>NC_057406.1:11989998-12299498 GCF_019320065.1 Cervus canadensis | reverse complement strand
CATTACTTTCTTACCTAAGAAAAGTTTCAAGAGCCAGGTAAAAATAAAAGAAATTTTTAATTCTCTCTAAATTGGCTTGCTACCTTATCCCTGATCCAGGAACTAAGATTACCCCCAAAACAAAAAACAACCTCAAGGACCACAAAAAAAACGGGAATAGGAAAGTGGGAGAGGAGCAGACAAAAAGAAATTATGGGCATTTTTCTTCTGATGCTTTCATTAGGCTTTAAAATTATTCTAGGTCACAAGAACACTATAGAAATTACACTGGAATGATTCAGACACTAAGAAAATTATATTCTGGTTTTTAAAGGAAGGATGTGTGAAAAATAAAATCTCTCCTTCCTACTCTTCTCATTTACAGTAACCATGAAAATAAAATGTACTAGAAATCATCAGCATGTCTGTGAAATTGGTCTAGTATCCAGAGTCACTCTTATTTGCCATCTCTGTCAAAGTTGTTTAATATTAACAAAGAACTCTCTAAATAAAATCAGACCGAATTTTACAATTTCCTCCTTATTTATCTCAAAAGTGAATGAAAAATATGTCTTTCAAGCTTTAAAGAACAGTACGTGAATGAACTCCCAAAACCAGGCACGTGTTCTGCACAGTCAATGAGCTAAAATTCCTATCAAAATGGCCCATAGAAATTGATACCTGGGACTTGACGCGTCTTGTTCTCTTCGGCAGAATGTTCATTCTTGTTCCTGGTTCTGGCGAAGTCTGGACATCAGTGCTAAGAACCTCAGGCTCCACTGTTTCCTTAAGGTCTAAATTAGGCATCTGTACACCCTAAAGAATTGAGAGCACAAGAAGAGGGCAGATTCACTGACAAGAAATCAGATTCGAGAATCAGGAGAAAAATAATAAATTTCTCATATATCCCTAAAACTATTAACACATGAAACCAGATGATAATTCTCCTGCCAAATTGATCTATAGCTCAAGACAATCCCTATCAAAATCCTAGCAGGCTTTTGCCATAGAAATGGAGTAGATTCTAAAATTTATGTGGAAGTGCAAATTTTTTGGAAATTTTGAAAAAAGAACCAAGTTGGAGGACTTATACTACCACAAGATACCTAAACTTACTATAAAGCTATGGTACTCAAGATAGCATAGTATTGTTAGGATGAAACATACAGATCAAAAAACAAAATGGACTAGAAATAAACCTATATATTTACAGTCAATTGTTTTCAACAAAGGTGCCAAGGTTAATCACCTTGGTAAGGTAAAATCACCTGGGCAAGGTAAATCACCTTGGCAAGGTAAATGGGAAAAAGGCCATCTTTTAAACAGATGCTGCTGGAACTATTGGATAGTCCTACATCTTGATGCCCTCAAAACAAACTTATAGCTTTACCTAAGACTATACACAAAAATTAATCCAAAATGGGTCACAGACCAAAACATAAAAACTAAAAAAAACTATAAAACTTCTAGATGAAAACAAACTTTTGGCCTTAGGTTAAAAGAAGATTTCTTAGATATAACAGCACAATCCATAAAAGAGGCAGAAAATCGAACCACAGACTAGAAGAAAATACTTATATGAAATCATACATCTGATAAAGAGCTTATATCCAGAATATTTAGCAAAATTTTAAAACAAGTATAAGATGGCAAACAATCCAATAAAAAAAATATTTGAGCAGACACTTCATCAAGATATACAAATGGCTAATACACACATGAAAAGATGCACAACACCATTAGTCATTAGGGAAATAAAATTAAAACCACAATGAGATACCACTACACACCCACTAGAATGGCTGTAAGCAAAAAAACTGACAATACCAAGTGTTGGCAAAGATGTGGAGAAACTGGAAGCCTCTACATTATTGGTGGGAATGCAAGATGGTTCAGCCACTTTGGAAAACAGTTTGGCAGTTTCTTAAAAAGTTAAACACAAACTTACCGTATAACCCAGCAATTCCACTCCTAGGTATCTACCCAAGAGAAATGAAAACATATGTCCACACAAAGACTAGTACATGAATATTCATAGCATTATTAATAATAGCCATAAACTGGAAACACTGAAATGTCCATCAACTGATAAATGAATAAACAAATGTGGTATAACCATACAACAGAATATTATTCAGCCATAAAAATGAATGAAGTACTGATACTAAAATACAGATAAACCTTAAGAATCATTAGGCTCAGTGAAAGAAACCATACACAAAATCACACTGTATGATTCCATCTATGTGAAATTTCTAGAAAAGGTAAAACTATAGAATCAGAAAGCAGATTAGGAGTTGTCCAGGTTTGAGGGTAGAAGCAAGAACCAACTATAAACAAACACAAAGAAATCTTTTGGGCTAATGGAAGTGTCCTAAAACTGGATGGTGATGACAGCTGCATAAATTTATAATTTATCACAGCTTACTGACTGTGTACCTACAACGGGTGAATTCTGTAGTATGTAAATTCTACCTCAATCAAGCCGTTAAAAGAAAAAACATGAATCCAAGTGGAGGAATTTTTTTAAAAGCTTAAGTCTTGCCTAAGTGTAAATATCTTATGTAAGTAAGAAGACATTCTTCACTCCCATTAGCCTTTATCTTGTAAACCATCAAAAAAACAGTTGTGATTTTTTAAACCTGCTCCCCCAAATTTTGGCACCTGGAGAAACCACAGCCAACTGCTAGCTAACCTGTTACAATGAACAGTCTAAAGTGTGTTTCTATATCTGGCAGACACTGCATTTATTCACGCCTAAGAAAAGTGATGCATCTCACCATAAGGCTGACCCCTGACTGGAAAAGCTCATACGGGTAGAGAATTCTTTCATAATGCGACTTCAAAAGGGACCCAGTTCCTTTTCCTGGCAGATATCCCAAGCGGCTACCCACTTTAGACCATTTCTTCTCTTTGGTGACCATTTCAAAACCACCTTTGCTGGCAACAATCTGAAAAGAAAGTAAAAATTATTTAGGGAAAGAGGAAGATTCATGTATTTTGACTCGACATCTTGTCTGCTAAATGGAAAAATTATTCTGGGCCTCAATTTTAGATTTGTTTTCAAGAAATATGTGACAAAATTGAAACTCCTTAATATTTAAAGTATGAAACGGAAACAATGATTTTGCTAAGTTTTAAACACTATTATTCATTATTGTGCCTACCTTCAATGAACCAAGCATTCAAAAACATTTGATGAATTTATACACTTTACATAATGCACCATGGAAATTCTAAACACATGTATGTATTCTATATCCACAGGGAACTCAAAGTACAAATAAAAGTTAAGAACAGACCAAATATAGACATAAGAATGTTACATAATACAAAATGAACATAAATACTGATACTAGAAAATAAGCAACTTAAGAGAATTTTTTAAAAATGTCAAGCCAACAGTGGCTTCAGAGGATATTTTGAAAAAGAGGCCATCATTTTTAAAAAAGAGAGAAGTTTTACAAGAAAGATTATAAAGAAATGATAAAGTTCAACTGCAGTAACTATACCACAACATAGGTATTAAGGTAAGAAGTGATGGGAGAAATTGGCCAATTTTTGCTGAATGCTCATATCAAACCAGGGCTTCACTGGCAGCTCAGCTGGTAAAAAATCCGCCGGCAATGCGGGAGACCTGGCTTCAATCCCTGGGTTGGGAAGATCCCCTGGAGAAGGGAACGGCTACCCATTCCAATATTCTGGCCTGGAAAATTTCATGGACTGTATAGTGCACAGGGTCGCAAAGAGTCGGACACAACTGAGCAACTTTCACATCAAACCAGGAGCAGTACAGAATAGACCTGTACCAAGGCCTCCACCTTCCAGAAGCTGACACTGTACATCTCTCACACTTCTAAAACGTACACAGTTTTTGGAAATAAAAGCAAAAATAAACAAATGGGACCTAATGAAACTTAAAAGCTTTTGCACTACAAAGGAAACTGTAAGTAAGGTGAAAAGACAGCCGTCAGATTGGGAGAAAATAATAGCAAATGAAGAAACAGACAAAGGATTAATCTCAAAAATATACAAGCAACTCCTGAAGCTCAATTCCAGAAAAATAAATGACCCAATCAAAAAATGGGCCAAAGAACTAAACAGACATTTCTCCAAAGAAGACATACAGATGGCTAACAAACACATGAAAAGATGCTCAGCATCACTCATTATTAGAGAAATGCAAATCAAAACCACAATGAGGTACCATTACACGCCAGTCAGAATGGCTGCTATCCAAAAGTCTACAAGCAATAAATGCTGGAGAGGGTGTGGAGAAAAGGGAACCCTCTTACACTGTTGGTGGGAATGCAAACTAGTACAGCCACTATGGAAAACAGTGTGGAGATTTCTTAAAAAACTGGAAACTGCCATATGACCCAGCAATCCCACTTCTGGGCATACACACTGAGGAAACCAGATCTGAAAGAGACACGTGCACTCCAATGTTCATCGCAGCACTGTTTATTATAGCCAGGACATGGAAGCAACCTAGATGCCCATCAGCAGACGAATCGAAAAGGAAGCTGTGGTACATATACACCATGGAATATTACTCAGCCGTTAAAAAGAATTCATTTGAATCAGTTCTACTGAGATAGATGAAACTGGAGCCCATTATACAGAGTGAAGTAAGCCAGAAAGATAAAGAACATTACAGCATACTAACACATATATATGGAATTTAGAAAGATGGTAATGATAACCCTATATGCAAAACAGAAAAAGAGACACAGATGTACAGAACAGACTTTTGAACTCTGTGGGAGAAGGTGAGGGTGGGATGTTTCGAAAGAACAGCATGTATATTATCTATAGTGAAACAGATCACCAGCCCAGGTGGGATGCATGAGACAAGTGCTCGGGCCTGGTGCACTGGGAAGACCCAGAGGAATCGTGTGGAGAGGGAGGTGGGAGGGAGGATCGGGATGGGGAATACATGTAACTCCATGGCTGATTCATGTTAATGTATGACAAAACCCACTGAAATGTTGTAATTAGCCTCCAACTAATAAAAAAAAAAAAAAATTAAAAAATAAAAAATAAAAAAAAAATAAAAAAAATAAAATGTACACAGTTTTCAGTTTCATTGATGAAAGAATAAAGAAGGCTGTGATGAAGTTACCCAAATTGAAAAAATTTTCCTCTTTGAGTATACACTATCATATTCTACTACACCAAACAGCTAAAAGAGAAAAACAGTTACCATAGGATCCAGGAATTACACATATTTAGTGATATACCCAAAAGAATTGAAAGCAAGGATTCAAACAGTATTCGCACACCAGTGTTCACAGGAGCAATCACTCACACACAGACGGTAGGTAGAAACAACCCAAATATCCATCAAGAGTTGAGCAGATAAACAAAATGTGGTAAAGACATGCATGGAATATTATTCAACCTTAAAAATTAATGAAACTCTGATACATGTGACAACATGGATGAACTTTGAAAACATTACACAAACACAAGAAGATGAATATTGTGTGATCCCATTTAAATGAAATAACCATACACAAGCAAATTCGTAGAAAGAGGTTTTACCAGGTGCAAAAGGATAGGGAAAGTTCTGGAAATGGATAGTAGCAATGGGCTGTACAACACTTTGAAAATACGTAATGCCATTAAAATTGTACACTTAAAAACAGTCAATCATGTGCATTTTACCATTTTTTTTCCAAAGACTAAGAACATGGATTCTGGAGCCAGATTGCCTGAGTTCATACCCCAGCTCTGCTAACAGCTGTATGACCTTGGGTAAGTTACATAATTTGCATCTCAGATACCTACTATTAACATAGTAGCAGTATTATTAAAATATTATTAAAATAATAGCAGTACCTTTACCTCATTATGAGGCTGCTGTGAAGACAAATGAAATAAAACATGAAAAGCACCAGGATAAAGTAAGAGCTGTATCAATGCTGGCTGTATTACAAATGTCTGTGTGAGCTGGCAAATTGGGGGTGGAGGAGAGGTGTACAGACTATAAGTAAGGACGCATTTTCTGCTCTCGTGCTTAGCACTTTATTATAACAAAGATGAAACCACAGCCCAAGCAAGACACTTCTCTAGTGAAGTATCTGAAAGTATGGAAGAAATGAATAAGTTCACGTGCACAAGAGTAAAACCCATCTCCAATTCTTTAGCTTTTTTTTTTTATCGTACCCTCAGAGAGGCTCTTGTCTGTTAATAAGAATCAACCAGGGAAAAATTAAAGAAAAAACTTTTATTTCTCAAATTCTGTAGTGTGGAGGAAGACACACCAAGGGTGGCATGGATAGAGGGCTGTCTGGAAGCAAATGGGTGATGAGAAGGTCTTTCATTCACGGCTCCCAGGGTCTCTACACTGTCAGCTCTGTTGCAGGTGCTGGAGCTACAGCTGTGAATAAAATAAAGACCTCTGCCCTGCTGGAGTTTATATCCTAGCGGGAGACTAAATGTCAATTTTGAAATGACAGCGCCGGTGGAAAAAACCTGAGAGTAGTTTAAAAGCCTCCACAGTAGGAGAATGAGGGTAAACTGAATCATTAGAGAATGAGGGTAAACTGAATCATTAAACAGTCACAAAAGCCTCATCATAAAGGTATGAGGTGTGAGCAAAGACCTGAAGGAGGGGAAAGCAGTGACCCAAGCTGATCCACAGGAAACAGCCAGAGTCAAGGCCCACATGAGAAGCCTGCAGAGCATACTGAGAAACAAGAAGGAAACCAGTGAGGCTGAAGCAAGTAGGGAGAAGCAGTACAGAGAAGAAAGAGAAGCCTTCTCGGTAACGTGTGTTACCCAACACAATTACCACCATTACATAACAATCTGCTCTGTATTCTAAGCACTTCCAGCTAAATTTCCATCAGTAACGATAGAGCTCCATGGATCCAGTCATGCTTCTCACCCAGGTCTGCCAATTTCTGACAGCAGTATGATCAGGGTGTTGACCAGAGTAAGACAGAACTGACTCACAAAGACATCAAAGCCACGACTCTGGCTTCATGTTTGCAATACTCCAACAATCTAAGCAGGCCTAATACTTAAAAACACACAAAACCTTAATACTTGCATTCCGCAGTTGAGAGATCCAGAGATTATCACGCATAATTTCATTTACTCCAAACACTTGCCATGCAAGGTATCACACCACTGTCATTAGAAAACATCACATGACCCATGCCCTAAAAAGAGATACATGGCACACACTTAAATTGAACACAAAGAATACAAACCCTTAGTCAAACTTAACAAAAGAGTAATGTCAATCAAGGCCAAAATTTCAGTCCAATGAAAAACAAAGTCCAGTTAGCAGGGGACAATTTTAACAGACAAAAAAGCAGCAGCAGTATTCAACTTAAAAGCTCCCTCTCAACGTTCCACTAAAAAGTTGAAGGACAAAAAGCCATGCTCCCAACAGGGCAAGAAGACCAAGGAAAAAGCAGATGTCTGAGTGACGCTCTAGCAAGCAGAAACAACAACCAAAAAAGCCCCAAGCAACAGAAGTGAGCCAAAGAGCAGCAACATACAACCTGGAAAGGCTTAAGAAATGGAAGCATCAATATCTTCAAAATTAAATTTAAAAACAACAGTGTTGACTGAAAGCCTGTATAAAACCAGTCAGGCCTCCCCCAGGCAGCACACTCAGGCAGCCATCCCTCTTCAACCCCAGCAGAAGACTACAGATCTACTCTCAGGAGAGTCTGAAAGGACTTGAACCTAAGAAAGAAACAGGTTAGTAAACTAGACAATCAGTCTGACAGTCTCATATCCAACTAATGGCAGTTCAAAAAGAGAAAAAAGATAAATGGAAGAAATTGGCAAAGAATTAACACAAGTTACAAAAACTCAAGGATGGGAGTTCAGATTAGAAAGATTATCAAGTGCAATAAACATATGCAATGAAAATTAACACGTACCAGTGCGTATCACTGTGAATTCTCAAAGTACTGGGAATAAAGATCAGACTTTGTGTCTTAGAAAAAGTCACGTACAAAGAACAAAAATTAACATGGCATCATTCTTCTCAATAACAATACTAGAAGCTAGATAATGGAGTACAGCTTTCAAAATACAATTTTGAAGTGAAATGATCAACAATTTAGACTGCTATACTCACCAAACTACCAATGAAATTTAAAAGTAGAACATTTCTAGACAAGCAAAAAATTTACATTTCGTTTACTTTCTTGCCATCAAACTAGCAGAAGAAATGTTTCACCAAAACAGGAATAAACCCAGTAACAGGAAGACTTAAAACAAGGAGAAAGGCAAATGGAATTCCCAGAATGATGCTAGTGAAAGTTCTAAGCTGACAGCTGACCTTAAAAAAACCACCAATCTGGATTGGGGTAGGAAAGAGAACTCCAGAGGAGTAATTCCAAGAAGGAAATGTACCGGACAGGTTTTCTGCTGGGTGAAACCATACTGAGAGATTTTATACTTCTGGAACGATCTGAAAATAAATCTTTGATACTCAAAGAGAAAACTTACAAAATAAAAAAATATAAGGGGACCATTAACTCCAAGGAAAATAAAAATTGGTTCAAGGAAACAATCATAGCATGCTATTAAGCACAAGGACAAATAAATTTATATTTATGCAGTCACAGCAATAATTAAAAAAAAATTTATCTAACTACATTATAAGGGACTAGGGCACTTGAAGTATGAAGTACATAAGGATTTAATTTTTATACCCATTGCCCATCTCTTATAGTAAAAAATCAGTGTGGATTTTTAAAACTAAAACAATGAAAAAACAGCATGATCATGTTATTTGGAAATATGGAGATCAAAATCAGAAACAGCTAAAAGAAATGAAAGTGATTAGCTCTAAAGAGCGCTAATAGGAGTGGAGAGATGGAGAAGGGAGAATGTTAGTTTTTACTATAAGCCTTTTTAAAAATGTGTTACTTTAACAAAAATTTCTCTTAAAAATGACTAGAATCAATGTTCCTTGCTGCACTGATGATAAACCATAACTGTTTATGTAAAAATTCCACTGAATTATAGGCATTCCAAGTAACACTTTTTACAATCAAAAATAACCACTGAAAAAGACAAAGTGATTTAATCAAAACAGGAAACAATCACACTGACAATTTAACGTCTCAGGAAACTTAAAACCTGCTTCCCATTAAAAAACAGTGGGAATCAAAGTATGTTAAAATCATGTCTAAAGTAACAAAAATTCAAGAGATGTTCATCAGTTGTGAGCCAAAGATGACTTTTTTCCCAAAGTAAAGGGCATACCGAACAACCTAAAAATATTATCAGAGCTCTCAGTATTCTGTGCAGTTTTCAGCCTTTGCCTCTTGCTAGAAAGTAAAATGTCCTGTTAATGAGACATTCACCAAGGGACAGAGGGCAGAGCAATGGTCACCTTTGGGGAGAAGTACTGACTGGGAGGGAGAGGAAGGAGCTACAAGTGTTTGGAACACTCGCTGTCTTGATCTGGGCGGTGTTGAGACAAGTATACACTCCTATAGAAAGATCAACTCAGCTGGACATTTAGGACTTGTGCATCACACTTTTACCTCAAGCCTCAATGTAAAGGAAAAAGTTCATGTGGAGAGAAGCAGCAATCTCACTATGACATTTAAGGAAGAAAAGTATTATAAACTACAAACAAGATAACCACAAGTCAAAATGCCTGCCTTTCAGCTTTAAATCTCAGATTTATAAGCATTTTCATAGGTTAGAGGGAAGAGACATCCATGGGAACTTGAAGATGAAATTCCAATGAACTCCAGGACAAGCAAACTTATCACAAAATATTTGCTAATTAAGATGTACTTCATAAGCAGTAGCCCCTCCTCTATGGTCAATCAAATCCTACCTAGAAAGCAAGCAATGTTTGCCATCAAGTATATCTGAAATTCTAATTTCACAAATTTTCTAGCCTCTGTTCTAGTATCTTAACCAACTACAAGCCTCACCTTGCTCAAAGCATACAGATCCAGAATTTTTCTCTCCACCACAGGGATCTTGAGAGTAGATCCCTGAAGTTCCCAAAATTTTGCTAGTTGATCCAAGAAGTCCAACCTCACTCTGGTCATAGCCTAAGATTAATAAAATAGAAAAGTCAAAAATAGGAACTAAGTTATGGTTGAAAAATTGAGTTTTACTTAACAAAGGTACTCATCTCTCAAAAAAAATTCAGACTTTTCAGCACTGCTTAGGCGAACCTTATAAAATAAGTTTAAAAAAAAAAAGCAAACTTTACTAGGTTAGCTAAACTTTACTAAGGCAAAAAAGTTAATTTATGTGAAAGGTTCTCATCTAAACAAAGCAATTTTTTATAAAAGTTAACTTTAAGCTAATCAGAAAATTTAATAAATCAAATTATTCTGTTTCTAAGCATTCCATGCCTGACATTTCATCTGTAGATAATATGCACACTTCAGGGACACCAACTCTCTACCTCACTGACATTGAGACTCTTCATCAACTATCTTATTATAAGAACCTAAAGGAAAACAATAGGTATTAAAATGAAAAAAATTATCAATGTTTTATGAGCATCATAGAAAACAAACAAACAGGGTAACACGTTAAGCCTTAACGATCTTTAAGATCTCTCTCGTATTCTAGAACAGTTTTTATCCACATTGAAGCATCCTCTGAAAATCTAGCAAGCAGAAGGAACAACTATTTAAACAAATTTCAAGTTGGAAATTTAAGACAGATCAGTAATATTTAAAAAAAGATCTTAATAAATCAGATTAAGAGTCCTAGAAAAGTTCTGTCAGAGGGGGGAAAAAACCCTCTGAAACTAGGTTTTAATAGAAGAATTTTTAAAACTATTTCCCAAAAGACTACAGGATACAGAATCTTCCAACACTAACGACAATAAAAAAATTTAGTGGAATAATAAGCACCGAGGAAAGCAGATAGTTCCCCATAACCCCAGTTAAGTAGAAAAAACTCTATTATAAACAACTTTTTTAAAAATCAGAAGCATCCTTCCATTCAGTCACAATTCACATTAACTCTGAGCCTCAGTTCATGAGTTTCTCAAAGGTCTCCACCTGAAGTCCTGATATGAAGAAATCAGGAGACAAAACAGTGATAAGACAATACTCACCTCAAGTTCATTCAGGCGCTGGACTCTGGGAGTAAAACGGAAGCTTTTGACTTCACATGCAAATGGAGGCTGCCAATCCTAAATAGGGGGAAAAAAAATTCTTCACATTCTTATATTGGTTAATAAGAAAGGAATTCATTCTCTTAATTTATGGGATGAGTTGCCACAAATCATGATGGCAACACACCAACTTACCAGTCTTCTCTAGTGAGAGACAGAACATTTTTAAGATAAAATAATTTATTACTATCTCCAATTACTTACCTCTAACATTCTAATACTAAAATTATCTTATCTGTTTCCTCTTCAAATCTCCCACTCCCATACTGCACAATTATGCTTTCCCCAATTACTCAAGTGGAATCCAATCAGCTCATCTCAATACAGCATCGAATAATCATCCAAGTTTATCAAATTAAAAAGAAAATAGAATTTGAAAGAAATGAAAAAAGAGTAAAATTAAAGACCAAAAGATAACGTTTTAAAAGTACTTATGTAATTGGACAATGTGTTTTTTCATTCATGTGGAATGTGACACAGCACTTTAAAGTCTACGTTACATAAATGTTCTCTTCAAAGCCCAGCTTCTGGGCAACCAAATTTTTTTTTTTTTTTTTAATGAAAATAAAAAAAAAAGTAAGCAAACCCACAAAACAAGGACAATTTCCAGATTGGAGACGTGGTATAACTGAAATGAGATAGCACATTTCAAGTAGAGTTCTAGAGACCATAGTTTGACTTGGCCTAAATAATACTAAATCTATTTTAAAATGTGAAAAGAAGTTTACAAAAAATTATCTTACCTTGGAAACTAAAGAAATCCAACAATACTGAAATTAAATTCTGCTTGTAAACATTTATTTTCAGTAATGTGACACAAAGAGAAGGTATATTATTTCAATTTTTTTAAGTAACGAAAAGTAGTCAATTTTTTTTGAACCAAAAGGAGCCTTGAATAGAATTTCTATTTCATTAAGACAACAGAGTAAATGAACATATAGTTCAGGAAAAGCTTCACTGCTTAAGGTTTTGTCAATTAGGTAATCGTGAAAAACAAAGGATTAAATGAAAATAAATTTTTCATAAAAGTGAAGTCCTAAGAGGATGGCAATACACATACATCATTCATGACAGCACTTATTTCTTAATCTTTTGCTTGTGAGTGATGGTCAATAATCTTAACCAAACTGACTGAGCACAAGAGAAGTAGCTTGTCTGGGTTTCAGAATCAAACTGAGTGATCCAGATTCAAAAATTTACTTTGCCCAAGATCACACATCTGATAAGTTATTTAACTTATCCAGACTCACCTCATCTGTAAAATGAGACCTTATTTACCTACTAGGGCTTCAAAGAATATTAAACAAAAAAATCTGTAAGTGCTACATTAGCTGCTCCTCCTCCTCCCTCTCAGCTAACCTCTTTTTATTCACTGCTCTACATGCTTCTGTGGTAGTAAAAACCGAAACTTTTTAAAATACAACGTGTAAAAACAACAAAATTTTAATTACTAGGAGACAAAAGATAAAGCAAAGTATCACTTTAAGAAGCACTCAGGCATGGCTCACAGACCTTCACCAGCACTTCGAGTACTTGCTAGAAATGCAAATTCTAGAACTTCCATATCCAGAAACTGGTTCTAGACTGGGAATGGGGCCCAGAAATCTGCATTTTAACAAACATTCGGGTGCCCCTGGGGCAAGCAGACAAGAAACACCAGCTGGAAAGCACTGAACCTAACGGGCAGAGGAAAAAAAAAAACAAAACACCTTCTGACCTTGAGCAAATCCTCAACCTCTTGGGGCACTGAGGCCCACAAAACAAGGCACAGTATCAGCTTTCTCACCGGAAGATTGAGGATTGTAACCAACCTGCGGGCAAACCCAGCTATCTGCAATAGCTGCGACTCTATATCTTTTAAGATTTCAACGTTTTCTTCCACCTCCATTATGGACCAATTCTTTCTAAACCTCCGAATTTTTACAATAAACGCTGCTCCTTCTCTTCCCCGGGGAAGACTTTTTTCATTACAGCAGTAATCAGTCTGGGGTTCTAGTTTGGTGACACCACCCCAAGGGCCTAAGAGCTCAGATTACCACTTAGTAAAGAAATCTTAGCCCTGAGATGAGGCCTGCGAACACTTAATCAATTAAGCGTCAACAGGGCTGGGAGAAAAGCAGCAGCCGTCGGAACCACAGCTTTTCCTATCGCACAGAAACGAGTGTACAACACACACACACACACACACACACACACACCCCACCCCACCCCCCCACCCCCCGCGGGCCGGGCTGTCGCGTCACAACACTTCCATCACCTCACAAGAAAAACGAAAGGCTAAAAGCCTTTGCCCACAACCCAAGACGGGAAGGAGAGTATCAGTTCCCAAGTTCTGGGCGGAAGGGCCCCGGGGACATCCTTCTCTCCCCTCCGGACCAGCCGGCATTAAAACCCCAAAGAAACCAAAACGGAAACAAACAGAGAAACTCAGCGTCCAGGTGTCGAGAGACCAGGGCGAGCGAACGTGAAAGTACAGGGGACCGGGAAACCGCGCTGAGGCGGTCAGGACTCCGGTACCTTGGGAGGTCGGATTTTGCAGATGCCGGTTTTCTCCGCCATGGGCCGGATGCGGCCGATGAAGCTGAGCGGATCTGTGAACTCCTCCCAGCTGGGCTCAAACACCGGGCACTCCGGCGGCGGCACGAACTCCGCCGCGTAGCCCCCCGGCCCCACGCCCGCCATGACGGCACCAGGGCCCGCGGGGCGGGTGGAGAAGGGCTGGGCTGGGGCCCCGCCGGTCGCGCTCACGTCCCCTGACAGGGGCCGAAGCTCATCTTCTCGAGAGAGACCCGCTCCACACTCGCAGACCGACCCCGCTTCCTCTGGCGTTTGTTATTGTTTCCTTCAGAATTTTTCCCCCCCTCTCCGGACGACGTTCGCCGGAAGTAAGCGTGCGACCAAATCCCTCCGCCGACAGAAAACAGGATTCCTCCGCAGTGGCTCTCTCCTGAGCGACCTTCCTTCCCCTTCCCTCTCCCGGCAGTTCGGCTCGCTCCTGAGTTCCTCGTGTGCCGAAGTTCCGCGCTGTCCACGACTCCCGGCGGCACAGCCCCGCGGCCCCTCCTACTGGGCGGTAGGGGAGCGGCCGGCCTCACGGGGCGCTCTTCCGGCGCGGAGGACGCGTAATGCGCCGGGGGCAGAGGTTCTGCTTCCGGCAAGCCGAGCTGGGCCCCTCTTTGTGTATGTACGGACCGGAACACAAGCTGCCTGTCTTCGCCCGGCTGCCTGTTTCAACTTCCGTGTCCGCCTGTTTCCAGATAACTACGCTTTCCAGCGTCTGTTTTTTTTAGTCCTTTCATTGTTACTGTCTCTTTCTCATCCCACTCGGCCACTTTAACCCGCCCCATCTCCATGGCAACAGTTTCAGGTTCAGCCATCCCGGCGAATCTCTCATCGACCGGCCCTCGCCACCATCCAGGAGTTGATTTTCGTTCACAGAGAAGCAAAGGCTGTTGACTTTGCTTTTCCAACCATTGACAACCCCCACAGCTTTTCAACAGCAATCGCTCTCTGGCAGCCACGCGCCGTAAGCCTTTCTCAGCTTTCTGTAACATCTACGCCAGCTGTTGCGGCCCTGCTTGTCAAACATTCTACGCCAGAGTCCATCTCCACTTCCTGCAAGTTGTGGAGAGTAACACAGGAAGGACTAAAGAAGAAACCGTGAAAGGGCAGTTCTTGTATCTATTGGAAGGAAGACTTATTTCCCAGGGCTTGTTCTCATGCTCCTTGTGCAATCTCAACTTTCCCCACGAACTAAATTAGCAGCTATGACTCTCAAATCTGTACTTCCGGCCTGGACTCCTCTCCTAAGCTACAAATCAATATATCTGCCTACCTACCAGACAACTCCACTCTGGTAAACCATGAACTTGTAGTTCCCCACTGGTTTTTTTTTTTTTTTTTTTCCAGTATTTCCAGTTTCCATGGATGACTTCATCTATTCATTTGGCCTGAGCCAGAAATCTAGAAATAATCCTTAACTCCTCCTCCCTCACTATGCATAATCTGATGTTGAGGAGGTTGCGAGAGAGGGATGGATTGAAAATGCCCCTGGGGCATTTGAATGGATGGTAACGCTTTGACCTAGAGCTAGAATATAAGAAGCAGAGCGCTGTTAACTGTAGGGGCCACACACGGGGCGGGGCGGGGCGGGGGAGAAATGTTACACGTGGGTTCATGCTTTCTGCAAGTTACTGAGCATCTGCATGTATGTTCCCTCACAGAGCACTTATATTCGGATGGTGGAGGGAGACAAAATCATGAGTACTAGCAAATAAATATACTATTTTCGGTGGCCATAAGGTCTTGAAAAGTAGTGAAGGTAGAGTGTGGAAGGATGTTAAGTGGGGATAGGGCGACCAGAGAAGTGCTCAAGGCTGATGACATCTGAATAGAGCTATGTTATATATAATGACAACTTACTACCTCAATATCAAGGGGTAGGAGTTACTTCCAATTAAGGAGATGATATTTGCATTGGCCTTGGTAAGAATTTTATGGGTGAGGGTTCATGGAAAGGGTGAATTCAGATTTTTTTTAAAAAGTGTGAGCGAAAGCTGCAAAGTGCATGCTGCATTTAGGAAAAAACTGGTTATTTATTGTAATAGAGATAGGTGGGGTCAGATTATGGCAAAGTTTAAATGCCCTGTTAGTATCTGGATTTCATCCTCTACTCTGGGGAGTCACTACAAGTTAGGAGACAGCCTGGGCCCTGGGTCCCTTTTCTGCAGTGTTTGCACCTGGACAAGTCTCCTGGGCAACAGAATACAAAGAAACCACAAGGGACTAAAAATAACTGTGGTGCATGCAGCAGTTGGGGCAAATTATGAATTTTAAGATGCAACTTTTTAAGATGCAAAAAGACCAAAACCCAACTGCCATGATCCCTGGACACAGTACCACCAAGGAGGCAGGCGACCACCTAAGCCACCCCTCTGGCCCATCCACCGCTACCCTCACCCTCACCCTATTTAAAGGACCTGCTGGGTGGGTGGGCAGGGGTGGCTTTGAGTGAGCCAAGGAAAAGTGTTACTTGTTTTCACTTTATTGAGCCCCAATAAAGCCCTGCTGGAATTTTTCTTCTGGACCCTTTTCAATTTCTATTGATTAAAGGGTCCAGGAACTCAGGTAGGTAATAGTATGACCTGTCCAGAGTATGCTTTAAAAAAAAAAAATCATCTTTTATAGAATGGATTGTAAAAGGGGGGAGGGGAATCTTTAGGCAAAAATGCCAGTTAGAAATCTATGGAAATAGTCCAAGCTAAAGATAATGCGACATGGAGTGGAAATAAGTAGTAAGATATAAATTTGAAAGCCAGTAGTATGACAAGATCACCATGATTTTTTTTTTTTTTTTTTTAATGCGGGTGCCAAAGTGAAAGTCGCTCAGTTGTGTCTGACTTTATGATCCCATGGCCTATACAGTCCATGGAATTCTCCAGACTAGAATACTGGAATTCTCCAGACTAGAATACTGGAATGGGTAGCCTTTCCCTTCTGGAGTATATTACTGGAGTGTTCCCTTCTCCAGGGGATCCTCCAAACCCAGGGATCGAACCCAGGTCCCCCACATTAGCAGGCAGCTTCTTTATCAGCTGAGCCACAAGGGAAGCCCAGGAATACTGGAGTGGGTAGCCTATCCCTTCTCCAGCAGATCTTCCCCACCCAGAAATTGAACTGGGGTCTCCTGCATTGCAGGTGGAATTTACCAGCTGAGCTACCTGGGAGACCCCAGGTGCCAAAAGAGAAAAATACTGAGCTAAGGTGTCTTGGAATATCTTGACTGTAACTAACAGAAAATCAAAAAAGAGGTGGAAAAGAAGATTTAGAAGATGGCAAGTTCCTTTTAGACATGCTTATGTGTCAGACCAGTGAAGAGTCCCAGGTTTTCCTTAGCAGTAGTGTTACCAACCAGGGTCCTTGGACTCTAATCAATAGAAATTGAGGCCAGGTAAGAAATTCAGGCAAGGCTTTATTGGGGCTCATTCTGCAGCAGGAGGGAGTGAAAACAAGTGACTTGCCTCTGGACCAAAGGGGTGGCTTATGTGGTCTGTCTGCCACCTTAATGGTTCTGTGTGCAAGCAGCAGTTGGGTTTTGGCCTTTTTGTTTCTTACTGTTCATTATTTTCCACAACCCTGCATGCACAGTTATTTTTATTCCCTTATAGTTTCTTTGTATTCTGTTACTGGAGGAGTCATTTATCAAGGTGCAAGCATAGCAGTAAAGGGTCCCCTGTCCCAGCCCATTCCAAAAGTTGTAGCCCTGAGACTAAAGTGCCTTTCCCCCTACTTCTTGTTCTTCTGCAAAGATGAAACCACAATTGGCTTTTAACTAACTATATGATTTAAGGAAGTTTCTCACACCTCTTAGGAAAAGGAGGTAGTGTCTGCTACCTGATAAAAAGCGCATTCATATACATAATCTTCTGACTGTACAAACTGATCCAACAAATCCTATCTTGGCTCTAAGCCACCAGATCATTGAAGGAGAAGCTATAATGTCTTAGAATCTTCACCTCCTTAGAGATAAATTCGTATATCACAACTCATAATAATCCTGTGATTATTTACTGCATTCATGAAAACAAGCCTAAACTGGGAGACCTAAACTGCGCCAGAACTAGCACGACTGACCTCAAACATCACACCCCCCCGGACCTCCTCCACCAGGAGTGCTGTGTGCAGAGGTGAAACTATATTTCCCAGTAACCTCTGCGGGGCAAGGAGCGCGAGGGAGGGCGGGAAGGGGGGGGGGCGAGCCTTTGTATGAACAGCTTTCCTATTGGTGCTCAATCCAGGGGCTGTGTAAGCCAATGGGCGATTGGGCGGGCTCATGCCCGCCGCGCCGCCCCCCGGTTTGAGTGTTTTTTTTCTGTTAGGTGCTTGGCGTCTGTGGCTCCCGGCAGGGTGAGTGGAGTTCCGGGTTCCAGGAGGGGGAGGTCAGGGAAGGGGTCTGGGGAGGAAAAGAGGGATTGTGCCCGGGGCTGGGGTACTAACTGTGTGAGCAGTGCGGATGGGGAGGGGTGGGAGCCTGAAAGGGCTCGTCGGGAGGCCCGGGCCGTAACGGACAGTTAGCATCTTTAGGGGGAGGATAGGTGGCGCGGGAGGATGGGGGCTCTGGTCTCCAGGGGGTCAAAACAGGACGAAATGGAGAAAGGAGTACGGAACGTAGGCTCCTGGGATTCCCTCATCGTCCCCGCCGGGCTCAGCCTCACGTTCCTCATTTGTGAAGTTGAGGGATAAGATCCTTCACGGAGTTGTGGGGTTAAACTAATAAATGCCCAAGTGCTAAACAGATTTTAGTTTTAAGTAGACAAGCTATAGAAAATGTAAACCCAAATAAAAATAGGGATGGGTAGAAGCTGATTGAAACACTGTAATTTGTGTTATAAACAAGGGCCAAGTTCTTTCAGGAGCTGGGACGATGCTTCCATCTGCAGATAGTACACACGGTCGTGGGAGAGGTGGGAACCCCAGAGAACCTATTCCGTCCCCTCTTAGAGAATGACAAATGCGCTCCCTCTGCAGGTAGTTCGTTTTGGATGGAGAGACTCAGGGAAGAGATGGAGGAGGTGGTACTTGAGTTTATCGTGTGCAGATTGAATTTCATTAAGTGAGGTTATGAGTGGAGGGAACTGTGGACCAGCTGAAGGGAAGCTCCTGAACAAAGATATTGACGCCGGAGTACATTAGGGGAGTGGAGGAAAACAAGGCAGGAGAGGTAGGTTTGGGCCATACATTTAAAAAGCCGTGAGGGTTAGGCAGAGTTTGATTTAGAGCATTAGACTAAGAGAAACACCGATGAATCTTAACGACTTTTTAGTCAGGTGAGGGGTTGGGTAGAACAGTTAAGTCATTGTAGTAGGTTAGGTAAGAAGACATGGAGGATCCCTAATTAACACCCGTCCTTGTCAGAAGAGGGTCAAGAGAAGGAGTAATGAAATGAGTACATTTTCAAATCCAGATTACTTGAAAGATGCTGAACTGGTAACTGAAATAGGAAGGTCAGAAGGAGCATGTTTGGGTGACAAAGGTGATGTATTTGGGGAGCATTAGCTTTAAGATGCTAAAAAATATGTGGCTTGAATGATTTTTTTAATATTAAGGAGTTTCATCAGTCAGTTATGACCACATTTCTGGGTTCATGACGCAGGAGTGAGCTGCTTCATTCTGATTTTTTCTTTTTTTGAGTTAAACATTTCAAGCTCCAATGGGACATATATAGATGAAAATATGTTACATAATTGAAAATTCAAGTCAGGAGATTGAAAGATCTCATTTATTCATTCCAGAAGTCATTGTAAGTTATTCTTTTCCAGGTCGTGTTTTAGATGATATAGGTAATTATCAAAAAGAAGTGGGACTAATGTTCCCAAAGAAATGGAGAGAGGAAGTAGTAAAGAAAGTTGAAGACAAAGCCTTTTGAACCAAGGGAGTAAAATTTTCAGTGAAAATAGTAATTGTATGCATTTATTGAGCGCTTAAATGTGTTGGACATGTGCTCTGCTCTTTTATTCATTTAATCCTTACACCAGCCTGTGACATATATGCTATTATTATCCCCATTTTCTAATGAGTAACTGAAGTTTAAAGAGGTTAAGTAAAAACTTCCTCAAGGCCACACAGCTAATAGGGGACAGAACTTTGGCTCAAACCCAAGTCTGCTTGATTTCAGAACCTGTGCTCTCAACCACAAAGCAATATTTTAAAAAAGAAGTTAACATTGTCAGGCACGCAATCAATGCACTTATTGAATGGAGAAGGACGGAAGCAAAAGAAAATTGGACTTATGAATGTGGATGTCTGCTGATGAAGAAGGCAACTTCAGATGTAGTAGCAGAGTTGAGGTCTTAGAGATTATAAAGCTAAATGAGACATGAGTGTAGGCAACTTTTTGTAGATGTACAATAGGTCAGGAAGGAGTAAGAAGAGAGGGAGGTGAGAGGTTGCAGGTTGTTAGAAGTTCGTAGAAAGCTCAACTTGCTCTTCACTGATTTGAGGACAGTGGCATTTCAGATACCATCCAGATACATAGACAGGAATGGAGTGCTGCAACGTAGAGGAGCCTTAAAAACGTTAGGCAAAATAAAAGCAGTCAGTCAGAAAGACTACATACCATATGATTCTGTTAGGTAGTTAGAATAGGGAAAAGGAATCCAGAATGGCAGTGCCTAAAAGACCTGGAAGGGAGAAGCCCGCGAAAATAGAACAAAGGAAGGTCCGAGGACCAGAGTGAGAACCTCAGATAAAACAAACAGCACTCCTGGCTGGCCCAATTTACATAGGACAGGCCCAGGGAGAGAAAAACATATAAAAGAGGAGCCAAAGCTAGCTCTCTCTCTCTCCTGCTCACTGGGGCTCTCTTCTCTTGGCGTTTTTGGGTCGACATGCCCTCACGCCTCGAAGATGGATTTTCCTGCTATTATCTAAATAAATTAGAGCTGTAACACTGATTTATCTAAGAGCTATAACACGATCCGTTCAAGACCTGAGAGCTATAACATGATCTGTCCAAGACCCAAGAGCTGTGACAATCGAGGGGGGCTTTAATGTCCGTCGCTCCAAATCTTTGTTGTGATGAGACAGAAACTGAGGAGCATACACTCCCCTGACAATTCCATGGGCATGCAAGTCCAGAACAGGAAGCTCTGTGGAGACAGGAAGTAGATTGGTGCTTGCTTACGGCTGCAATGGAGTGGAACTTAGGGGAGAGCTGAAGGTTACCTGGGTTTCTTGAAGTGCTGAAGATGTTCTAAAGCTCCTGATGGTGATGGTTGCATGTGTCTGTGACTCTACTAAACTCACTGAGCTGTACATTGAAATGAGTGAATTGTTTGGAATGTGGATCATACCTCCTGAGAGGGCAGGTTTGGTGGTGGGAGGTCTGTGTTGGGGGGCTCAGTTTGGGGCATGTTAAGCTTGAGAGACCTGCTCAGGCAGAGGTGCATGAGTCTCTTGAGGGCACTCAGGACTAGAGGCTGCATTTGAGAACCACTGGTGTATTCCTGGTATTTAGCCTTATTCCACAAGGCTTCATGAGGTCGCCAAGGCAGTAAAGATGAGAACTAGAAGTGACTGAAGATCAGTGGCCAGTGAGGAGGGAGGGAAATGAGGAGCACGTGGTGTCTGGGAGGCTAAGTGCAGGAAAGCTCAAGGAGGTTGGGGGAGGAGGGGGGAGAGCACAGGGTTGTGAGCAGGAAAACGGCACCTGGAATTAACCAAAGTGGTGCGTGCTTTCGCTCCTTTTCACAGAATTCCTCCCAAGGGACTGAAGATTGTAGGCAGACATTTATCAAGCAGAAGAGCGCTGGGATAGACCGTTATGTCACCTCTCGCCTGCTCACAGTCACAGTGGAGTGACAGCAGGCTTGATGAGAAAGCTTTCCCCAAAGCCAAGTTTACGAAGAACCCTTCCCATGCCCCATCTTCCCCTCTCCCCCTCTTCCCCTCTCTCCCCTTCACATAACATGGCATTCCCTCTTTGACAGTGAAGTTTATCTTCCTGAAAATTACTGTGACAAGATTGATCTGTGTAGAAAGATGGTACTGACAGTCCTACTTGCAGGACAGCAAAGGAGACACAGACATAAAGTATAGACTTTTGGGCTCCGTGGGAGGAGGAGAGGATGGGATGATTTGAGAGAATAATTGAGACATATACATTACCATGTGTAAAGTAGATGACTTGTGTGAGTTCCATGCGTGAAGCAGGGCACCCAAAACCAGTGCTCTTGGACAACCTAGAGGGATGGGGTGGAGAGGGAGGTGGGAGGGGGGTTCAGGATTGGGGGGACACATGTATACCTATGGCCGATTCATATTGATGTATGGCAGAAACCATCCCAATATTGTAAATATCCAATTAAGAAATTTGATTGATCTGTATTATCAATTGAAATGGAAATTGTGCATGAACTTTTTAAAGATAAAACAATAGATGCAGCACACCAAGTAAAGATAACATCAGTGCCTTTGTATTTAACTGAAATTTACCATGTTGAGTCCTCTACCTGAATTTCCACTTAATTTCTCTTGGTTATTAGAAAGTTTTCTATATTTCCCTATGCTATGATTTCACGGAAAGAATTGTCAATTTGTTTTGCATGTAAATTCATTGCAGAAAACTTTCATACTAGGGCTTTTCTTTTGTGTGCTTGCCATTGAAATGTTAAAGGTCAGTCTGATTGTATTTAAAAACAATGATGAGGAAGAATGCCTGAGTAGAATCCCAGGATTTGGAACTGCTTTAAGTAATACTGCATTCTAAAACATCACATTCTGATGATGTTGGGTGGACTGGTCTGCACATTCTGTACTGTTTTTCTGTTCCTGATCCCTGGTTCTGGATCTTTTGTGTATTTGACAGGTGTGAAAGGACAGCATGAACTTTACCCCTACGCACTCCCCTGCCTGCAGAAAGTAAGACATTTGCTTATTTTTGAGTTGTTGAAATAAAAAACTTAGACGTCTGGCACCTCAGTGCCCACTGGCTTAAGAACTAGAAGGGTTTTGGAAGAGAACTTCCCAACTCTGGATTTGAACTATGTTAGACCTCACTTCTCTATTCTTGTTATGTGGAATTTAGATTAAGAACTAGGACATGGTAAATGTTAATACCAGAATCCAGGCAGTTTGAGTGGGCCTCGATTACAGGAGAAACAACCAACAGACAAAAACAGGAGGCTGTGGACTCAGCCTGCATGACCCCCCCTCTTCGTCACCCTCCTCGTCATCAGCACACTCCTATTTATAGAACTTCAGAAATCCATTTAGTTAGTTTATCCATTAACCTATTTCCCAGAGGTGTCAGAAGGCAGCACCTTTTTAAAACATGAAACTAAGTAGTATTTCTGTCATGAGCTTTTAATGATTTATAAAGTAGTATTTTTTTCGTCATGCTCATCTATTAAAAGTGCTGCCCATAACTTTCATTAACTACAACTCTGGGCTTGTTTAAACTCTGGTATTAGAAACTCTGGTAGAGTTTCTCTGCTCTGTGATCTATTTTGTTGTAAACTGCAGGCAATTAGCTAAAGTGAATTAATTTTCACATGAGAATTTCTCTGCTTCTATATCATTTGTTTTCTATAACTTTCATTGTCTCTTGTTTGCTGAAAGCAAACAAACCAAAAAAACCCTCTGATCTAGCCTTTGCTCTTGGCTGGTTTTGGTCTGTATAATTCAGGTCTCTGTTGTTAGACGTTGGGGTCTGATTGGTTGTGTGATTATTGATGAGGCTTTATTTTTTTTAGTTTTTAAAAAATATTTATTTACTTGGCTGCACTGGGTCTTAGTTGCAGCATGCAAACTCTCTCTTAGTTGCTATATGTGGGATCTAGTTCCCTGACCGGGAATCAAACTCATGCTCCCTGATTTGGAGCTTGGAATTACCCACTGGATCACCAGGGAAGTTCCAAGGCTCTATTTTCTAATCCTGAATCTTGATCCACTTAATAACTTATCTAATCTTTAACTCTTGTTCCACTTATATGTCTATCCCTTAAAGTAAACTTTTATTTTGCAAGTACTGATTATAAATGAGTGGTAATATCTTCTGTATATGCATCTACATGCATTTTCCCATTTAATATTCAGATGATTCACTCAGTCATACATGTATCTCAAATTCATGTTTTCTCTAATTTTGAAAATATTCCATTGTCTGAATACACCGTTTATCCATTATCCTATTGAACAGAAATTTGGAAGGTTTACTGTTTTTGTTATCACAAATAATGTTTCTATGAACATTTTTGTGTTGTCACATTATACGTATGTGTAGACAAGAGAATTGCATTTTACTAGATTTAACCAATTTACTTTCTGTAGTTTAACCACATTACCCTCCACCAACAGCATATAAGTGTTCCTGTTGCTGTCTTCTTAATAGTATCAAATTTTCTGACTGTCATTCTCTGGCCTTACTTAGTTGATATTCCTTTTTTTCTTTTAAATGATCTCTTTTTACTGTTTAACTTGTAATTTGAATCCAGCTTTAAGCCTTTAATACCTGGAGAGCAGTTCATAAGACTGATTATTCACGAACCTGTAATATCAAACTCTCAGGTTTGTGAGCACCTTCATTATGAGCACTTTAAGAACATAAGCCTTATTTTTAATTTGAGGAATTGTAACATCTCATAGATGTTCACACAGTTTTGTGAATGTATCCTTCCCCTACTCTCACAGGCCTGCAGCTATCCACAAACATGAGGCTGCCGGCAGCTTCAGCAGCCCCGCCAGGTGGAAGGGCGTGTCCTTCTCCGATTCTGTACAGTCGACTCCCCTGCCTTCAGTGGAGGATCGTCTGGCTGTCCTCTGCCCCTCTCAGGAGCTTCTGGAATATTATCAGAAGAAGATGTCTGAGTGTGAGGCAGAGAATGAGGACTTGTTGAAGAAGCTGGAGCTGTACAGGGAAGCGTGCGAGGGGCAGGTAAGGAGGACCCGGCGCGGCCATCCTGGACGCTGAGCGAGCCCGTCCAGTGCTGAGAACACCCGCGAGTGCCAGCTGGCGTCAGAGCACACATGTCCGTGTTCTCTGTAGATCCCTCCCGCCTTGCCAAGCTGCCCTCCTCCCGAGTGCCTCACTGGATCGTGATGCCCCAGACCGCTCTGTCTCTGAAGTCGTGACTCTTCCTCAGCCTTCCTGTGCCTCTGGTTCTTTCCCCGCCCCACGCCTGACTTCACTCCAGTGTTGCCTCCGCAGCTCCCTGACTTCTCAGTTTTCCAAGTGCCGTGTGTCAGCTCCTGGCCGCCCTGTCCCTCTCTAAACGGCACCCCCTTGGCTTCACTCTAGGAGTCGCTGCACTGCCTGCATGTGGCCCTGCTGGTCTGTGCCCCTTGCTGGCACAGCCCGCCCTGTGGCTTACCCCGTCCACCACCTTTGTCCTGGATCAGGGCCTCTCGGCCATGGCCTTATCCACGGCGAGGGCTGGCCAGTTCTTTGTCACACAGACTGTCCTGTGCACAAAGGACCGGTACCAGAATCCCTGGCCTCTGCTCGCTGGATACCAGTAGTCCCCACCCACACCCCCAACTGGTGACAGTCAGCAGTGCCCCCAGACAACACCAGAGTTCTCCTGGGGGCTTAGGCAAACCCCACCCCCCCCACCCCCAACTTGGGTAATGTGGTTACCCAACTTGAGAACCACTGTCCTAGAAAGGTCATTGGAAGATAAATTCACAGGAAACAAATCATGGTGTTCTTAGACACCACATGGAAGTTTTACCCTTTAGTGGTAGACTCCCAGTCCCGGCCCCCACCCTTCCAGGCCCGGGCCCTGCCTTCCCTGCTCCTCTTTGGCCCACAGGCCCCTCTCTCCTCTGGCAGCCTCACTTTCCTCCTGACCACGCTCAGTCACCTGCACCCATATCCGTCCCCTCCTCCTCACTGCTCCAGGGAGCATAGTGAGGCTGAACAGATCCAGCAGTTTCTGTTTATTTTTTGGCCATGCCACGCAGCTTGCAGGATCTGATTTCTAACTAGGAATTAAACCCGGGCCATGGCTGTGAAAGCCCCAAATCCTAACCACTAGGCCACTGGGGAACTCTCCTTTGTCTTTGTCTTTAACCTCTTCTGACATTAGCTTTTCCTCCTCAGTATACAGGTAGACTCAAGTCTTTCCCAACGAAAGAGAAAGGTCCCCCTCTAGCCAAGCTTCCCTAACTCTTCTCTTGGGGCAGGGGTAGCTTTCTTTCCCAGCCAGCCTTCCAGAATGGTTTGACTCGGTCACCTGCTCAGCGACTCCTTGACTGCAGCTGCTCCTCCCATGGCTCCAGGACCTGTTGCCTCAGTGACTTCTGCAGTATGTTCCCTATTGACCTCTCTGAGAGGTCTGCTTCCGTTTTGATTCCAGAGTTGTTTTTCTTTCCCAGTGTCTGGCTTGCCTCCCTGACCAGTTCTCAGTCTTCACTAACAGCTTTCTTTCCTAACACCTTTTTTTTTGGGGCGGGGGGGGGGGCGGGGAGAGTGAAGTGAAAAAGACTTAAGTTACTGCCCTCAAAACTGTGTCCCTTTGGAGAAGGTAGGAAGAAGTTCTATCATAATGGTTCAGAGAAGGCGTGGCTAGCTCATGGACATTCTTATGATTGGCTGGCGGTGAGGTCATCAGGAGTCAGCATCATCCCCCTGCTAGTTCCAGCCTGTCTGGGGTCTGTGTACTTGTGGGCAGCATACTGTTAGCATACAATACATTAACTGCTAACTTCTCCCACCTGGAGGGGGTTTTGGTCTTCAGTCTCAGGGCTTAGTAAAACTCAGGTTCTTGATGTCTCATTGCAGAAGAAATTCAGTGAGAGACAAAATGAGACTCAAGAGGTAGATTTATTTAGAGGGAAACTCCACAGACGAGTATGGGCCACTCAGAAGGTGAGAGTGGCCTCTCCTTCCTTAACCTTAAATGTCAAAGTTCTTTGTGATTCTACTGTAAGTGATCTCATTTTGTCCACGCGTTGTCCTCCTGCCTATGGTGTTGTAGCCACGCATTCCGGGAAACAAACTCACTCAGAAGGACAATGCAGATAATGGAGTGCAGTTTATTACACCAGTGGGCCCAAGGCAGAGTCTCCTCTTAGCCAAGGGCCCCAACCAGTGTTTGTGAAAACTTTATATACCCTAAGTGTAGGTGCTCAAACCCCCCTCCCCAAATTCTCTGAAACTAGTCTGAACAAAGGAAAAAAAGATACAATCAAAGTTAACCCATGATTCGTATGCCTTAAGCCTAGGTAGTTAACAGTGGACAGTTATCAATAGGCCTGTGGTCATACCCCAGTAAGCATAATAGAATTTATGATTCTATTCAGTTACACAGATAATTAGGGTATTATTTAAGGGGAGAGTCTAGGGACCAGCCGTAAAAGCCCTGGGGCTTTTCCATCTGGGGGGTCTGGTTTTCCAGTTGGTATGTCGTTTCCATAGATACTGGGCATATAGCTCAAAGTCCATAGTCCAGCTCAAAATGGAGTCCTGCTTTCAAAATGGAGCCTGTTGTGTTTCCTCTTTCAGTGGGATGGTGACACCCAGGTAACTAGGGCTGACTTTTCCTGCTGAGCTCCATGGTGCTGTGTCCGTATCCAAATTCAAGAACCCCCTTTCCCCCAGCCTGTGCGTACACGTAGACCCCTGTCATCCCCTCCCTCCACTCCTGTCTCTTAAGGCTTCTTTCTTCTTTGTGATGGCGTCAGCGCCTATGGTTCTGCCCAGCCTCCCCCCAGTCGCTTGCTGAGACCCGCTGATCCTGCCCCCCAGACATCCCTCAGTCCCTTCCCGCCACCTCAGCGTCCTTGCTGCCGCACTGTCCAAACTCCTGTCTCGTCTCAGACTCTCAGGCCGCACTCTCACACTCCTGTTCATCCTGAACAGCTTCTCGGATCCAGCCCCTGGGGTCACCCTGCTCCATCGACCTCTCACTTTCCACTCCAGTGATGCTGTGTGTTAGTTCTTCAGTCCTGTCTGACTCTTTGGGACTCCAGGCACTGTAGCCCACCAGGCTTCTCTCTCCATAGGATTCTCCAGGCAAGAATACTGGAGTGGGTTGCCATTCCCTTCTCCAGGGCATCTTCCTGACCCAGGGATGAAACCTAGGTCTCCCACATTGGAGGCAGATTCTTTACCATATGAGCGACCAGGGAAGCCTATTTTTAAGAATACTGGAGTGGGTAGCTGTTCCCTTCTCCAGGGGATTTTCCCAACCTAGAGATCAAACCCGAGTCTCCTGTATTGCAGGCAGGTTCTTTACTGTCTGAGCCATCAGTGATACTGAGGTCCTTGCATTTCCAGCCGTTTCCCAAGAGCACTGCCTTCCTCCGTCTCTGTCTTCCTCTCAAGCTTCAGCTCTCTGGTGGTCTCTGATCCCCCAGCAGCTGTCAGAGATTCTTCGTGTGCCGTGCTTACCCTTCCCCCATGTGTGCTCCTCCATTCAGTCATTCGTTCCTTTTAATCATTGGCATGTGTCTCCCCACACAATTCCTCCTGCTCTGTAAGCAGGAATCACACCTTTCATCTTTGTTTTCCAGAGTTTTATAATGCGTATTACATAAAAAGCATTAAAGTGTGACTTGGGAATTCCCTGGTGTTCCAGTGGTTAGAACTTTGAGCTTCCTCTGCAGGGGGCACTGGTTCAATCCCTGGTCAGGGAGCTGAGATCCTGCAAGTTGCACATTGTAGCCAGAAAAAGGAGTGACTATAACAGGTGGATCATGTGGTGTCCTGGGTTCTGTTGTTTGTAAGAGGAGGTGATGTGAGAGCTCTGATGTCATTCACCTTGTGGGTTTAAACTCGTCTGTACACAGCCTGTTGTCATTTGGAGCCTGCATTGCTGAAACTGTCCACTTTGTAATATTTCTACATAAACTGACGCCACTGCATGCAATAAGAGCTACTCCTCTGAAGCCCAATATCTTGTCAGCTGCCTTTTTTTCCCCACCAGCATAAACTGCAGTGGGATTTGCAGCAGAGGGAGGAAGAGATTGCCGAGCTACAGAAAGCTCTGAGTGACATGCAAGTCTGCCTCTTCCAGGAGCGAGAGCATGTCCTACGCCTCTACTCGGAAAATGACCGCCTAAGAATCAGGTACCAATGGGAGGAAGGAGATGCTGGGGGCATGTTTCTAAACCGCATGGAATGAGATGCATTTCTTCCGTGGTCCTCCTCTTGGCTGCATTCCCAGGGATCAGGCTCTGAGATAGGGGTTTGCCTGGATGATGGTGAGTAGGGAGACTCTTAGGGGGAGCAGCTCTGAGCAGATTCGGGTTGAGGGAGAATTTGAATTACAGTAGAGTCCACCAAGGAGTTCCCTGGTGGTTCAGTGGTAAAGCATCCATCTGTAGTGGCAGGAGACACAGTTTCGATCCCTGGGCTGGGAAGATCCCCTGGAGAAGAAAACGGCAACCCACTCCAATATTCTTGCCTGGTAAATGCCATGGACAGTGGAGCCTGGTGGGCTACAGTCCATGGGTTTGCAAGAGGTGACACAACTTAGTGACTAAACCACCACCACCAGAGTCCGCCAAGGGACAGAGGTCTTAGTCAGCCCCACAGGGAGTGATCTGTCATTGGATGCGCTCCCACCAGGGAGGGATATAAACTTGGGAAAGGCGGCCCCCTTCAGTCCAGGGCAGTTGCTGGAGAAGGACCGAGCCCCTTGGTGGTGGGCATCTGAGCAGTGTGCCAGGGCACCCGCTATAGCACAGTTCTTTTTTAATTCTGGTAAAATATACTTAACCTAAAATTTACCATTTTAACCATTTTTAAGTGTATAGTTCAGTATACACTTCAGTTAAGTGCATTTATGTCATCGTGCAGCCACACCCCTGTCCATCTCCAGAACTTTCTCACTGTGCCACACAGAGGATTTTTATAGGACTTGCATGGAATGTGTAGATTGCTCTGAGCAATGTTGACATCTTAATATTATGTCTTCCAATCCATGGACACAGGATATCTTTCCATTTGTTTATTTCATCTTTAATTTCTTACTAGAGTGTTTTCACTATACAAGTCTTTCCTTTTCTTGGTTAATTCCTGAATATTCTTTCTGACGCTGTTGTGCATCAAATTCTTTTCCTAATTTTCTTTTGAGATTTTTCATTGTCAGCGTATAGAAATGCATGTTGGATTTGTGTTGTGCTCCTTTGCTGAATTCCTTTACTAGTTCTAACAATTTTTAAAATTTAAAAAAAAATTTTTTGTGGAATCCTTAGGGTTTTCTGAGTGTAAGATCATGTCATCTGTGAACAAGGATTATTTTATTTCTTGCTTTCCAACTTGAGTGTCTTTTCTTCCTTTTTCTTGCCTACTTGGTCTGGCTAGGACTTTAGTACTAAGTTAAATAGAAGTTTCACAATGGGCAGCCTTGTTCTTGATCTTAGTAGAGAATTTGCAGTTTTTCACCATTGAGTGTGACTTTAGCTGTGGGTTTTTCATTTGTGGCTTTTATTGTGCAGAGGTTGTTTCCTGCTCTTCTTAATTTGTTGAGTGTTTTTATCTAAAAAGGGTGTTGAATGTTGTCAGATGCTTTTTCTGTATCAGATGATGATCGTGTGTTTTCCTCCTTCATTGTGTCAGTGTGATGTATTACTTTGATCAACTTTCATATGTTGAACCATGCTTGTATTCCAGGAATAAATTCCACTTAATCCTGGTGTATCCTTTTAATATGCTGCTGAATGCAGGTTTGCTAATGTCCTGTGGAGGATTTTTGTATTGAAGTCTGTAAGGTCTGTAGTGGTTTTCATGTAGTGTCTGTCCAGCTTTTGCATCAGGGCAGTGCTGGCCTCATAGAAAGTAAAAGGAACTGTTGCCTCCTCTTCAGTTTTTGGAAAAGTTTGAGGATAATTGCTGTTAGTTCTTTAAGTGTTCAGTGGAATTCACCACAGAAGCCATCAGGTCCAGGGTGTTTCTTTGTTGGGAGGTTTTTGATTCCTGGCTCAATCTCCTTAATAGTTTCAGCCTTGACCTAATGTAGCACTTCCTTTCAGCTCTGGGATGCAATGAAAGGTCACCTTCCACGACACCTGTTCCATGGGTCAGCACGGTGTCCCAGGTCACCGTCCACGACACCTGTTCCATGGGTCAGCGCGGTGTCCCCCGGGTCACCGTCCGCATCACCTGTTCCATGGGTCAGCGCGGTGTCCCGGGTCACCGTCCGCATCACCTGTTCCATGGGTCAGCGCGGTGTCCCGGGTCACCTCCCGCATCACCTGTTCCATGGGTCAGCGCGGTGTCCCGGGTCACCTCCCGCATCACCTGTTCCATGGGTCAGCGCGGTGTCCCGGCGATCATCCTCCCGCATCACCTGTTCCATGGTGTCAGGCAAGGTGTCCCGGGTTCACCTCCCGCATCACCTTGTTCCATGGGTCAGCCTGGTTGTCCCGGGTCACCTCCCGCATCACCTGTTCCATGGGTCAGCGCGGTGTCCCGGGTCACCTCCCGCATCACCTGTTCCATGGGTCAGCGCGGTGTCCCGGGTCACCTCCCGCATCACCTGTTCCATGGGTCAGCGCGGTGTCCCGGGTCACCTCCCGCATCACCTGTTCCATGGGTCAGCGCTGGTTTGTCCCGGGTCACCTCCGCATTCACGCTGTTCATTGGGTCAGGCCCGGTTGTTCCCGGGTCACCTCCCGCATCACCTGTTCCATGGGTCAGCGCGGTGTCCCGGGTCACCTCCCGCATCACCTGTTCCATGGGTCAGCGCGGTGTCCCGGGTCACCTCCCGCATCACCTGTTGCCTGTGCAGTGTCCCCGGTCACCTTCCGCATCACCTGTTCCATGGGTCAGCGCGGTGTCCCGAGTCACCTTCCGCATCACCTGTTCCATGGGTCAGCGCGGTGTCCCGGGTCACCTTCCACATCACCTGTTGCCTGTGCAGTGTCCCAGAGAAAAGACATGTTGTCTTCAGACACTGAGCAGTTCCTCTGGCATTAGGAGTCCTTCTTGGTGGTGGTAGGCATGAGGTACAATAATCTGTCCTTCATTTTGAAGGGAGTGTCCTGGCATGCGTAGATCAGACCCCTGAAACCACTGACGTGCTATGTAGGGTTGCCTCCAACCCTTTGGAGCATGCATGAGGGTTCTAACCCACTTGCACTTTTTGTTTGTCCCATCTGATTTAATCCGATAGTTCAGTGGTGAACAGATCCAGGTCCCTTTGGACAAATTTGGTAATGAACAGAAGAGCTAACAAGGTCCTCAGAAAGCCTGTAGAAGTATCCTCTTGTTCACTTCACCTGAACGAGAACTGCTCTGGTCCTATAACTTTTTGAAGGGAGTACATTTGCTTAACCATAGCCACATGCTGTGTACCCAAGACCAGGTTCCCTGCTCTAGCAAAAATGCTACTGCAGCTGGCGCAGTCACCAAAGTTGTACCTACTTGGTAGCAGTGCGTTGTTGCCTGTCTGGTTTTGCAGGGTCATACTTGTGAATTAATTGGGATTTGATGGGGACCCTCACCCTTACGTCCTTTAGTCTTTGTTTACCATTGTGGCTGGGGTGCAGAGAGGCAGTTTCAGACGCTTCCACTTGCTTTAACACAGAAACCAAGAAAACAATTTGGAGATTTTGCCAACTGCCAATTATGTTCATTTCAGTTATACATTTGGAGATGGGGAAATGACCCCTGACTGGGTTTGGATCCAGTGGACCCACTTTGAGCTGGACCGGAACCAAAATTCTATTTATTACCTGGTTCCTGTATGCCCTAGATAATGCTTCATGTCACTAGGTGTCAAAGTCAGCTCAGACTGTCCAGCAGTCCTTGAAATGTCTGGGTGTTTCCTTCCCCACAATGCACAGTTACTTGAATAAATGGCCATAGGCCCTTGGAGGAAGGGCTGAGGGATCATGACCATGTACTCTCGCTGTGGTCTCACCAGGTCTTACCTCTCGGAGATTCAGCTTCTTCTTTAGGTAGTAGTCTTGATAGCTGGCTGGGGTGTGGGAAATGGGTCAGAGATTGTGAGTTTGTATAGAATGCAGCCCAACCCTCCTCCTACCTTTACTTTTACTTGATTGTTTAGGCTCTACCCTGTTGACCACTCACCTGTCTTGCTCCTAAGAACACTGTAATAGGTCTGCACATCCCAGGCTCTGAAATCTCATTGTGTTTTTTAAAGATTTTTTAATAAAGTCTTTATTGAATTTATAACATGTTACAATATTACTTCTGGTTTATGTTTTAGTTTTTTGGCTGCAAGGTATGTGGGATTTAGCTCCCTGACCAGGGATCAAACCTGCTCCCCTTGCTTTAAGTCTTAACCACTGGACCACCAGGGAAGTCCCTGGCATCTCTCTTAAAGTTTGCTTCCTTGATCCATTTGTGGTATCAACTGTCTGGGGTCAGTTTCCTGGAAAATGAACTCCACAATGGAGATTTGCTTGCAGGAGCTTTGCGGGGAGTATGCTCAGGAGTAAACCACTACAAGGCACTCAGGAAGGTCTGAGTGGGCAGAGGCTAAGTGGCGATTCAGTGACAGCAGGCCTCAGCCCCTGCCACAGGGTGCCCTTCTAGATGGTCCTCAGATCCTGAAACGAGGTAAGAGGACTGGGCTTCCTACCCCCTCAGTAGCCAGGCCCCGGGTGCAGGCTGCTCTTTGAGCATACAGTTGGGGAGGCAGGCTGCCTGGACTCAGGGCAGGCCTGGGGAGAGATCCAGCTGTGAGCTGTCAGCTCCCACATAGCTGAAGAGGCAGATTTGAACAGTATGCCATGGTGTCTGCCTTCACGCTCTTCAACCAGCTGATTGAGTTTTTTTCTGCTGGGTTCTCTGAATTCCTGAATCTAAATGCCTGATGCTCTTAAAATTAGAGCTGAAGTCTAGATAAATCCTATTTAATTTAATTTAGTGTAGTTAATTTTTTGGAGCCTATTGCTGATGCTCTCTCCTCTCTGTTGACACTTTTGATTTTCAATGTTTCAGACATACAGCAAAGTGATTCAGTTATGCCTAGGTATGTGTATATACCTATACACATACATTTATCTACACATATATATTTACTTTTCAGATTTTTTCCCAGAGAGGTTATTATAGAATACTGAGTAGAGTCCCGGCACTACACAGTAGGACTGCTTTATCTCTAGTGTGTATATGTTGATCCAGCTCCCAGTTCACCCTCCCCCCTTCCTCTTTGTTAACCATGAGTTTGTTTTCTGCATCTATTAGTCTGTTTCTGTTTTGTAAATAAGTTTATTTATATCATTTTTTTAGATTCTACATATGAGTGATACCATGATATTTGTCTTTGTGTGACTTCACTAAGTATAATAATCTCTAGGTCGATCCATGTTGCCACAAATAGCATTATTTCATTCTTTTTTATGACTGAGTAACATCCCATTGTGTGTGTGTAGTGAAGTAAAGTGAAGTGAAAGTCACTCAGTTGGGTCTGACTCTATGGCCTACAGTCCATGGAATTCTCCAGGCCAGAAAACTGGAGTATTCTAGAGTATATTACTCAAGTATTCCCTTCTCCAGGGCATCTTCCCAACCTAGGGATCAAACCCAGGTCTCCTGATTTGCAGGCAGATTCTTTGCCAGCTGAGCCACAAGGGAAGCCCAAGAGTACTGGAGTGGATAGTCTATTCCTTCTCCAGCAGATCTTCCCAACCCAAGAATCGAACTGGGGTGTCCTGCATTGCAGGTAGATTCTTTACCAACTGAGCTATCAGGGAAGCCCTGTATGTATAGTATATCTTCTTTATCTATTCACCTGTTGGTGAACACTTAGGTTGCTTTCATGTCTTGACTATTGTAAATAGTGCTTCTGTGAACATTGGGGTACATGTATCATTTTGAATTAGATAGTTTTCGTCTTTTCCAAATATATGCACAGGAGTGGGATTGCAGGGTCATATGGTAGCTCTATTTTTAGTTTTTTAAGGAACCGCCATAATGATCTCCATAGTGGCTTCACCAGTTTTCATTCCCACCAACAGTGTAGGAGGTTAATCCGATTTAATTTTAATTTGAGGTTATCATTGCTTTAAAAATAAATGAGTCAGAAGGGAGATCCTTTAAACAAACATTTACTTACTCTGGACACAGTATATGTTTATTCTCTGTGAGAATTGCAGGGAGCTAGAAGACAAGAAGAAGATTCAGAATCTCTTGGCTCTTGTGGGAACAGACACTGGAGAAGTGACCTATTTTTATAAGGAGCCTCCCAACAAAGTAAGTCCTCCTTTGTATAGCAGAGTAGACAAGGCTTTTACAAAATGCAGGCTGGGGTCCATAATCAGACAACTTTGGTCCTTGCTAAAGAAGCTCAAATGAGAATTAGCTACCATGGTCTCAGTTTGCTTAAGTTTTCAGAGCATTTTCTACAATTACAAACAGGTTTGTGATTTCATTCTTTTTCTTCAAAAGCCTTGGAAAGTAGCATTGTTTACCCCATTCTGCCATTTGGAAACCTTAAGCTTAGAGGAGGAGGTGTCTTGGATGAGATTAGAGAGAGCAGCAGGAACAGACTTAGTGTGGGAGCAAGTTTCAATACTAGGTTCTTTTTAAGTCTTCATTTACACCGATTACAAAAGTAATGTGTGGTCTTTGTTAAAAACAAACACAGATTTCAGGAATCTAATAGAAAAGTGACAGTTTCCCATAATCCTGTACCCTAGAGATAAAGCTTTTTTTCTACTCATATAGAAATATTTATGTGTATGATTGAGATTTCCACTTTTTCACACTATAAACAGTGCTTCAGTGAACATCTTTATATACATATCTATATATGCATGCTTCAGTGTTTGTTACTTTCCTAAAGGACCTTTTCAAAGACCACTTTTCTTTTTTTTTTTGGTAGATATTGCCAAATAACCCTGAAATTTTATTTTTCCATTTATATCACCAGCACTGGTTTTAGTCAGTGTGTATTCAGTTTGTTAGTGGGTTTTATCCAGTTTGTCTTCTCTGGTCTCCCATATGCATGGCATCCTTATATGATTATATAAGTTTTTTTTTTTTTTTTTTTTTTTTTTTAATTTTTTTATTAGTTGGAGTGATTATATAAGTTTTGACTAGTTTAATTTATGAATGGTGTTTGATCTGCAGAACTAAAGCTAAAAAATGAAATGCTATATTTATAAGAAGACTATTTCTGTACTTTTTGTTGTTTTTGCTTCTTCAGGTCAGCATTCTCCAGAAGACTGTCCAGCCTGTAGAAGTATGTGAAAAGAATGAATCTTCAGCTCTCAGAGCAGGTCCCAACTGTATTTTTAGAAATTCTTATTGATGCAGAATTAAAAAGCACAGTGCAAATAATTAGACATTTTTTCCTACTATACAGTGATAATAAATATTCATAATCATGCTGCTAGTGGTCTCAGATCTTACTGAGCTTTTTTTAAAAAACCTTTGTATGATGTTTTAATAAAGTAGAATAAAAAATATATCTAATTAATATGCTTATGGTGATAAGTCATAAAATATATTTGGATAATGTATGGAATCACAGCCTATTAATTATTCTCTCTAACCCTCAGTCTTCTTATCCTTTTCTCTTTTATTAATGGAAAGCCCAATTTTAAAAAAATTGAGATATAATTGACATATAATGTTAGTTTTAAGTGTGCAAAATAGTAAATTGATATTTGTATATACTACAAAATATTCACCACAATAAGTCTAGCTAATGTGTCACTACACATGTGGAGATAAGCACTTTTGAGGTCTGCTCTTACAAAGGAAACAAAAATTCTAACTCGAAATAACATGCACCCTAGTATTCATAGCAATAGTGTTTATAATAGTCAAGATATGGAAGCAGCCCAAGTGTTCATCAATGCCATGAATGGTTAAAGAAGATGAATGGACTACTACTCAGGCATAAAAAAAAATGAAGTCTTGCCATTTGCAGCAACATGGATGGATTTAGAGGGCATAATGCTAAGTGAAATAAGTCAGAAAAATATTGTATGGTATCACTTATATGTGGAATCTAAAAAATAAACTAGTGAGTATAGAACAAACACAGACTCACAAATGTAGAGAACATACTAGTGGTTACCTGCAGGGTGAAGGAAGAGAAGGGGCAGAATAAGGGTAAGGGATTAAGAGGAACAAACTACTATGTATAAAATAAATAAGCCTCAAAGATATATTGTACAGGACAGGGAATATAGCCGGTACTTTATAATAAGTATAGACAGAGTATAAAATTTTTGAATTGCCATATTGTACACATGAAACAAATATAAATTACTGTACCTCAATAAAAAGAATAAATAAGCTTCTTGAATCATCTAAATCATCAAATTATGTTTAGTGCAGTTTTAGCATTGCTTGTTTTTAAAATCATTTTGTCCATTGAAAATTGGGTTATACATGATAGCTAAAATGTTTAGATTTAGTTTTTTTAATTCATTACCCTTTTTCATTAAATAAGATTTTACAAAGAAATTAGATACAACTCCAAAGGAAAATTTAGTAGTTTATTCTTCAGAAAGATCCAGGTGACATCCTAACAGAATTCCGTTAAGAGATACCTCTTTGCACAGTTGAGCATTGTAGTTATTGTATGTTGTCGTTTTTCTTCCTTTCCTTCTCTTCCATATAAAGAAAACCAAACTTCTCTGCAAAGATAATGTTGATGCTTGAAAAGCAGAAAGAAAACCTAAGTGAAGATCTCCACTGTTTTCTGTTTTAGATTCTAAAGGCAGCAGGAGGAAATCAGCAGGGAGAGAAAAGGAGGTCAGCATTGGGCTGCATCAGAGAGACATCCAGACCCTCGCCCTCCAGGTATGACTGCAGCCGCTCTGCACACGGGCCTGGAGCGGGTCCTATGCCCTCATTAGCCTGTGCCACATGCCTCCTGGCACACGTGTTTCCTCTGGGCATTTTGGGATTGGAAATTTGAGGTTGTTCCTAATTTTCCAGAGCTCTGTCTTTACAACCGTTACTCTGTACTGCACCATTCTAGAAGTGCTGGTGTGAACCTGCAGTTCATTCAGCTCATAGGCCGAACCCTCCCACCAGAGTCGTCACTGTCAGAACTCCCTGTGCAGCTGGCCAGGGACACGCAGAGCTGCAGCTGTCTGTCCCGAAACGGTGACCTTTGGGGGTACATCCATTTGTCTGGTGCATGTATTCCAAAGTCTAGGAAAGTAATGAGTCACCCTCTCACCATCTAGTCATCATATGTCACCTACAACCGTGATTTTTCATCTAACTGCACTCAAGTTCCTGTCCTTGTCACAGGGCATGTTGATGTAAATGGACAGTTTCTACCTTTGGCCAGTGTCGCCATGTGGGGTCAAGACAGCCTGACTCAGACAAGGAAATCACATTATACTCATTTTGCTGCACCTTTTAAATTTAAAAATGAAGAAATGAGTCTTTCTCTATGCAACTAGGAAGTCCCAAAAGGGAGACAGTCTTAAAAGCCCAGAGAGAGAGATGGTGAGAAGGTGAGCATCTCGGAGAGGGGAGATGGGCTTGTCCAGCCTTTCTGGTGTGACACGGGTGCTCTGCTTGGTTGGACGGAGTATGCTCTTGTGTGGCGTGAGACCATATGTAAGACGTAAAGAGGAGTCCAGTCCAGATTTTTCTCCTGTTTGTTTTGCTGCTGCACATCTGTTTTTTTTGTTTGTGGGATTTTTGTTTTTCTGGAAAGAGGCTCACTGTTAGAGGTGAGAAGTGAGCAAGAGTAGAGCGGAAATGGATGCCTCGCCCCTCCGGCCTGTCCAGGTGGAGGCCCTGCAGGCGCAGCTGGAGGAGCAGACCCGGCTCTCGCGGGAGCAGGTGGCAGGGCTCATGGAGGAGAGGCGGATCCGCATCGAGGAAGTGGAGATTCATCAGCAGAGAAACCGGGACAGAATCACAGAGCTCACCAGAAGGTGAATACTCACGAGCCACACTGGACAGGTTTCACATGTCTCCCATGTGGTTTGGAAGGTCCAGGGGTCAGGACACTCACACTCACTTTCAAGGTCACAGGTTCGATCCCTGGTGGGGGAGCTAAGATCCTGCAAGCTGGCAGTCCTGTCTAGTAGCAGCAAGGGTCCTGGTGCTGAAGGAACTGTCTCAGCAGTTCCACCCCCCGCCTCTCTCCCAGTTCCCTGGTGTGCTCATGTGATGCTTTTCCTACAGGACTGGGGGCTCTACACTCTCCCCTCAACCCCTCTGAGGGTTGTAGTCTGATCTTACCGTCCTGGAATGTCCTTTTCTCTGCTGATGGGTTATCTAAGTCAGCATAACAGTCCTTTTCTCTTTTTTGACTTTACATACCTACACCAGAAAATGGAAACTATCTGTACTGCTGTTTTTACCCCATTCCTGCCTGCCTGTCCCCCACTTTCTGCAGTCTGCTCTTGTTCCCTGTTTTGCTCAGCATGCCGTCTAAAGTCATCACTGAGTTCATTCATGTCTTTCTGTGTGTCTGGGCCTCTGACCACCCCCTCTTTGAAATCCATCTCCCTTGGTTCCTGCAGCACCTGTCTTTCTTGGTTCTTTCCCATTTCACCCTCAACTGTTTGTCCACTTCCAGTGACCAGAGCTGGGCTGTAGAGACATCTTCAATAGAGTATGTTTGAAAACCTCAAATTCACCACGACTGAAACTCAACTTCCTCTTTCCTGACAAGCACCCCTCCCCACCTCAGACCTGCTGCTCCATTCTTTCCCATTTAGCCCAGTGCCGTCCCATCCATGTGGTTTCTCAAGTTTGGACACTCAGGGTCATTTTCTGCTCCCCACTCTCCAATTTCTGATTCCAAACCCCATCGTCTGTGAATCCAGAAGCCTCTCCTGTCCGTTCTCTGCCCTCTCATTCCTCCCACAGTGGCTCAAGCTGTGTTCTGGTTTAAATCATTGCTGTCACCAAGCTGTGTTTCCTGTCGCCCATCCCCTTGTGCCCTGCATGCTTCCTCCCTGTGAGTGTCTCCTGCTGCCTTGGCCCTTGGGAGTCTCGGCCCTCAGTCTCTGCTCCTCTGGCCGTAGCTCACCTCATTCTTCCGCCGGACTCCTGAGGCTTTGGTTCATGCAGCACTCCCGGTGCAGCAGCCCTTCAGTCACCACCTCTCTGACCTTCCCAGGGAGGGGTGCACTGTTCCTTACACGTCTCCCCCCCATCGCCTGCGATGACCAGCGTGACTCAGTGATGGGCCTTTTCACCTTCTATTTTAATGATGTCTCTTCCCCAAGGTCTTTTCCTGTGTGCAGAACAGGTGCATAATAAATTCTTGACTACTTGATAACCTTTATCTTACCTTTTCTATCCTGCATTAAACATCCTACGTTTTAAAATATTTTTTCACAGGAATTCCCTGGTGGTCCAGTGGTTAGGACTCGGAGCTTTCACTGCCAAGAGCCCAGCTTCAATCCCTGGTTGGGGAACTAGGATTCCATAAGCCATGTGGTGCGGCCAAAAAAAATTGTGTGTGTATATGGGCTTCCCTGGTGGCTCAGATGGTAAAGAATCTGCCTCCGCATTCAGTTTCAATCTCTGGGTTGGGAAGATCCCCTGGAGTGTGTGTGTATATATTCTTTTTCACCTTGCAATCTTCATCCTGTTGGTTTTTTTATTGCTTCGCAAACTTTTTTAGTGTCTCTTCCTCCATTCTAAAGCGTGGTCACTAAACTAGACATGATACTCAAGTTGAACTCACTGACCAGTGCAGGTAGATGCCCTTGGCCCTTGGCAGGCTCTGCTGCTTCCAACATCATGTCGTGTTTGTGTTTGGCTGGTACCTCTCCATCTTTATTTTTGGTGTTTTGTGCTTAAGCATAGCATCTCCACTTTGTATTGGATTTGAATTGTTTTTAAGGGGACAGTATTTTTAAATTGTCAGAATAAAGTATAATTTTACATCTGTCAGATTATTAATAACCTCCCTAGTTCAACGTATTCTGCAGATCTGAGCATTTGATGTGCTCCTTCCAGTAGATTGGCATCCTGAGGGTGTTGAATGGCAGGAAGTCCAAGGCCATTAATGGCTGCCTGTTAGGTGTCACTTGGAGACCATTTGCAAGAGCATGCTTTCCCTTTTTGTAACTGAGATCATAACACAAGATAGAGTAAAATAATCTGTTGGAAGCAAGAGTGGTCCTTGTGGGAACTGAGTCAATCTCTCCCTGTTTATACAGACACACACGTACCTGAATGTATTCATCTGATGACGGTTACTCTTCTGACATTATGTAGTCATTGTCCCCTTCTCCATATAGTCTGTTACTCATGAGAAGAACTAAGTGGATCTCACCGTATGTGTTCAGTGGAAAACTGCAGTTTGGTATTTAATACCCTTTGCAAGCAGTGTGATCATTTGATACAGTATATTTCTAGCTGCTGATGTTAAACTGATGAGTTGCTAACTCTTAAGGAAATTTTTTTTTTTGAAGACAGAAACGTCATTTGTCTATTCCCAAATCTCAGCAGGAATCTATTTAGTACCTGTGTATGTCTAGTAGCTGGTACTGTCCTTGATGATCTGATGGCATCTGGCAAAAATAAATGATAAATGAGGTTAAGAAGTGTTGCACTACGCACAGGGGGTAGAGTGAAAGCACTCGGGTTTCGGAGAGTGGAGGGGCCACACGGGCCGAGGCCACTGAGGTGCCTCCACCGAGGAAGCCTGTCTCGGAAAAAGGACAGGGCTTGCTCTGGGGCAGCTCGGCCCAATAGCTCACGGGGGAGCTCGGCCCAGACAGAAGCAAAGCTGTGCTGACATTTTAGAACTTGTGTTAACCTTCAGTCAGAACCCCATGACTTAGTTTATTGTAAAGTCTGGTGCCTTGGAAAAGTCCATACTTAGGCTGTGTGTAAATATTTCTGTGGTCCTTCTAATTATATAACCTGAAATTAGCACCCAGAAAAATACCTGTAAAGACCGGTCTATGAACCAATGTAGATACTTTATACGTTGTTCAGTAAAACGTGTAAGACTGCCAGTGATCAGATAAAGCGTGTTTTTAAAATGCTGGTGGTATTTACAGAATCTACATATTACACAGTTTTTAAAGGACTGCATCTTAGCTGTGTTTGGAGTAACTGTCACATGTACCGGGGAAGCATCTTCATGTCCATGTCTGTACTTTCTTCCCTAGTCTACACCACACCCAGGAGCTGCTCTACGAGAGCACCAAAGACTTTCTGCAACTCAGATTTGAAAACCAAAATAAGGAGAAGTCCTGGATGCTTGAAAAGGATCACTTGATGTCAAAGATTAAGGAATACAGGGTGCAGTGTAAGAAGAAAGAAGAGAAAATGGGGAAAATGTGGCTAGTTCATGAGAGTCATCACAACCAAAATGAATATATTAAGGTAGTTTCTTCTATCTTACAGAATTTTTTTTTTATTCTGGAATTGTTGAAAGAACTCAGAGAATTTCAAAGAACCTAATCATTGTCATATAAGATCCAGTCCAGGAAGCTGTTGTAGCAATGATCTCAAGAAATAGGTCTCAAAGAGTAGCTCTTTGTTACTGTGTTTGGGGATTTAGAACATTAAAGTGTTGACTGATTGATAGATTCATTCAACAGATATTTGTTGAAGTCCTGTAGTGGGCGGGACTCTCAGTGTACGGCAGCAGACAGGCTAAACCAGGTCTGTCTTCATGGCATTTACATTCTAACAGGTGAGAGAGACCAGAAACATTAACAAATAACCAAGTATTGGTTATAGGAAAAGTGGTCCTGGGAGTTCTCTGGTGGCCTAGTGGTTAAGATTTTGGGCCTCACTGCTGTGGCCCAGGTTCATTCCCTGGTCAGGGAGCTGGGATCCCACAAGCCAGGTGGTGCAGCCAAAATACATTAAATTTAGGGAGGAAAAAAGTGGTGTTACGGAAATAGAAGGGATCTGTGAAGATTGTATGTTGCTATTGGAGGTCTGCTTTTGTCGAGAAGCACTGGGACACCGTCTGGAGTCTGGCATTTTTGCTGAGACCTGGAGAATGGAGCTTGCCAGGCAGACCTCGGGGAGGAGCATCAGGCAGGGGAGAGCAGGTGTGAGGGAGCATGTGGCCGTGAGGGGTGCGCACGGAGGGTGGAGGGAGGGCGGCCGTCACGCTCCTGCCGAGGACGCGTGGCTCTGAGCGTTGTCGTGTCTGAAGGATCCCGTGTAAGGAAGTGACATCCAAGCTGGGACTTTTGAATCCTAGCTCCTCAGTGGAACATGTGTTTTAAGTGCTGTTGATGTTTCTTTCTTTTCAAAGAAAAACTTAAGAAGCGTATCCCCAAATAGGTTGTGATGTCTTATTTGGTACAATTACGAACTCCATTATCTGACTCTTCCAAGAGCCAAAAATATTTGTTTTATTTTTAAAAACTTCTAAAAATACAAAAACAAAGGAAAAAATAAGATTTTCCTACTCTGTACACATTAATAAAAAAGCTCGAGTATCCTCCAGAAGTAGGTTTTCAGATGTTCTCCTTGATGTCTTGTTCCTTCACTGATTTAGCACTTCTAGAAATCCTTTCTTTCTTTACCTCAGTGCTATTTGGATTACCCAAATTAAAGAACAAAGATGAATTTTTCTCTCCTTCTGACCCACAGTCCCTAAAGGATAAGCTCATACAAGAGAGAAGGCTGTCCAGCATGTACCAAGAGCAGTGCATTTCCTTGGAAGAAGAGCTGGCCCGGATTCGTGAGGAGGAAGGAGTGAGGAGAGAGATCTTTAAGGTGTGGGGTTCTCTGCCTCTCATGGAGGGGGCAGCTGGCTAGGGGTGCCCCTTCTGCTCACAGAGGCCTTCCTGTACCCCATGTATAGGACCGCACCAGCAAGATGGGGAGACGCCTGCAGGCCATGACTAAGCGCTACGAGGCCTTGGAGACCCGGCGTGTCTTAGAGGTAGAAGGCTTTAAGACAGACATTAAGATTCTCCGGCAAAAACTAAAAGATGTGGAGCAGATACTCTATAAGGTAATTGATCCTGAATGACCAGGAGGGAGAAGAGGTGTTGGTGAGCAGACAGGGTATGGGGCCCCTCTGAGGGAGGCTGGGCCGCATCACCATCCTCCTGGTCTCGCTGAAATCAGTGTAAACAGGGCGGGCGTGCCAGAGGGAGACAGGACAGACTGAAGCGACTGAAGGACTATGTCAGCTCAGCACAAGTATTCATCCCTCCCAACTCAAGGAGTGGGTTCAAAGAGCCGTGTCTGTGGGGAGTCCCTGGGGGTCCCGTGGTTAGGACTCTGCATTCTCACTGCCAGAATCCCTGCTCAGGGAACCAAGATCCACAAGCTGTATGGCCTGGCCAAAAGAAGAAGAAGAAAAAATTGTCTATTTTACAACTGGAGAAACTGAGTAACTGGGTTAGAAAGTACTTCTTCCCTGTGAGAGACCGCTTCACATAGAATGCGAGGTGCCTCCAGCGTCATCTTAAAGAGATGTAACTGTCCATCCACACACCCTGAGCGGTCACTCTGTGCCAGGCAGGTTCATACAGAAACAAAGAGATGCTGCCTTTCATGCTTTGGCACGTTTACTAATAATGTCTATATTGGTGTCTTTTTACTCACTGGTGATTGTTGATTGTCCTCTGACTCAGGCTCCTCTCCTGTCGTGTGGGGAAGCAATGGTCTCGAGCCTTTTCTGCCCTAACTCTACATTTTCCTTCTCTCAGCAAGTCTCTAGACTAAGCATTGAATCTACTCTGTGAACTAAGAGTATCAGAGAAAGGAGCTGGTGTCGTTGGGGCTTCATGCCAGGTTTCTCTCCTTTGGCATCTGCCATAATCACTTCTTTTTTTTTTTAATCTCTAGGCCACACTCAACGCCCAGGCAAACCAGGATCTTGCCATTCTCTGTGAGGTTCGTGATAGCAATCGACTGGCACACAAGATACAGGGAGAACTGAGGAACCTCAAGTCCAAAGTGTTTGGCCTAGAGAACGAACTTAGGCTCTGCTGATGTTACATTTAAGGAATGGCACAGGTCTGGAGTAGGTCTGCTTCCTGAAATTCAAGAAGGTCATCTATTCCCAGCACAGAGTTGTCCAGAGTAGTGGTGTCCGTTGTTATGAAGACAGGGGGAAGAATCAACTTTTTTTTTTTTTTTTTGCATCCTAAGATTTATGGGTTTTGCTGTCCTGTTAACTGATTTGGGGTTTTTTTTTATTATTTGATTTTTTTTTTTTTTTTGGTCTGGATTACAACCTGAATTACTTAGAGACTTTCCCACATTACTTGGGAGTTTATAATAATAGGGGTTTTTTGTTTGTTTGTTTTTGTGTTTTTAAGAAGGCAATGACAATAAGTAAAGTGTTTATTTTTGCTGTCAGTTTGGCTGAGTGTTAAGGGAGGAATACTTCCCCCGGGAGGTCAAGATGCCCTCTAAGATTGCCTTTCTCCTGGGCAGGGGGCAAAGGCCACGGAACACAGGCCAGTCAGACATGAACTGGCCTCCATTCTCTCAGCCCTGAGCTGAGGGGCCCTTGTTCCTTTCTGGACAGCAGTCTCAGAAAGTGTCACCGGAGGGCACCAGAGACCCTCCTCTTAAGAAGAATAATCTGGAACATAAAGATGCCACTTTGGCAAGAGTGAGTGAAAAATTCAGTATTTTACCAGTACTATGTGTTTTTGTTTTTTAAATGTATATATTTTAAATTAGCTATTTTTCAATAAAACATAATTGAAAATGTTCTATTTGAGCTTTCTATAATTTCTTGTTAAAACCACGTTTATACTTTGTTGATGACTCTGCTTACTTACCTTTTCATGGTTTCTGCAGTGCTATACATTTATGAAAAGTTTCCTAAATGCATCCCTTGAGATTGTCTTAGAGGAAGCAGGAAAGAGAATACGAGATGATGGCACTAAAATCATACCCATTTTTTTCATCTCTGTCCTTTTTTCAGCAAATAACTGTGCATCTAGAGCAAAGTAATTGTGAACATACCTAGACAGCCTCTGAGAATTCAGTTGGTCTTGACTTAGTATGGTTTAGCTATGATTTTTCCAGTAGTCATGTACAGATGTGAATGCTGGACCATAAAGAAGGCTAAGTGCCAAAGAATTGATGCTTTCGAATTGTAGTGCTGGAAAATACTCTTGAAGAGTCCCTTGGACAGCACGGAGATCAAACAAGTCAATCTTAAAGGAAATCAGCCCAGAATATTCATTGGAAGGACTGATGCTGAAGCTGGAGCTCCAGTACTTGATATGAAAAGACTTGATACAAAAAGCCTTGATACAAAAAGGTATCTGTACCTGATATGAAAAGCCAACTCATTGGAAAAGACCTTGATGCTGGGAAAGATTGACAGCAGGAGGTAAAAGGGGGGCAGCAGAGGATGGGATGGTTGGATGGCATCATTGATCCAATGGACATGACTTTGAGCAAACCAGGAGATAGCGAAGGACAGGGAAGTCTGGCGTGCTACTATTTATGGGGTCACAAAGAGTCAGACACGACTTAGTGGCTGAACAACGACAATGGCTTAGAATAGCATCATTCTAATGTGCACACGACAGAGGAAAGGACTCAGGTTTTCATATTTGTGTTAAAGAAAACTGTCAGTAGGAGATGCTGCCTTTTATTTTTTTCCCAAAGCTGATGGTAGCAGATCAACACTAATAAACTGAGACAGGTTCCCAGAGGGTCCAGTCCTGGGCTTTCAAGGGATGTTGGTCAGTGGGTGGTACTTCCTTTTGTCCTGACACTCAAGGCCTTGGCTGCCCGTGATTGTTGCTGTTTTGATGCTGGCGAAACAAAAAGGCTTATTAAATCACAGAATTTCAGAGTAAGAAGGAATCTCAGAGATCATGTCGAGATCCAGCATTTTTATTTTATGTGCAAATCAGGCCTGCCACCACTGACTTGAGCAATCAGTCAGTAATGTTTCTAACACCCTAGCCTCAATTCCAATGATGTTCTTCACATTAACCACACACTAAATCTCATCATCACCAAAAAGCAGTATAATGTGGTGGAAAAGCACGGGCTACAGAGAGTCACGGTAGTGGATTCTGCCATGTCTCTCTCTGGAACTCCAGGCTCTAGTCTCTTCATCTACAGAATCATGGTGAAACTACCTGCTTTAGCTGGGTGATCATAAGTATTAAGAAAGAGGAAATCTAGTACAACTTATCAATAAAAAGACAAAAAGTGGCCAAAGGGTCTGAAATGGCATTTCTCCAAGAAAATATACAAATGGCCAATAAGCACATGGAAAGATGCTTGACATTCGTTACTGAGAGGTAGAGTCAAAAAGGAGATACCACATCCATAGGATGGTTATCATAAACAAGATAGTAAGATAAAATAGATAACTAATGAGGACCTACTGTATAGCACAGGGAACTCTCCTCAGTACTCTGTGATGGCCTTTATGGGAAAAGAATCTAAAAAAGGGTGGATATAGGTACACATACAGCTGATTCACTTTGCTATACAGCAGAAACTAACACAACATTGTAAATAATACTCCAGCTAATCAAACAGCGAGATAGGTGCTGGCAAGGATGTGGAGAAACTACAGGTTTCGTGCATTGCTGGTGGGATTCTAGAGCGGTGCTGCCACTTAGGAAGGCAGTCTAACAGTTACTCAAAAGTTAAACACCTATCAAAGGAGGAAACGGGAGGAGGGATAAATTAGGAGCTTGAGATTAACATATGCACACTACTATACATGAAATAGATAACCAACAAAGACTTACTGTATAGCACAGAGAACTCTAATCAATATCCTGTAATAACCTATATGGGAAAATAATTTGAAAAAATATATATACATATATATGTGTGTGTGTGTGTATGTGGAGTATATATGTATATATGTCTAACTGAGTCTGCTGTCCACCTGAGGCTAACATTGGGAATCAACTTTCTTCAATAAAAGAAAGTTAAACACAGTTATGTGATCCTGCACTCTGACTCCTTCGGTGTACACCCAAGATAAAGTAGCCATCCACAAAAATTGTACAGAAATGTTCAAAGCAGCATTATTCATAGTAGCTAAAAAGTAAAAGGAACCCATGTCCAATTGTAATCAACTGTCTTGTTTTTCGGCTTCAACTGACTTCCTATGAATTTCTCGCCATTGTCATTCAGATTGCAGGGTGTATTTAATACCATTCATTCCTTCATTCAGCATTTCATTTTTAGGTGCTTTGTCCTAGAAATTCTGCTGGATCTTAAGTTTGTAGAGAACACAAAAACTGTGCTCCAAAGGTTGGCCGGAAGGTGAGCACTGTGGGTGCCGAGGACAGGAGGCAGAGAAAGTGGCTCAAATGAGGTAATGTTTGAGCTGAATCAGCGGTGATTTTGGAGGCAGAGAACTGGGTATTTCAGATGGAAAAACAACAAGAGCAAAGGCAGGGAGAACGGAAAGTTGGGGGAAGTGCGATGTGGGAGACAGAGGCATAGAACATAGGCCATAAAACATAGTATGAAATTTCACTTGATACAATAATATAAATGTTACATATTTCAAAATCTTTTTCAATAATTGGAAACATTTGGTTTTGCTTAAAAATGGGAAAAAAGACCCAATAACCAAAATCAGAAGCATAGTGATACCAATTCATGCATGAAGAAAGAATTTGAAACGCAAACTCACTTTCTTAAAAATTAGGAGTGAAAAGTAAGTATGATGCAATAATATATGAAACATTTATTTCTTGGGAAATCTTTGAGGGTAAGCTACAGTCCAGTGTTCTTGCCTAGAGAACCCCGTGGACAGAGGAGCCTGGTGGGCTGCTGTCCATGGGGTCGCACAGAGTCAGACATGACTGAAGCGCCTTAGCAAGCAAGCAAGCAAGCAAGCAAGCAAGGTACAGTCAATATCAGGGTTTGCTGCAGTATCTACAGCAACCAAGCAAAAGATGGTCTTTAGATCTTCAGAAAAAAGCTTTATCTGCTTTGTCTTTTAAAGTTTCTCTTTTAGCTAGGTAAAAGAGCTGCTTAGGAATAAATCACTTTTAAAAATTTATTGAAATACAGTTGATTTATAATGTGTTAAATTCTACTGTACAGCAAAGTGATTCACATACATACATATATTATTTTAAAATATTATTTGTGCTTTATCAGCATATTGAATATAGTTCCCTGTGCTATATATACAATTGTTTAGTTGCTAAGTCATATCCACCTCTTTGCAACCCCATGGACTGTAGCCTGCTCAGCTACAGCCATTCATAACATGGAGTTCTCCTGGCATGAATACTGGAGTAGGTTGCCATTTCCCTCTCCATAAATCCCTTTTTTATCCATGAAATTTATGTGATTTTGCCCAAGAGAAAATAGGTCTGGCTATGTTATTTTTGGTTCAGTCTTATGATTCCCACTGTTCTCCACCCACACCACACTAGGTTGGCTACCAAGATTCACCCTTAATATTTGCAACATAGCAGACGGTCCTGTCACCACTCACTGTACACAAGAACAGAAGGAAATCGACGGCTGTAGCCCTGATCCAGTAGAGGAATTCAAGGCCAGGTTTCCAGGGAGACATTAGGACTGGAGAGGAAGGGGCAGGTCTGAGGACCATTCAGGAATAGAAAGGACGTCGTTTCTTTGTGATGGAGAAGTGTGTTAGAAAAGAGTTAAGGGTAGTTCTTTTTTTGTTTGTCTAGCTGCATGAGAGATCCTAGTTCCCCAACCAGGGATCAAACCCAGGCACCCTGCAGTGGAAGCACAGAGTCCTAACCACTGGGCTGCCAGGGAGTCCGGAGAGTAGTTCTCTAACTCCAAAGTTTCCAGCTTGGGGCACCACGCATATATGACACTATTAAGTTAGATTTAGCACATATGAGAAGTAGCAGTTTTCCAATAAACTTGAGAAAAGGGATATGGAGGTTCAAAGAGAAGTTAGGATTAAAGATAGAGATGGAGAATTATTAGCATATAGAAAATTACTGAAGTCTTGTATCTAAACCATGGATGCAGATGAGATCAGAGGTGGGAAGCATAGAGAATATGAGAAGGAGGCCAAAGAAGGGAAACCTTAATGGCTAGAGGAGATAAATGAGAACTTCTAGAAGTGAGAGTTTGGCAGGATTGTCAAAGGATGCAGAAAAATAAGGTGAATTAGAATTGAGATAATGGATTTGGCAAGTTAGTAGCAGGTGGAATCAAAGCAATTCCAGGGCACTTCTGTGGTGGTCCAATGGCTAAGACTCTGAGCTGCCAATGCAGGGCATGTGGCTTCAATCCCTAGTCAGGGAACTAGATCCCACATGCCATAACTAAAGATCCTGCATGCTGTGACTAAGACCTAGCACAGCCAAATTAAATAAATAAAGCCATCCCAATGAAGTGGAGACAGGAGTCGACCCATGTTCAGCTCAGGAGTGAGACAACGAGGAAGCTGTGAAACAGCTTTAGAGATGAGAAAACCAAGGAATGGAGTGTGATGGTTTCAGGTTGGGGACGACGTGCCCACATGTAGAGGCTGAAAGGAACAAGCCGGAGGACGGTGTTGAAGACAAAGGGATGGAGGGCGAGAGGGTGTTTGTGGAGGAAGGCACTGCTGGAGGGTAGGGGCTGGTGCTGATGGAGGCGATCAGAGCAGAGAAGTGGGTGGACTGTTAAGGCATGGCTGCCTCATTCTCATATAGGAAATAAAATCAAAGCCCTCCATCGAGAGTGAGAAGAGGCATGGATGTGACAGGGAGCTTAAGAAGTGTGAAACTACTTGGGAAGACAAGAAGGAGGGAGGAGGGGCGAGCGATAGAATTGTTAGGAGTAGGTCTTTGTTTCTTTTAAAGATTTTTCTTTTCTTGATGTGGACCATTTTAAAAGTCTTCACTGAATCCGTGACAGTATTGCTTCTCTTTTACGTTTTGGTTTTTGTCTGCAAGGCATGTGGAGTCTTAGCTTCCGGGACCAGGGACCGAACTCACACCCCGTGCACTGGAAGGAGAAGTCTTAGTCATTGGACCACCAGGCAAGTCCCTAGAAGCAGGTCTTGGTGAAGGCTGTTGAGCTGAGTTGATGGCCAATAGGAAAATGCCTCAGATGACAGCATGTCAGTCAGCTTCCCTCTTCCCTCATGCCGCCCCACCCTCACCCCTGTCCAGCTTCCCAAGGATGAGGACACAGAGCCCCCAGAGGATCAGACTAGGCAGACCAGCAGAACAGAAGGCAAGTGAGGAGATGGAGCTACAGGGAGGGCTTGGCTGCCAAGCAAGGGGAGAGGCACAGCAAAGAAGGTGTTTGGAAAATGGGTGTTTTTTTTTTAACCTCTTTTTTAAAAAATTTATTTATTTTTTAGTTGAAGGATAATGGCTTTAGAGAATTTTGTTGTTTTCCGTCAAACCTCAGCATGAATCAGCCACAGGTACACATACATCCCCTCCCTTTTGAACCTCCCTCTCATCTCCCTCCCCATCCCACCCCTCTAGGTTGATGCAGAGTCCCTGTTTGAGTTTCCTGAGCCATACAGCAAATTCCCATTGGCTCTTTTACATATGGTAATGTAAGTTTCCATACATCTCACCCTCTGCTCCCCTTTCCCCAAGTCCTTAAGTCTATTCTCTATGTCTGTTTCTCCATTGCTGCCCTGTAAATAAGTTCTTCAGTACCATTTTTCTAGATTCCGTATATATGCATTAGAATATGATACTTATCTTTCTCTTTCTGACTTACTTCACTCTGTACAATAGGTTGTAGGTCCATCCACCTCATTAGAACTGACTCAAATGCATTCCTTTTTATGGATGAGTAATATTCCATTGTGTATATATACCACAACATCTTTATCCATTCATCTGTCGATGGACATCTAGGTTGCTTCTCTGTTCTAGCTATTGTACATGGTGCTGCTATGAACAATGGGATACATGTGTCTTTCTCAGTTTTGGTTTCCTCAGGATATATGCCTAGGAGTGCGATTGCTGGGTCATATGATGGTTTTATTCCTAGTTTTTTGAGGAATCTCTATACCATCTTTCAGAGTGGCTGTATTACTTTACATTCCCACCAATAGTACAAGAGCGTTCTCTTTTCTCCACACCCTCTCCAGCATTTATTGTTTGTAAGACTTTTTGATGAGCATCATTCTGACTGATGTAAGGTGATATCTCATTGTAGTTTTGATTTGCATTTCTCTAATAATGAGCAATGTTGAGCATCTTTTCATGTGTTTGTTAGCCATCTGTATGTCTTCTTTGGAGAAATGTCTGTTTAGGCCTTTTCTCCACTTTTTGATTGGGTTGTTTGTTTTTCTGGTTTTGAGTTGTATTTTGGAAATTAATCCTTTGTCAGTTGTTTCATTTGTTATTATTTTCTCCCATTCTGAGGGTTGTCTTTTCACCTTGCTTATAGTTTCCTTTGGTGTGCAAATGCTTTTAAGTTTAATTAGGTCCCACTTGTTTACTTTTGTTTTTATTTCCATTACTCTAGGAGGTGGGTCATAGAGGATCTTGCTTTGATTTATGTCAAAGCAAGTGTTCTGCCTATGTTTTCCTCTAAGAGAAAAAATGTTTTAAGTCTCTCTATTGTCACCCTGCTTATTTAACTTATATGCAGAGTACATCATGAGAAACACTGGGCTGGAAGAAGCACAAGCTGGAATCAAGATTGCCGGGAGAAATATCAATAACCTCAGATATGCAGATGACACCATCGTTATGGCAGAAAGTGAAGAGGAACTAAAAAGCCTCTTGATGAAAGTGAAAGAAGAGAGTGAAAAAGTTGGCTTAAAGCTCAACATTCAGAAAACTAAGATCCTGGCATCTGGTCCCATCACTTCATGGCAAATAGATGGGGAAACAGTGGAAGCAGTGTCAGACTTTATTTTTTTGGGGCTCCAAAATCACTGCAGATGGTGATTGCAGCTATGAAGTTAAAAGACGCTTACTCCTTGGAAGGAAACTTATGACCAACCTAGATAGCATATTAAAAAGCAGAGACATTACTTTGCCAACAAAGGTTCATCTAGTCAAGGCTATGGTTTTTCCAGTGATCATGTGGATGTGAGAGCTGGACGGTGAAGAAAGCTGAGCGCCGAAAAATTGATGTTTTTGAATGTGGTGTTGGAGAAGACTCTTGAGAGTCCCTTGGACTTCAAGGAGATCCAATCAGTCCATCCTAAAGGAGATCAGTCCTGGGTGTTCATTGGAAGGACTGATGCTGAAGCTGAAACTCCAATACTTTGGCCACCTCATGCGAAGAGTTGACTCATTGGAAAAGACCCTGATGCTGGGAGGGATTGGGGGCAGGAAGAGAAGGGGACGACAGAGGATGAGATGGCTGGATGGCATCACCGACTCGATGGACATGAGTTTGAGTAAACTCCGGGAGGTGGTGATGGACAGGCCTGGCATGCTGTGATTCATGGGGTCGCAAAGAGTCGGACATGACTGAGCGACTGAACTGAACTGAACTGAACTGATGAAAACATGGTTTCATGGTTCTGAGCTGTGAAGTCTCCCCCTCCTGCACTGGCTGGTGGCCTAGTTAGCCCTATAAAAGACTGGTGTGGACCCTGCCTGAACTTCTGGAGAATTACTCACCTCCCAAGGTAACTATGCAGTTTACCCACGTCATAGTGTAGAGACGGTCCTTCATTTAGGACTTGACGCACCTTTGTTTTGGAGCTACCAGACGATAAAACTCATGTCTGAAGTGGTGTGTACTGTGTGGAGTAAGATGGTCCCTGAGATACCCATGGCCCTTACAACCCTCTGGGCAAGTGACCTCAAGGGCGGCTCAACCTTGAGTCAGTGCTTCTGTTTGCACATCTTGGCATGTCTTTGCTTCCTGGGCTGCGTGGCCTCTTTATTAAAACAACCACTCATTTTTTTAAAAAATTAACTGTGTGTTGTATTGACATAGAAACTGACTAGTCAGTGGTGAAGAATATGAGGTTAAGAAACAGAGCCAATTAACACTGGAATTTGAGTTACAGAGGCATTTCAAGTTGGCAAGCTAAATATTTGTCTGAAATACATATTTTTTTATTTTGGACAAATATTTATTACAAAATAATATGCTTAATAATGTCAGCTTACCTCTATCTATCTACTACCTACTTACTTACCTATCTATCTATTTTTTAAAAAATATTTTGAATTATCTATCTAAACGTTTTAGATAATTCTGGATTCACATGTGATTGTAAGAAAGAGCAGAGTGATCCTGTGTACATTTTTCCTGGTCTCCCCCCAATCAGCTACTCCATTTGGACATGGTTAGCCTGCAGTTTTTGCATCCCAATAACTCCAGATTAGACCACAGTGTTGAGCTTGCGTTGGTTTTGTGACATTTTCCTCCCTTTTCAGCTCCCAATTGTCTCATACCCACTGAGCACCTTAGTATCTGGCAATGTTCATGCTAATTTTAAATGAGCACAATTTTGATACTGTCGTGTTGACTGCTCCAGAGTCTCTTAGTTGACCACCTCATCTTGACATGTGTAAAGTGATAATTAAATATTAAATGACCTATATGAGAAAGGGATTTTTAAAAGAGTGGATATATGTATACATATAGCTTTGCAATACAGCAGAAACTAACACAACATTGTTAATCAACTATACTCCAATAAAAACTAAATATTAGAGGGATCCAGAATCTGGATGCTGTAATAGCGTTGTCTTGCAGATTGTTAAAAGATTTCCTTTGGCACCAAGCTCACTGGTAAGTCGAGGCTGAACTGGTCTGTTCAGGGTTCTTTTATTTCGAGCGATTCCCCACTGCAGCACTGCTTCTCCTGTCACTCCCGGCCCCAGCTAGCACCTGATAAGCTTCTGCAGAAAATAGCTCTACTCCCTTGGGAAAAGAGCTCTGTTCTCTTTCTTGCTTCATGTCAAAACAACAAACTCTACCCCCCTAGAAATAACCTTATAAAACTCTTCTTTCCCTATATATTCCCTGCCAGTGTGCTCAGTCGATCAGTCATGTCCAATCCTTTGCAACCCCATGGACTGTGGCCTGCCAGGCTCCCCTATCCATGGGTTTCCCAGGCAAGAATACTGGAGCAGGTCGCCATTTCCTTCTCCAGGGGATCTTTCCAACCCAGAGATCGAACCTGTGTCTCCTACACTGGTAGGCAGATTCTTTACCACAGAGCCAAAAGGGAAGCCCTTAGAGGGTAAGATGCCTGGATAAAGAACAGAATCTTTGTCAAGGCAGAAGAGTTTCTCATTAGCTCTAAAGGCTATCACTTTCTCCAAAGACGGGACCTTACACTGAACACCCTCCCTGACAGCCCTCCATCACCTTCACCTACGGGATGAAGGTGGGGAGAACATGAGAGGCCAGGAAAACAGAACCCAAACCACACCCCCAGACTTGTTTCGTTGTCTTGTTCCAAGTTCCTAAACTGGGCTGGTCTCCTTTTTCCAGAGCTTGGCCAGAGGAGAATGTTCTGTGTCAGTCAGTCCTCGAAAATGGACTTTAAATCAGTCTCTGGAAGGAGATGGGAGCTTCTGCCACTACTGAGGGTCAGACGTGGTTCTCCACCCCACCCTAACCCTTCCCAGTCCCAAAAAGTCTCAGCTAACGGAGTTTGCCTCCTGCAGAGGGCGCGGAGAGGGGAGCGGTATTGCTCTTAGCTTTCCCTCTCCAGGGCCAAGCTAAATTCCGGAGAACCACATACAGTGAGGATTTGTGTTTTCTTTCTTCCATCCCCAGTCTGGGCGGCGGCAGAGCTCAAAGAGCAGTCTGTTCTGGGGAAAAGGCGGCGTCTGCCTCTCTCTCAAGCCAGCCCTGATCAAACCCTGAGCAGCCGGTCCTTAGATAACACAGCTGAGAAACCTGAAACCCACAGCTCGCCTGCCTCCCATCAGAGGCCAGCATCGCTGTCTGGAACCCGAGCTGGGCCTCTGAGATGCGGCTGTGATTGAGCGCTAAGCGGCACGGCTGGGGTTCTCGCTCCAGGGTTCATAGCCTGGACCTGTGAACTTACACAAAGAAGGTTTTCAGAAAGTCTGTCTGGGGCTTGAGCACTTGAGCTGTTTGGTGGCACCCTGAACATGTCCCAGGCTTTGGCATCATTGTTCTTCCCCAGCAAAGCCATAAGGTAGGTTAACACGGCCAAGCTGAGCACTTGCCTGGGGAGCCCGCAGCATCCCCAGCAGAAGAGCAGATTCAGTGGTACTTGAGGCAAGAGGAGGAACATCCACACTCCCATTTTTGCTTCATGAGAGGAAGAAGTCCTTACACAAATGGACTTTGGAGGAGGCACAAAGGTCTGTATAGTCAAAGCTACGTTTTTTCTGGTAGTTATGTATGGATGTGAGTTGGACCGTAAAGAAGGCTGAGCACTGAAGAACTGATGCTTTCAAATGTGGTGTTGGAGAAGACCCTTGGTCGTCTTGGCGCTGAGAGTCCCTTGGACAGCAAGGTGATCAAACCAGTCAGTCCTAAAGGAAATCAACCCTGAACATTCATTGGAAGGGCTGATGCTGAAGCTGAAGGTCCAAAACTTTGGCCACCTGATGCGAAGAACTGACTCACTGGAAAAGACCCTGATGCTGGAAAAGACAGGGCCAAAGGAGGAAAGGGAGACAGAGGATGAGATGGTTGGATGGTATCATTGACTCAAAGGACATGAGTTTGAGCAAACTCAGGGAGATAGAGAAGGACCGTGAAGCCTGGCAAGTTGCAGTCCATGGGATCGAAAAGTTTGAAGACTACTTAGCAACTGAACGACAGCAGCCTCCATGAACAGGAACTAAGAATATTTTCTGCGATTATAGTGTTTACTGAATGACTTCTAGGTGGGATGCTTCAGAAGCAGTCCAGATGACAGACCATAAGACAGACGTGGTCACCGACAAGCCCTGTTGGGGAGAAGTGTGAGGTCCAGAGTGGGAGACGCACATGGAAGAGTTTATCTTTCTAGGATGAAAGAATAAGAGCAGGAAATCCAACTTTGCTCAGAGGTCTGGAGACCTACAACTTACTCAGCAAATGCTGAGAACACCCTCAGCGCTGCAGGAGGTGGTGCCAGAGAGCTCAGGCATGAGAGCAAGCTGACATCTGTGTCACAATCCTCAAGGACTGTGCATTCACCTGTGTGTTTGTGCACATGGGGAGCAAGTCTGTGGGATGTGTCCCGAGGGGAGGAAAGCAGGACTGAAAGCTTGCTCAGAGACACGTGGGGACTTCCCAGGTGGCCCTAGTGGTAAAGAATCTGCCTGCCAGTGGAGGAGATACAGGTTCAATCTCTGGGTGGGAAAGATCCCCTGGAGGAGGAAATGGCAATCCACTCCAGTATTCTTGCCTGGAAAATCCCATGGACAGAGAATCCTGGTGGGCTATAGTCCATGGGGTCGCAAAGAGTCGGATACGACTGAGTTAGCCTGTGTGTGTCTGGAGCCATGGCTAGCCACGTGCCTTCCAGACACCACACGTGTACTCTGAGCTGTGGGCTGTCACCCTCATGTTCAGTACAAAGCCTGGCTGTTGTCCGTCAGCAAATAGGAGGCCACAGACAGGAGAGACCATCTTCGCAGAGGTGAAAGAGTATCTTTCCACTGCGTTTAGCGTCAGAGAGACATGGGGTGGAGCTTCAGCAAGTGCTGATTATCTTCTGTTTCAGCACCAGCTGACCAGCAACCAAGACTACTGCTCACTCTTTCTCTCTTCAGTTTCCCAGCAACCACGCAGACCTGAGTGGAGGGAAACAACTGGCATCACTCAGGTGAAAACCCCATGAGTCAAAGTCCGTTTTTCAACTTGGATAATTGTCTGTTGACTTGCTGGGGAATCCTCTTCCCCAGGGCGCAGACTGCTGGAGGAGCATCTGTAATCGTTTGGAGGCGATCACAGTGCCTGAAAGGGGAGCCAGGCCCAGCCATCGATGCCAAACAAGCCTCAAAGCATGTAGCTCTGGTCTGGGTCACGCCTTGCTTTTGAGGGCTGCATTCATGACTGGAGATGAAGTCACAAGCACTCAGTGTGAGCTGCCCGGGATCTTTCCCAGCCAATGAGCTTTGTTCTGACCCTTCAGCATCATGTCTGTGTCCTCTTCTTCAGGTTCCCTTGACTCAGTGGTGCAGTCTTCTTCATCCTTCTACAGTCTTACCACCATGCAGTCTTACCACCATCCTTCTACAGGGGTGGTAAATATTCATCTGTTTCCTATTCTGGTGTGTAGAATGATTTAGGACCACAGACGGTGGAGCTAAGGCTTGGAGCTTGAACTGGGCTCATATGATTCTTTCTACCAGCCAGACAGAAGGGCTCAATTGCATTAGAAATCAGAAGTGGACAAGAAGAAGCATTCAGTGAGGGTCTCCACCTTCTCCCGGGAGTGGCCTCTGCGGTAGCAAACTCTGCAGAAATATGTGTGAAAGATGGGGACTTCCCTGGTAATCCAGTGGTTAAGACTTTGCCTTCTAATGCAAGGGGTGCAGGTTAGGTAGCTAAGATCCCACATGCCTCAGGCAGAAAAAACAAAATGTAAAACAGGTGCAATATTGTAACAAATTTTTAAAAAAAAGACTTTAAAAATGGTCCACATTTAAAAAAAATTTTTTTAAGGAAAAAAGAGATTTGTGAAAGATGGACTCCTGGAAGAAAGGGACAGGAAAAAAGATGTCTTTAGCAATGAGTGGCCCAGGAGGCAAGGATGAGGGTGGGGAGGAGAGGTTGAGAAGAAGGATCATGTGGCTGAGTGAGTTACGGATGTGCTGAGGGTGAGCTCACAGTTTCCAGGGTGAATATATTTCTCCAGGGGAACTTCCAAGGTAGCAATATGTGCAAAGGGGGGAAAAAAAAAGCATTGGGTCTGAGGTTAGCAAGCCTGAGTTTGAATCCCATCTGAGACAGAGTTACCTTTATTGCCTTGAATAAGCTATTTACCATTTCTGAGCCCATTTCCCACGTGCAAAATGGAATCAGAGAAACCTGCAGCATTGGGTACGGATGATTTATGTGAGTTGGTCATGGCCCTTGGGGATTGCACTGTTCAGAGCTCTCTCTCGGAAATTCTCTCCAAGGAACTCAGGCCTCTATGTCTCGGTCTAAGCCACTGGCTTAGTGATGGCCCAGAGCTCCCCATGGACTTATGGTTGGAATTTCCAACCAAGGTATCTCCAAGAAATAACATGTGAATAGCAGGGAAGCTCCTAAAATAAAAGTGAGGAGGAGAAGGAGGTCTGTATAGGCGTAAGACTTTGGAAGGTCGGGCTGAGAGAGGACAATCTGGGTACAACAGAAAGAAGCCAGAGGCCAAGATCTGGTTTTCGTCCTGATTTCATCACTTACTGGTTGAAATACCAGTAAGTATGGTATACTATAAGCTCAAACATGCTACATTATTATTGTTATTCCTTGGCCAACCAAAATAGCCTGTGGGATATTAGTTCCCCAAACAGGGATCAAACCCAGGCCCTGAGCAGTGAGAGCACAGAGTCCTAAACACGGAACCACCTCAGGTGCTGTATTATAACATAGACATCGGGTTTCAGGAACTGAGAAGGCTAGTGCTGGGGTTACAGGAGTTAGTATATTCTGACATCTCTGTAGTCTAGAATAAGAACTGCTCTGGGACTTCCCTGGTAGTCCAGTGGTTAAGAATCTGCCTTCCAAAGCAGGGGACAGGGTTTCAACCCCCAGTTGGGGAACTAAAATCCCACAAAACTGCAGGGCAACTGCGCAGCAACTATAGGAGCCCATACACTGCAGCGAAGACCCAGCACAGTAAAAATATAAAAAATAAATAAAAATGAAAGCTGAGTCTGAAGAGGGAAGCAGAGTCCCAGGGTTTTCCTGACCACCTCACCCCTCCCCACCCTGCGTCCTCTTCAAGGACACCATTCAAGGTGTAAGAACAGAGAAGGAGTGAGAAGAGGCGGGCACAATATTGAGAGGTGCAGAAAAGATCAGTCTTTTTCCTTTTTCTTTCTTGTTTTCTGAATTTCTCTGGAATTCACTATTTGGACTAGAAACTTGACCTTTAAAGTGTTAGCTGTCTCTTTCGGTGGAATATTTTTTTCTCTTAAATGGCATGCTCTGTGTTTTATTTCTCCCCTTGTTCCCACATAATAAACACTTCAAGGCTCTGGTTCATTGAAGCAGTTGCATCCGTCTCTCTGGAGGGCCAAACTTTAAGGAGAGAATCATGGGGCTGCCACCAGTTTTCATGACAAAATCCTGAAAGTGATTCAGCCTAATATCCAGGGCGGTTGCCCCAGTGAGAGAGAGACTTCACATGCAGGGATCCTGGTCATCTCCCTCCTGCCTCGGCCAAGCTTCTACACTCTGGGTGCTCCTGTCTTGGTCTCCTGGAGAGGAAGAAGGGGTGGCAAGTGTCCGTATCTGTGGTCTGGACCTTCACAGAGACATTCCCCTGAGGCTACTGGTACAGAATTGTCCTCCAGACTCACCTTTGGCTAAAGAACTACATGGAGTTCTGGGGATGTTCGCTCCTGGTGCTGCCTTGGTCCTCAAATGGTACCAATGGTACTGAGTGCTAAATGGATGCCGTGCTGTATCCTAAGCATGCACAGTTCCCACTTTTGAAGGCTTACAGCGAAGGTGGAAGACAAATTGTTGTTGATCAGTCGTTAAGTCATGTCCGACTGTTTGCGATCCCTTGGACTGTAGCACACCAGGCTTCCCTGCCCTTCACTATCTTCCAGAGTTTGCTCAAACTCATATCCATTGAGTCGATGATTCAAGGACTCAATCTTGGAAGACAAGACTCAAACTCAAAAGAAGTGTGTACCTATCAGTGAATGGCTATGTATCATGCAGGCAATTGTGTTAAAGCTCCAAGGAGGGTGGGGTTACTCAGGACTGGGCTGGTCCAAGAAAACTTCATAGACCTGAAATGGACCTTGGAGTAGGAGTCAGACCTGACCAACTGGAAAAGAAAATGTCTGGGAGGCAGTGAATAGGCTCTAATTTTAGCTGGAGCAGCTTTCATATGGTCTTAAGAAGTTGGACGAGATTTTGGAAGGCCTTGAATTCTGCACTTTAATTCATAGCCGTTAGACATTTCTGAGCAGGTGTAAAGGAGTTTTATAAGGACGATCTGGTGGTAGTGGAGAAGATGGGGGGGGGGCGGTGCAAGTGGGGAATCTGGAGTTAAGCGCTAGTTAGAAAGTTACAATAGTCCAGTGAAGCCTGTGGGACAGTGCGACATCCAGCTACTCTCAGTAGTAACCTAGAGAAGGGGATCGGCACTCAATTATGTGAGCTTCTGTCTTTGAGCAGTATTTTGCATGTAGTTCATTTGGCTTTAAAATATCTAGGAAGGCTTGTAATCCTCCACTTTCTCTATAGTCTCCTGAGTGTCCTCCCCAGGAGAAAAATGGAAAAAGAAAACTGCACTGTTCCTTTAGATAGTCCACTCTGCCCCTCTGAACTCTTAACCCTCATTTAAATAAGAGGATAAAATTTTACCTTCCTGGAGGAATATCTTGATGAAGTTTTTAATTCAAGGAGTGAGTTTCCTTTTGCTTTTTTGTTTTTTGACTTGTAATTTTTTCCTCAGAACCCTCCAACATCCACTCTCACACCAAGCTCTGTCATCCTAGTCAGAACTGCTTGGGGTCACCCTGGGGGCTGTGTAGCTCTCCTAGGGCCTCTTGGAGATGTGCTGGGAGAGGGGACCGCGGCTGAACGAAGGGGCCCTGGCTCCCGCACTCCGATGTCCACTCTAAGGCAGGAACAGGGTCGCTGCAGGCCACGAAACGCCCCCAGACGAAGCCTCCCCGCGCGCCCCCGCGCCCCGCGTGTGCCCAGTCCGACACCACTTGCACTTTGGGAGCAAACCTGCCGGGTCTCCGTCCCGCGCAGAGTTTGGATCACAACTGCCCGCTGCGCCCCACGCACCCCGATCTGCGGAGGCGCCGGGGAGTGACCAGCAAGGCGGGAGCAGCAGTCCCCCTCCCGCCGCTTCTCGGGGGCGGAGCCCACCTGTGGCCGGGGGCGGGGCCGGGTCGGGGGCGGGGCAGGTGGGTCGCGGGCGGGGGCGCGGGGCGGGGCGGCGCACCTGGGGAACCTCCTCGTGGGCAGAGCGAGGTCTGGCGGCTGCAAGCCCACAGCCCGCGTGGGCAGGAGCCGGGGGCCGGGGCGGGCGGCCGGGGCGCGGCGCGGCGCTGAGCGAGCGGGCGGGCAGGCGGGCCGGGGGCGCGGGGCCATGGGGGGCCCCCGGGCCGCGCGGCTCCGGCTGCTCCTGCGCCCGGTCAAGCTGCTGCGGAGGCGCTTCCGGCTGCTGCTGCTGCTCGCCTTGGTGTCCGTGGGGCTCTGGACTCTTTATCTGGAACTGGCGGCGTCAGCCCAGGTCGGCGGGAACCCCCTGAACCGCAGTGAGTAGCGCCGGGGCGCGCGGTGGGGAGGGGCAGGGCCGGCGGCCCCCGCCTGGGAGTCGTCCCCCCCATCGCGGACCGGGTGTCCACTCGCGGGGTCCCCAGGTGCCGGGCGCCAGTGGGACCCGGGTCACCCCGGCGGCGCTGGGCTCGCAGACCCGCTACCGGAGACACGCGTCCACGCGGGCTGGGTCCATGTCCCTCTGGGTCCCTCGGCCGCCTCCGCCAGGCCGCGCGCTCCTGTCTGCGGGGCCCAGACTTTGCTCCCTGCCGTGTCTCCACGGCTCGCTGGGTTCGCTCCCCAGGTGCGTTTTCGGGGCGGTTGGGAGGGGGTTCTTTAACGATAAGGCCGAGAGCCACCCTCCTCTCCCCCCTCCCCCCGCCACCTTCCCACAGGCCACTCCCCTCCCAGCCCCTTCCTCTTCCTCCAGTCGCCCACCTCCCGCTGAGTGGCCCCCTCTCGGAGTCCTGACCGCGCACTGTCCCCACACAGCGGGTTGTCTGCAGCCCCCAGACCACCCTGCAGAATGGGCTGAACCCCGGACCCCGGTCAGGGCGCAGTGGGCAGCTCCGTGGACCGGACGGTGGGTGGATTCCTACTCTTCCTAGGGAGCCAGAGCCACTTAATTTTTCTGTGCCTCGGCTTCTTCCTAGGAAAACGGGAGAGGATTGTCTTGAGAGAGAGCTTTGCTTCCACAGGCATGGCTAGCCGAGGCGATTTTCAGTTTACTACTGATGGAGTGAAGTAAAAATCCTCAGTGTCAGGACTGTGTGAAAGGTCACTGTCACAGTTGGGATAAAGAGAATCTTCCAGAACTACCAGGTGTCCTTCCCGGGGCTGAAGGGTGGAGGTTTATAATCCCAGAATGTTGTCTGGAATTCTAGATAAACATTCCCCCCATTCAGGAAACCAGAGGAGCCGCTGGTTCTGAAGCTCTGCTGAGAAGATGCTCTGAGTTCTTGTGTCAGCTGCTCTCCCCCGGGTTGGGCGTGGTGCTTTGCCTCCTCTTGTGGCCAAAGACAGGGAATTACTCGGGTCAGTAATTGAGCCGCTTCAGGATCGAGATAGATACTTGTGGCAGAACCTCTGCCTCTGTGGCTGTGGAAATATTTCTGGCTGTGGTGAGGAGACTGGGGTTCCATCCCTGATTCTGCTGCTAACGAGTTGGGGAATCCAGGGGCAGGTGGCTGCTGCTCAGGCCCAAGGGGGAAGTTGGTCCCTTTCCGTGTGGGCAGTCAGATTGTGTGATCTCTCGCCTGAGCATTGCTGGGGTCTGGGCGCTCCGAACGGCATGAGGAAGGGTCTTCCCAGTCAGGTCCATGGCTCTAAGGAGGAGGGTGCTTCCCTCTGAAGACCGGTCTGCCGTCCCGCAGCTGGTCTTCCCTCCCCAAGCCTCGCTCTTCCCTCTGAAGGACAGAGTGGGTGGACACTCCCAGACCCATGGCCACTCAGACCAACCCACGTGGGTGAGCCCGGGTGAAGTGTGGGTGGGTGGGAGGTCCGGTTGAGATCTGCCTTCTCTCCTCCTTGGGACACTCCCTCTTAGTGTGGCCACCATCTTGTCAAACGTGGGAGCCTGTGGGGTCCTCTGCACAGATTAAAACCAGAGGGGAAGGCTGTTGCTTGGTGACCTGAGGTGAATGGCCTCCCTTTCCGCTCCCCCACCCTGTTTCCCTCAAGAGCACTTTCTCCTCAGAGAGCTGGGGTGCCATAGTCATACTCTCTCACACCTGCTCCCAACCTCTGTCTCCTGTCTGCTGCCTCATCCTTCGCCATCCGAAGTTCCTGGGTCTGTTTGCTTTCCCTTCTCGATGCACCGTCACTCTCTGCCTGGGTTTCCTTATTCTTTGTTTCCTTTTCCAAACTGACCCTTCTCCAAAGGAATGTCCCCAGCTTCCTACTCCACAGTCAGCTTTCCGCTTCTCTAACCCTCGTCTTTAAGGGTCCTCGGGGGTCCAAGCCTCTCCTTACCGACTCAGTGGACGTGAGTTTGAGCAAACTCCGGGAGAAGGTGAAGGACAGGGAAGCCTGGCATGCTGCAGTCCATGGGGTCACAAAGAGTCGGACACGACTTAGCCACTGAACATCGAGCCTCTTCTCAGCCTCTTGGAACTCCTCAAGGCCACCTGCTGTCAGGGTGGCTTTTCATTCCGGGCTGTCCCATCATATTCTACTCTTTTCTTCTTCTTTTAAAAGTTATTTATTTATTTATTTTTGGCCATGCTGCGTTTTCATTGCTGCGTGAGGACTTTCTCTATTTGTGATGAGCAGGGGCTACTCTGTTGTTGGGCACAGGCTTCTCCTTGCAGTGGCTTCTCTTGCTGCGGAGCATGGGCTCTAGGGCTAGGGAGCTCAGTAGTTGTGGCTCTCAGGCTCTAGAGCACCAGCGCAGGCTCAATAGTTATGGCTCCTGGGCTTAGCTGCTCCGGGGCATGTGGGATCTTCCCGGACCAGGGATTGAACCCGTGTCCCCTGCACTGGCAGGCGGATTCCTATCAAGTATACCACCAGGGAAGTCCTCTACTCTTTTCTGATTTCCTGTTGGAATGAGATTTTTAGACAGTGGCTGTGATTTCTGGCTCCCTGACTCCCGTCATTTGTCTTTAAGAAGCCGAGACACCAGGCATTAAGGTCTTCTCTTGTCTTCTAGGTCTTGCTCCCAGCTGTTCCTCTGGAGGGAGAGTGGGGGAGGAGGACTTGGGAAGCAGAAGGGTGGGAAGAGGGCTGCAGGCCTTCCTCGCTATATACCCTGGCACACAGCAGCAACCGGAACCCCATCTTGACCACCCTGCCTCCCTCTAGCAGTCCTGCCAACTCACCCCACCACCAGCCTTCCTGTCATCTGTAAGGCCAGCCTCCATTACCAGGAACCTTTCATTTGCCTGTCCCCGTGTGGCTGCCGCCCTGATCTGGCACTGGGAGAAGTGTGGGGAGAGATGGCAGTTAACAGACTCCAGGGTGGTAAGGTAATGACAGGGAGCATGCTTCCTGCTGCTTCTCGGAGTAACCCCATAGTTTGACATGGGCGATGTGCAATTTGAGCTTCATATTAGAAAAAGATACAGCCACATGGGGAGTATCCAAAATCGTTCACAAATATAAAAATGGGTTCCTTAAACAAAAGACAGAGAGCTGTTCACTCCTCATTTAAACAAATATTTGTTCAGCACATAGCTCGAGCAGGGCATTATGCTCAGTCACTTAGATGTGGTGATGACTCCGTTATGGTTTCTGTCTCTCACAGCTTTCCCTCTTGGAGGGCAGTTCGGGTGCATGTGTGAAAATAATCACAGTATGAGACAACCATCATGTTTTACATGGGTAGAACCTACCTGTTGCTGTGACACTTGTGAAAATGAGACATGGCTCTTTGAACTAGTAATTCTTGGAAGTGGTGACATTTCAGGAGAACTTGAGGAGTTGGTAAGACTTTAGCAGATGTAGAAAGAGAACGATGTTCCAGGCAGAGAGGTCAGCAGAAGCCCAGACCAAGAGTCAAGAAGTTCGCGTTTGGGAGTGTTGGGTGTCTGGGTTTAGTGAAGGAGAATGGTGCCAGATTAGGGAAGACTTTTAACAACCTTAAAGGGTGGTGTTTATTCAGTAGATAAGAAAACATTTCAAAGTTTTATAACAGAATAGGAGCAGGAAAGGAAATAGTGAAACTGTTTAAGAAGACTGTACTTTGCTGTGGACAGTGGTGCTGGGTTGGGGTGGAAGTTTCCATGCTGTGGCTGCATTGGCCTTTAGCTGTTGGGTCATGGAGCTCCACTGGGGACAGGTCAGGGCTCTAGTGGGACATTCAGAGGGTCTGGGGCAGTCACTATATACCAACATGTTCATAAATGTTCCAGTGTTTCGAGAACTGGCACAGCTGTACTGGTGTGTACTGGCTGAAAGCAACGCTGGGCACAGACTATTACTGGAAGTTAAGGAGTCCGTTCTGGCAGGTTTTAACGAGCCAGACCCATTTGTTCAGATTGGTTTAGCTTCGTCCTGCCCGAGGGCAGAGGTCTGGACTAGAATGGTTTCTAGGTTCTCTGATCTGTAACTGACCTGCTGCTGTGACCAACTTGATGCTGGAACCAAGCAGTCATCTCTGGGCACAGAGCCAGGGCCGAGCAGTCGTGCATACCAGCCTCTTTCCAGATCTCACAAGGCTGGGTCTGCAATGTCCCCATGTAAAGGCCCAGTTTACCTGCCGAACCATCCAGAGTGTCCACAAGCTCAGGAATTCATTGGCTTCCACCACCTGAAACCTAAAACACCTCTCTCTGGCTGGCCTTGCAACTCCTAATGGACTCTGAGCGGACTGGGGAGGTACAGCCACAGAGGTCAGGCTGGCCCTGCAGCTCCTGGGGTCACCACAGCCATTCCGACTTGGAAGGGATGCAAACCCTCCAGTCATGGAGGTAACTCAGGGTAGAAGAGTAATCTGAGACGCAGACTGGGAGAGAGGGAGAAGCAGGAGAGACGGATGTGTGGGCTGAGCCGGGATGCTGAGACTCGGAGCAGCAGAGGCAAGTGGGGACGGAAGCCCAGCTGCTCCGTGGCTCCTTGTGGCCCCTGGAACCTGTCCACGCCGCCCTGGGCTGGGCTGTCCCTCTGTCTCCTGGACGCTCTGGCTCCTGTCCCTCTGTCCTTACGTTGAAGGACACAAATCCTCTGTCTCTTTATGCTGCCATTCTGGCCATCCAGCTGCCGCGTGCAACTTCAGATCAGTATTCAGTTCAGGGAAAATACTGGGCACTCAGATACCTCCTGGGTATGGATGGTAAGCTCTGAATTTCCAAGCACCTGATATTTTCCACTGGCAGATACTTTGTTTATCAGTGATGGATCCAAGAATAGAACCTAGGAATTCTTGCTCCTCGTCCATAATACATAGAAACAACAATAGCCTTTAAATGCAAATGAAAGGATAAGAATGATGCCTTCAGTGCTTTTTTATTAGAAGTGTGTTTCCTTTGGACCAGTGCGGTCTGCAGCAGGCCTGGGGGAAGCAAGGACAGGGACTCAGCTGTGACCACTCCTTTCCCTGGGTTCTGTAGTCCTCTTTGACGTGGGCGCAGAGTCCTGCCAGCCTGGCAGGCCCTGCTCTCCTCCTGCCAACCTGAGACCCTCTGGTGGGCTGAGCCCCGATCTGTGGTACTGTAGATGCCGACTGTGTCCTGGGAGTCATGTGTCCAAGCAGCATGAGATCTTTGCAGTGGCCACTCCTGTGCTGGCTTGCAGAGGGGCTGGGCTGCCTGCAGTAGTTTTCCAGGCCCCAGAGCCTGGCCTTGCCCTCCAGCCTGGGCTTTATGGAGCGGAGCAGAACAGCCGCCAGGACAGGGCTTGCTTTGGAATGGGGCCTGGAGGCTGCTTTTGGACTTGGCCTCTCACTGCCTGCTTCTCCACTGAGTTCCACCAGTCTCAGGGCCTTCCCTTTAAGCTTCCACGAGCACATTTCCTTCTATCCGAGGATGATGAGGCATCAGCTAGGCCAAGCACACGTTCTGAGCTTTCAGACAATCCTTCTTGGACCTTGTGACCCGCAGTTAATGGGTCTAAATGTTATCTGATGTAGAAAGGACCCCTGGAAGAGCCGAAGCAGTTTGGACGGGGTATATAAAGGCCATTGCACTGAAAGTGTCAGTGCATCTGAGCAAAGCATGATGGATACATCTTTACCTTTCTACAGACTCTTAGGTTCCTACAAGTGCTACATTGTATTAGAAGTATCCATGAGATGAACAAAAATGAATTTAAAAAAAAAATTATTTATTTGGCTGCACAGGATCTTAGTTGGGCATGTGGGATCTTTGATCATAGTTGTGACTTGCAGGATCTAGTTCTGGGCCAGGGATTGAACCTGGGCCCTCTGCATTGGAGGCCTGGAGTTTTAGCCACTGGACCACCAGGGAAGTCATGAATATTTTTTTTTAATCTCTGTAATATTTTAGTATGTGATTAATTTTTTATGCTAAACTTTTAAATTTCTTAACTGTTGACCAACTTTTTTAGAAAATAAGCATGTGAATTGTCCATGTGGTCCCTGTTTTGTTTGACCTTTCATGGAAGTATATTACATGTACAGAAAAAGGCACATGTAAGGAAGCAGCTTGTTGAATCTCCACAGACTGAACATACCCCTGTAGGGAACACTCCAAGGAAGAAACAACCTGACCAGCGCTTTTTGTCACTACCATAAACATAGGTTAATTTTTATACTTTATGGAAGTGAATCACACAGTGTGTGATTTATTTTTTAAATAGTATTTCCTTATGATTATAAAAGTGATACATGTTCATTATACCAGATAATGTCTGTGTGCCTGGACCACATTAACCCCCATAAAATTATCTTTTTGTGCGCTGAGCTTTCCACACAACTGATCCAGTAACTTAAGGAGGGGTCAAGGAAGACCAGGACCTCAGTGCTATGTGTATAGCCCTGTGAGATTCTCCAAGGATGGGATTGAGAGCCATCCAGAAATGTTTCTTCTGGTCTTTATTTTCTTCTTCCCGTTTCAGAGATATAATTGAAATGTTAAAGTATACATCTAATGGGTTTCCCTGGTGGCTCAGTAGTGAAGAATCCTCCTGCAGTGCAGGTGACATGGGTCGGGAAGATCCCTTGGAATAGGAAATGGCAACACACTCCTGTATTCTTGCCTGGGAAATCCCATGGACAGAGGAGCCTGGCAGGCTGTAGTCCATGGGATCGCAGAAGAGTGGGACATGATTTAGCGGCTAAACAACAATAACACAACATAATGGTGTGATATATGTATATGTTGCAAAATGATCACTACAATAAGTTCAGTTTACATCCATCATCACATAATTACACTTTTTTTTTCTTGTGATGAGATCTTTTCTTCTGGTCTTGATAACTGAACTAGCCATGCTCTCTTGAGCAATCCATTCATTTTCCTTTTTATTGGCCATGTAAGTTGTACTACCACTCAGGTTTCTCCCTTTGTGTTGGTTACTAGAAAGCTTCAGTTTTTGGATCATTTGGAAAAATGTGTAAAAGATTTTATGAACTGCATTTTGGCATCAATTTTATGCCTATATCTTTTCATTTTTTTCCCTGCAACTACTCTAATTTATGTCATCTTATCTTCTGTGGTACTTGAAAACCATAAAAAACTTCAGTATTTTTCTAGACTAAATCAGGTTTTAAAGAAATCAGTAAATCAATGGGATATATAAAAATATGAAGAAGAAACTAACCATCACCTGTAATCCCACTACTTTGACATAAAGATTGTTGAAAAGAAAAAATAAAGTATAATAGGTGTGATAACCAGATGCCTGATTCTGGAAAGAATTCTAGATTAAAACCCCCTAGAACCTGAAAAATTATTTTCTCTTCTTTTTTAGTGTATTTAGGTATTGAAAAATTTAATTACATTTAAAAATAAATTCTTGGGACTTCCCTGGCAGTCCAGTGGTTAAGACTCCATATTACCAATGCAGGGGACACGGATTTGACTTCTGGTTGGGGAACTAAGATACTACATGCCATGTGGAGTGGTCAAAAAATAAATAAAAATAAAAATTGGTGCAAAAAAAGAAACTCCCGATGAACAAAAAATCAATAATTAAAAAAAAAATTACCTCCTTGTATATGAAGAAGATATCAAAAACTTGAAATTTACTGACAAATGCTGGGACCTGAGTGATTGTCTTTGAAAACAATGACATAAATGTAAGGAATTTAATAAAGCTTGGGGCACCACTGACAATACTACTAAAACAACACATGGGACTGGACAGGAAGGCCAAGAATCTCGTCTGTCCTGGGGGTCTAGCCCCTCTCCCTGAGGCCAGTCCAGGGAAGAGCGGGAAGAGCTGTGGCTTCTGGATGTCACAGACATCAGCGGTCCAGCGCCTTTACTAACATGAGAAAACAGGCCTGGGGACGAGGTGGTATCTGCCTCCTACCAATCTCTTCTCTTCTTTTAAACTGTTCTTGGGAGTTCCCTGGCGGTCCAATGGTGAGTTAGGACTCATTGCTTTTATTGCCAGGATCCAGGTTTGATCCCTGGTGAGGGAACTGAGATCCTGCAAGTGATCAAAGGTGGAGTTGTGCTTTATGGCACCAAGACTGGGGAACAGGGCCCAGGGTGGAAAAAGGAGAAGGGAGGCTGAGGGAATAGAGAAATGGCATTCCAGAAAGACCAAGGATTTTATACAGGCATGCCTCAGAGATACTGCGAGTTTAGATCCAGACCCCTGAAATAAAGCGAATATTACGAGAAAGTGACCCACACAAAGGTTTTGGTTTCCTAGTGCATGTAACAGTTGAATTTATGCTCACTTGCATCTGATTCTCTGTGACCCCTTGGACAGTAGCCCGTCAGGCTCCTCTGTCCATGGAATTCTCCAGGCAAGAATGCTGGAGTGGGTTGCCATTTTCTACTCCAACGTAACAGTTATGTTTATACTATACTGTAGTCTATCCTGAGAAATCTGTATGCAGGTCAAGAAGCAACAGTTAGAACCAGACATGGAACAACGGACTGGTTCCAAATTGTGGAAGGAATACCTCAAGGCTATATATTGTCACCCTGCTTATTTAATGTATATGCAGAATACATAATGTGAAATGCTGGGCTGGATGAAGCATAAGCTGGAATCAAGATTGCCAAGAGAAATATCAATAACCTCAGATATGCAGATGACACCACCCTTATGGCAGAAAGTGAAGAGGAACTAAAGAGCCTCTTGATGAAAGTGAAAGAGGAGAGTGAAGAAGCTGGTTTAAAACTCAACATTCAGAAAACTAAGATCATGGCATCTGGTCCCATCACTTCATAGCACATAGATGGGGAAGCAATGGAAACAGTGACAGACTTTATTTTCTTGGGCGCCAAAATCACTGCAGATGGTGACTGAAGCCATGAAATTAAAAGACACCTGCTCCTTGGAAGAAAAGCTATGACCAACCTAGACAGTGTATTAAAAAGCAGAGACATTACTTTACTGACAGAGGTTCATCTAGTCAAAGGTATAGTTTTCCCAGTGGTCATGTATGAATGTGAGGATTGGACCATAAAGGAAGCTGAGTGCTAAAGAATTGATGCTTTTGAACTGTGGTGTTGGAGAAGACTCTTGAGAGTCTCTTGGACTGCAAGGAGATCCAACCAGTCAATCCTAAAGGAAATCAACCCTGAATATTCATTGGAAGGACTGATGCTGAAGCTGAAACTCCAATACTTTGTTTACCTGATGCGAAGAACTGACTCCTTGGAAAAGACCCTGATGTTGGGAAAGATTGACGGCAGGAGGAGAAGGGGTCAACAGAAGATTAGATAATTGGATGGCATCACCAACTTGATGGACATGAGTTTGAGCAAGCTCTAGGAGTTGGTGATGGACCGGGACATGGTAATGGCATGCTGCAGTCCATGGGGTTGGAAAGAGTTGGACATGACTGACAACTGACCTGAACTGAAGTGCACAGTAGTATTATGTCTAAAAACCCCTACGTATATAGCTTAATTAAAAATACTTTATTGGTTGAATTCAGGAGGAAAAAAAAATAAATTTTACTAGTTAAAAAGTGCTGGGACTTCTCTGGCGGTCCAGTAGTTGAGACTCCATGCTTTTACTGCAGGGGACCAGATACCTGGTCTGAGAACTAAAATCCTACATGCCATGTGACATAACCAAAAAAAAAAAAAATGCTAACCATTGTCTGAGTCTTCAGTGAGTCATAATTTTTTTGCAATAGTAGCATCATTAAAAAAAAAAGTAACATCAAAGATCACTGATCACAGATCACCATAACAAATAAAATAATAATGAAAAAGCTTGAACTACTTCGGGAATCACCAAAATGTGACATAGAGACACAAAGGGAACAAATGCTGTTGGAAAAATGGTGCCGACAGACTGGCTCAACACTCAACAAAGGTTGCCATAAACCTTCAATTTGTAAAAAATGCAATATCTGCAAACTGCACTAAAGCAAGTTATGCCTGTATAAATGCTAGGAAATTGAGTGAGGTGTAGTTTTCAATTCTTTTCTTTTGCAAATCTTGAATGGCTGCAGAGGTGATTTATTTTAAAACTTAAGTAAAAATATTTCTGGAGTATTTACTTTTCTGGGGGGCTGCTGACTGGGATAAAAAGCATGGATAATTCTTGGAAAAACGTATGGAATTTGAAGACAGGGCAGAGTTCGTATCCATGCTTTATCCTTCACCTGTTGCAGGACTTTGTATAAAGTGTTTATTCCTTCTCAAGCCTCAGATGCTTTGTCTGGATAATGGGCTTCTGTGACCTCCCTGCAGAGCTGTTATGATTAAGTAAGACTCAGTCACCCTCACACATGTTAAGCGCCCAGTGAGACTCAACATAAGCCCAGCATATGTCAGGAGCTCGGAGAGTGTGGGTTCCCATTTCTTCCCCTTTGGAGTTCACAGTCTGATGGGAGTTACATACAGAAAGGCTGGACGGGAGTGTGTGGACATGGTCCTCAGCCAGCCCCTTGCTGCTGCCTCTCCAGCTTCTCAGCCCACGACACAGCCATGCCGAGAACCCTTCACCATCACCAGACCCTGCACGTCTGCACCTGCCACCACCTCCTTCCACCAGTCTTCTGTTTTTGATGATCGGTGCCGCCTCCTTCTTTCCATCTGCACTGATGGGGCGGGGCGGGGTGGGTTAGGAGTCAAGGATTTTGCTGAGAAGGAGAGTCATCTGGGGGCTGGACCAGGGCAACAAAGCTCTGCAGTTGGGCAATATGGCCCGTGGCTCAGCTGCCCGCCCCCGAGCATGCTCAGAGGATGTCCGGGGCTTGGAGGAAGCAACACTGGACTGTATCTCAGTTTTAATCCCAGCTTTGAAGCTGACTTATCACGGGCGCTTTCACAGGTCCTGTGTCTCTTGGGGGCTTCACTTGGGTAATCTTGCATTCAGTGGGGTGCCTGTTTCAGGGGCAGGTTTGGAACCTCTCTTGGGTCACTGTCCAGGGGGCCAGTCCATCCTTGGCCTTCGGGCCTTCAAGACTCAGTTGCCTGGTGGAGGGGTGGTCACTGTCCCAGTGCTTCTGGCTATTTGGCCTCCAAGGTCACCCATGATAATGTGGCCTCCACACAAGCAGTTGCTTCAGAGATTAAAGGCCTCTCTGCTGAGATCTCCTTACAAATCCTCTGATCCTTTCCTTTCCACCCTTCCTGCCAACCAGGGTCCAAATGGATGTGTGCAGGCCTGTACACACACATGCCCCCCCAACTACCTGCCAGCTGGTGTCCAGATCCCTCATCATCACCCCTGAGCCAAAGATTGGCAGGGAGAGCGAGGACATGGAGGGAGTCCTGGGGAGTCAGGGCGAACGCTCAGTCCTGGGTCCTCTTTTGTTATATCAGCTGAGCAGAGTGCTGGGAGTACATCTCAGATGAAGGACTTCCAGCAGCAGAAGGAGGGGAAGTTGGACAGACACAAGTGGGAAATGGAGGCAGAGGCATCTACCCCATTTTTTAAATTTGATTCAGTGACTGTGTTTTTCATATCTGTGAGTTTTATTTGGTTCTATTTCTGATTTGGTTTCTTTTGTAAAACTGTTCTTCTAGGGACTTCTCTGACAGTCCAGTGGTTGAGACTTTGCCTTCCAGTGCAGGGGGTACAGGTTCGATCCCTGGTCAGGAAGCTAAGATCCCATATACTTCATGTGTGATCAAAAAAATAAAATAAATAAAACAGAAACAATATTGAAACAAATTCAATAAAGACTTCAAAATACTGGAGTGGGTTGCCATTTCCTCCTCAGGAGAATCTTCATGACCCAGTGATCCAACCCATGTCTCCTACATTGCAGGTGAATTCTTTGCCCACTGAGCCAGCTGGGGAGCTATATAGTACTGCTCTGTAATAGGTTTATAATATTTTTCACACAAATAATACATGAAAAGCAAGCACAAAAAAATTTTTTTCTTAATTTTTAATCTTACAGTACAGTACATTGCAAAGTACAGTAGTTCAGTATAACAACTGGCATACAGGGGCCAGCATCAAGTAACCAGGGGCAAAGTTACTGACTGGAGAAGGGAGAGGAGGTGGGAGATGGTGGAGCTGAAGAACTGTCAGTGACAGGAGATGGAGGGCAAGCTGCCCAACATTGATGGAATGCGCATTCATGTCTTTGAAAGTTCACAACTTGACGGCTCATATGTAGGGACTTCCTGTAATGGCTGTTTTTCCCTCATTGCAAACTTGGATCCTGAAACCAGGATGAGGGGAGGACATCCTACAGACAGCCCCATGGGAATGAACCTCTGCCCCTCCCGCCCCCCCCCGCCCCGCACGTTTGGTGCTCTGTTAGCATACTTATCAGAGGCTGCCTTGCCTCTGAGTTATTTCTGTCCATCTGTCTTCCTCCACGAGATTGAATTTCTCGAGTGCCGGACCTGGGCACTTTCCCCTGGTCTCCTTTGTGCAGAGACTTTTAATCTTTTGTGGCTTGTGTACACTTGCAAGAATCTTGGAAAGGACCTGGAGACCCTCTCCCCAGAAATGTGTCTGCCCCTCATATTTTGAGTGCTATTTATGGGAGGTGCACAGGCCCCTGGCCCCTCTCCATAGATCCCTAGTTGAGAACTCTGCCTGTGTGCCTTGCCTGATACCTGTGGGTGACAAGTTCTCAGACTCTGGTTGGCTTGGAGACATCCTCCCGATTAAATCCACCTATGAGAGAGTTGGACCTTGAAGAAGGCTGAGTGCTAAAGAATGGACGCTTTCAGACTGTGGTGTGGATTCTTGAGAGCCCCTTGGACTGCACGGAGGAAGTCAACCCTGAATATTCATTGGAAGAACTGATGCTGAAGCTGAAGCTGCAATACTTTGGTCACCTGATTGAGAAGAGCTGACTCATTGGAAAAGACCCTGATGCTGGGAAAGATTGAGGGCAGGGGGAGAAGAGGGTGGCAGAGTATGAGATGGCTGGATGGCATCACTGACTCAATGGCCATCAGTTTGAGCAAACTTCTGGAGATAGTGAAGGACAGGGAGGCCTGGTGTGCCGCAGTCCATGGGCCTCAAAGAGTTGGACATGAGTTAGTCACTGAACAACAATAGCCCTAGTTGCAGAGACACATGTCAGGGTAGAAAGAGAGCCGGGATGCAGCCCTGCTGCTGGGAGATGTGAGGGATTGGGTATAAACTCTGGGGCCGAGCACCGGAGAGCAGCAGCTTCAAGAGTGAAGAACGGAGCTGGGCCTCCTCTCCCCCAGTTGGTCTTCCCTTGGACTCTTTTTTTTGGATGTGCTGGGTCTTCATTGTGGTGTGTGGGCTTCTCTTGTTGTGGAGCACAGACTCTAGAGCACCTGGGCTCTCTAGTTGTGGTGCCCAAGCTTAGTTGCCCCAAAGTGTGAGGGATATTAGTTCCCCAACCAGGGATCAAACCCGCATCCCCTGCATTGGAAGGCAAATGCTTAACCACTGGACCGCAGGGAAGTCCCTTCCCTTAGACTCTTGACTGCCGCTCTCTAGGCTCGTGCTACCCTTCTGCCTGCCGGTCTTTCAGCCGCATCCTTTCCCTGAGCCTTCCTTGTTGTTTCGTTGTTTTGGTACCAACTGACCTCACCCTTTCTGGAATGTCAGTTGAACTATCTGAAACTCACAGCTGATGCTTTTCTTTGATCCCTTTCCTTCATCTGGGTTGGGCTTGTGAATGCTGGCTTAGGTTGTCAGAGAAGCCGGAGGTGGCTCTGAAGTGTCTGGGTACCACAGTTGGCTTCATGCTCCCCATGAGCATGGATGGATCCTGGGACAAGGCAGGTGGTCAGGTTAGAATTCAGCTCACACAGACTTCATCAGGCCCAATTCTCCTCCCTGTGGACACTGCCATCCCTCTGCCTTCTGAAGTTGCTGTGGTGTCCTGCATGCCACCTGCTACTGTCTTTACTCCTTCTCCCTCCTTTCCTCCTTCCCGTCCTTCCTTCCTTCTGATTGAGAGCAAGTCTCTGATGTCAGACTACCCAAGTTTAAATCCATGAGCAGATGACTCAGCCTCAATGTGCCCAATTCCTAATATATAAAATGGGAATATTAAGAGTAGTACCCACCTCATTGGGTTTTGTTGTGACAATATTAAGAGAAATAACACATAGAAAGTACTAAGAACAAACACTTATTAAATGTTAGATGCTATTTTTTTTATCACTTGATCAGTTTGTAAAGCCCCTTCGTCTCTCTTTTGATTGGTTTTGGGTGCGTTCTCTCACATATCATAGAGTCCTAGGATAGGAATGGACCTCAGAGATTTTTCAGTTCTGAGATGGAAAATGTTTGGGGTCAGTGGCACACATCTCCAGTAGAATGTGAAATTCTCTTCCTGAGCCCAGATGCAGACTCAGAACCTTTCTCAACACAGCTTACCAGGCTGTCACTGCAAACTGATTGGAGTTGCTTCTTCAAGTGTAATGTTTGCCCAGCCTTACTGATTTTACCAGGGCTTCACAGGTGGCTCAATGGTAAAGAACCTGCCTGCCAATGCAGGAGACGTGGGCTCGATCCCTGGGTCGGGAAGATCCCTTGGAGAAGGAAATGACAACCCACTCCAATATTCTTGATGGGAAATCCCATGGACAGAGGAGCCTGGATGGCTACAATCCATGGGGTCACAGAGTAGGATGCAGCTGAGCAACTGAACAGCTGATTTTACCAGTGAAGGATTTAAGGCCGAGAGTGTTTTCCTCCCCTGCCCAAGGAGCAGTGCTGGGTCCAGAAATCCTGGTGCTCACCCAGTGCTCTCACCATCCCTTTTAGTTTGCTGAGAAGCTTCTTTTTATCTTAAAAATACTTTTATTTATTTATTTACTTATCGCCTGTGCTTTCTCTAGCTGTGGTGATCCCGGGCTCAGCAGTTGTGGTGCACGGTCGTTGCTCTGCCATACGTGGGATCTTCCCGGTCCCAGGGTCGAACCCATGTCCCCTGTATTGGCAGAGAGATTCTTAACCACTAGGCCACCAGGGAAGTCAAGAAACTTCCTTTTAATATCTGGGTTTCATGCGGTCCTTTTCCCCCCCAATGTGCACTAAGTATATATATATAATTGGTTCTCAGATCTGTTTATCTTTTCTTGCCAGTCAGCTTGCTTTGAAGTTATTGCCACTTGGCTGGGGGTGGTCATGTGCCTGACTCAGAGGCTGTTGTGGGTAATCTGTGGCTTTTCTGAACTTTCTCCAGTGACGCTGTATATTGATACTCTACTGTTACCTGAAAGTCAGCTGCCAGGAAGTTCCTATTGATGTTAAATTCTCATATTGCAAAGGATGGTCAAGACATGATGTGACATTCCTCATCCAGCAGGTCCCTTTGTCCCCTGCACCCTTCCGTTCTCAGAACAGAGCCCATTCTGCTAAAGAAGCATAGACTTTTAAAAACAAAAAGAAGCAATTGGAATTATGACTTCCTATCTCACCTCCTTGAGTTGAGGAAGGACGGGAATAGGAATACACAGATGAAGCTGATTTTGCTGATTTTTAAAATTTTCTTTAGGTATTTATTTGCTTTTGGCTGTGCTGGGTCTTCATTGCTGTGCAGGCTTTGCTCTGCTCTCCAGTCGTGGTGCATAGGTTTGTTGCAGTGGCTTCTCCTGTTGCAAAGCACAGGCCTAAGGCAACTGGGCTTCGGTAGTTGCAGCTCCCGGGTTCTAGAGCACAGACTCCGTATCGTGGCCCAAGGCCTTAGCTGCTCTACAGTGTGTGGGATCTTCCCGGATCAGGGATTGAACCCATGTCTCCTGCCTTTGCAGGTGGATTCCTTACCACTGAAGTACCAGTTCAGTTCAGTTCAGTCGCTCAGTCGTGTCCGACTGTCTGCGACTCCATGAATCGCAGCATGCCAGGCCTGCCTGTCCATCACAAACTCCTGGAGTTTACTCAAACTCATGCCCATTGAGTCGGTGATGCCATCCGGCCATCTCATCCTCTGGCGTCCCCTTCTCCTCCTGCCCCCAATCCCTCCCAGCATCAGGGTCTTTTCCAACAAGTCAACTCTTCGCATGAGGTGACCAAAGTATTGGAGTTTCAGCTTCAGCATCAGTCCTTCCAATGAACACCCAGGACTGATCTCCTTTAGGATGGACTGGTTGGATCTCCTTGCAGTCCAAGGGACTCTTAAGAGTCTTCTCCAACACCACTGAGGTACCAGGGAAGCCCAAATGAGAAGAAACTGGAGCCCTTGAATCACGAAAGTCTTTGGTAGGAAAGTATGTAACAAGTTTTAAAAAGATGTTATCTTCTTTCTTTTCTGTAGAAAGATCCTAGCTGATGCGGGCTGATATTTTTGTAATCCTAATTTTAAGATTATGGAACTGGCAATTCTTTGTGGTGTTAAAAGATGAAATGGATGACACATTGAAGAAAAAATTGCAGATAGGTAGCAATAAGTGGGGTCAAACACCTTTGAAAGAGTTCAGAGAGGAGGTGGAAAAAATAATACTCAAGCTTGATTTAGTATGTTGAATAAGAATTCAACTTTATTCTGATGCATGAAAATTGCAAAAATATTTGCATAGGGAACATTTTACAATAGTGAAGCTTTCATTATACACTTAGGAAATACTACCTGTTTGGGGGCAATACTGATGGAAGAGAGCGCTATTCAATTGGAAGTTGATATTTACCACTTTGAGGAAAAGAAGTGGGCACACACTGTCCACAGTGCTTGTTGATATAAAACTTAGTGGGGGTTTGATTTCTGGGAAATGAGAATATAGTGTCATATTTTTAGGGAAACAACCATGAAATACTTTTGGCACCCCTTACAGACCCAAAGTCGTTTTCTGTTAGTTTAACAAGATAAATATATATTGTACATAACTTGGTTTGCTTCAATGATTATGCTTGGTATATTTAGACATTGGAAAGCTTGAAAGGCAGAAAAAAACCCTAAAGTTGTTTCTTCTAAAACCAAGAGAGAAAAAAATCCCCCAGAAAGAGTTGTTTTTCTATACTTTTCTTCTCCTTTATGTCTCTGAGAAGGTCTGGAAAGTTCTAGAGTGATCAACACTTTCCCTAACTGGCAGGGCACTCATGAATAGGTCACGTGGGGGATGCAGTGGCCGCCCCACAGAACAATGGCTCTTGTTTCACCAGGCACTTTGCTCTGGGAGCTTGGAGCTACTCCGGCCACAGGCTAACTTTAGGACCAGAGGCTGCCCCTTCTCCTGAATGAAGGTTGGTCCTTCCCACCTGTCGGGGAAGGTGTCCTCGGCTGCAACCTGTGGGTGGGGGCCAGGTGAGGGGACATTTGCATGCTGGGCCCTGGCGTTAATGGGGAAGACTGCTGCTCCTTTATTAGAGAAGAAGGGAGGAGGAGGTGCCTGGCACAGAGACCCACGAGGCCCCTGAAGGGTTCTGACTCTCAGATCAGGTGAGAGGTGTGGATGGGTCGGGAGTCTGTGGTCCAGACTCTCTCCAGGGGCAGCTCAGCTCCTGCTCAGGACCTTTGGCTGTGCCTTAAGGGTGTCACCATCCTTTCCTGCCCAGACCTGTTCCCTCCACCAGCTGATGGATGCTTCCTGGACTGCCAGAGCTGGGGGGGAGGGGAGCAGGACATGGAATCTGGTCTTCAGGAAAAGGGGCTGCACCTGGGGGGTAGGGGGGCAGGGTTCTGGCTGCCTGGCTGTGAACAGCCAGGCAGTGAGGGAGACAGAATGAACTGTGAGTGGGGGCATCATACTGCTAAGGAGAAGGTGAGCAGGGGTGTCAGGTGCAGAAGGGAGGCCTCACATGCTTGGCCAAGGAGTGGGAGGTCACTGCTGAGTGGGATGATTGACTGGGTGTGTCCTAGCGGAAGAAGGAAAGGAGAAGCCAAGTTACAGAACCAGAGTATCTGGGCTGGATGAGGACTTGGGAGGGGAAGGACCCTGGGCTGGAGTCAGGGGACCTGGCCTCCAGCCTCAGTTCTGAGATGAACTGGCTCTGTGATGTTGAGCGAGTTGGTTTCACCTCCTGGGCCTCAGTTTCCTTTTCTTCAAGTAGGGCAGACTCGGCTCCTTGGTCCACGAGATGCCCTGTTGCTCTGACATTGTTCCCAAAGGAAGCGGTGTTTGCACCAGCACTGGGGATTCTGCACTGGAAGGGGCTGGAGAAAGATTGGGGAGCTGGAAGCTGCCTGGACTCAGATCCATCTCCACTCCCTTCCCGGCCCTGTGATCTTGCCTTCCCAGGCAGGCAAGGCTAGGAGGGTGCTGGGTCCTGTTCCCACTCTGGAGACAGTGGCCGTCCCCCACCTCCCCTCCTGCATTCTCTCCCACTTCCCTGGGTGGAGTTGATGAGGGAGGGGTGAGGCTGGGTGAACCCTGGGCAATGATGTTTTAGGAGGTGGTCTTGGAAGCTCCTGGATGGAGAGGCTTGGTGACCCTGAGGGCCTTTCACAGGCCCTGGTGACCATGGGCATATCTCTGTTGTGGCCCCCCTCTCCGCCTCTGCCCTGCTGGCCAGGCCCCACCTCGGAGCCTCACCCTGCCCCTCTCCACCTCGGCCCAGCCCTCACTAAGTGCCTCTGTGTGCTCCGCCCAGGGAGGCAGGCCTGCTGCCCAGGATCTGTCACTTGTTTTGGCCAATCCAACCACAGGCTCCCTGACCAGACCGTCAGAAGCCAGGGACCTGGCGGTGGGGGTCTTGGGGTCTCTGGCTTGGGCTCTGCCTTGAGAGATGCCCCTTCCCAAGAAGGGGGCGGGCGCTTCTGGACTCCCCCTCCCAGGGTCCCAGGCTCAGATCAGCGGACACAGTGAACATCCCATCTCTGAGGCTTCCGTGTGATGGGAACAGTGTCTCTGACCCCACAGGACTGTACTGGTCAGTTGAGGCCCTGGCACGTTCATCAGGAAAGCATGTGTTCCTCTCCTCGTGGGCCTCCAGTGCAGGTCAGGGTGGATGCAGAGGTACCCACGAGGAGAGGCTGAGGTTGTGCACAGATGCTCCTGGGTCCCCAGCCTGGTGGGGGGTGGGGGGCGCCCACTGGGGAGGAGGACCCTACCCCGTGCTGTCGCCCCACCCGCTCGCTGTCCCCGTGATTACCTCACCGCAGGGCCCGCCTGCCAGAGCGAGCTGCCTGGGTGGAGAGCAGGAGGCTAATTTTAGACCTGGAGACTCCCTGCCAACAGCTGCGGCTGCCGGCCCGCGGGGAGCCCTGGACACGGCCCTCCAGGTCTGCTCTCCCAGTGGCAGGGACCACTGGGGCAGGGACAAGTGTTCCTCTGCACAGGGGTAGGATCTGAAACCCTGGCCTTCTCCAAGTCTTCCTTTCTCCTCCTTGCCTTTAGATAGCTCAGTCCTTGGGACGTCCCTGGTGGTCCAGTGGCTGAGACTCAGTGCTTCCACTGTGGGGGGGCTGGGGTTCGATTCCTGGTCAGGGAGCTCGATCCCACACGCTGCAATTAAAGATCTCATAGGCCTGGAGGAAGATCGAAGATCCCTTGTGCTGCAAATGAGACTCAGCGCAGCTGAATACTTTTTTTTTTTTTTGCAAAGGAATGGAGGATAATTCAGTCCTCCATCTCTTTCTAGGTCGCTCTGTACCCCGCAAGCTACTGACGGGCACCTGCATTGTGGGCCAGTGGGCCTCTGAGTGGGGCATAGGGGGCAACGTGGAGAAGAGAGAGAAGCCCCAGACTGTCCTGATCTTGGGCTAAATCTAGCCTCCTGCTCGCCACCAGCCTAATAGTCTACTATTGTGCTTCTCAATCTTTTCCCTATGAAAGTGTTAGTCACTCAGTCATGTCTGACTCTGTGACCCCATGGACTGTAGCCCACCAGGCTCCTCTGTCCATGGAATTCTCCAAGCAAGAATACTGGAGTGCGTTGTCATTCCCTTCTCCTTTTTTTTTTTTTCCCCTATGGGCTCACATAAAAAATGATGGGAAAATGTATTTGCATCATACATGGGGTAAAGAGAGAAGCATATTTGTGGTTGAAGTCCTGCTGCTCCAGGAACCCAAGGGGTTGACACTAAGCAGGCACCTGTGTCACCCACGCAAAGTCCACTAGCGGCCAGAACACAGAGGTTGGAACCTGTGAGGTCATCTCCAGCTTGCTCAGTCCCAGCCCTAGGAGACAGCTGCTGGGTTCACTGATGACTTAGGCTGGAAGGGAGGCCAAGGAGCAAGGAAACCGTGGACCAGAGAAGCTTGCCCAAGGTTAAACAGATGAAAATTTGTTTACTTACTTTTGGCCATGCCGTGTGGCATGCAGGATCTTAGTTCCCCGACCAGGGATCAAACCCAGGCCCCTTGTCTTAACCACTGGACCACCAGGGAAGTACCCAGATGAGAATTTAAAAAGCCTGTTCTGGTTCTACTTCTGCTAGGACATTCCTTCATTTATCCAATATTTATAGAATACTGTAAAGTTCAATATTCTGGGGATACAAAGATGAAAAATAGTTGCTGGGAGACAATCTATTTTTCTTTAAAGAAAATCAAGGAAAAAACAACAGCAACAAAAAGATACTGTTTTTTCCACCATCATGTTGGCAAAAATTAAAGATTTTGACCTTCAAAGGAAAAATCAAGGAAACCTGCAGGAAGGTGGTTATTTTGTGGGAGGAGATGAACAGAGGCACAAAGGGCTTCACAGGAGTTGATTATGTCTATTTCTTTGGTATAATGATGGACACATGGGTGTTAACTAAACCATTTCTGAAAGTGAAAGTCGCTCAGTCGTGTCCAACTCTTTGCAACCCCATGGACTATACAGTCCATGGAATTTTCCAGGCCAGAATACTGGAGTGGGTAGCCTTTCCCTTCTCCAGCAGATCTTCCCAACCCAGAAATCCAACAGAGGTCTGCATTGCAGGTGGATTCTTTAACAACTGAACTATGAGGGAAGCCCCTGATCTCTATCCCTTTATATGTATGATATGATTCTTATAAAAAATTGAAAAACTACAGGGAGTTTAGATAAATGTTTAGAGAGTTAGGTAAGGAGGAGAGAGGTAAATGTTATCACCTAGCAGGTGAGAAGTGCTGTTGTAAGAAGAGCCCACTGTGTGTATGTTGTACCGAGCTCATTCCGTGTTCACAATTGCTCTGTAGGGGATTTGAGCCTTTATATAGATTCCATTTTATGGGTGAGAAAACTGAAGTTCACAGAGGTTACTTACCTTGTTCAGGGCTTCATGGCAAATCCTCTTCACAGTCAAGTTTGAGTGCAGATATCCTAGCCATTCCTTGGGTTGATGTCTTAGTCAGCTGGCCTGTGGGGTGGGATGGAGGTTGGAAAGATGGATAATCTCAATCTCTCTAAGCTTGTGCTCCCAGTGTAGGATACGGAACTCATTTTACTGGGTGCTCCTTCTTGTGCAAATAATTTGACTATAAAAGCACTGTGTCAGGGTGAAGCTGACATTTATTGAGAACTAAAGCTGTGCCAGCTGCTTCTCTAGTGGTACCTCCTCTGATCTTCCGGCTCCCCTCTCCCCGCTCCTTCCCCCACCCAGAGCAACACAGGATTCCTATTTTACTGAGCAGTCTGCCTGACAGCTCAGAAAGAATCTGCCTGCAATGAGGGAGACGTGGGTTTGATCCCTGGGTCAGGAAGATCCCCTGGAAAAGGGCATGGAGAGTCCTGTGGACAGAGGAGCTTGGCAGGCTAACAGTTTATAGGGTCCCAAAGAGTCGGACAGGACTAAGCGATTACACTTTCACTTTTTTCCTGCCTCCTCCTCCTCCTCCTTCCTCTGTTATATCTCTCTTCTTCCTGCCTTCTCTAGGGGGAGCAGCTTCAGCTTTGCCTTGACATCCATTCTGGAGCTGAGTTGCTGAGGGTTTGAAGCTCTGTCATTAGCCCACCCCCTAAGCTAGTGCTGCTGTCTTTTTGGCCTACGCCAATTTCTGTGGTTATCTGTGGGAAGGGACCGTCACCCTCAGCTGAGAAGGTGGAGCTTTCGAAGTCCTTAGTCTGTCGCAGTGGTTCTCAATCTGGCTGCACGTTTGAATCACCTGGGAGCCTGAAGCACTGTTCTGACTAAGACCTCACCTCAAGTCAATCAGCTTGGGGCGGGGTGGGACCTGAGCATCAGCTTCCCTGGTGAGTCTAACGAGCCGCCAAGGCAGACCACTTAAGATATGCGCTTCCTCTCCAGATGCAAAGAGCTAAGAAATAAAGGGCAGCGATGAAGGAAGGGAGAACACAGCTGAGCAATGATCAGGCTCCCCCCGGGCCCCAGACTGGTCCAGGGTTAGGCCAGGGAGGACTGGAAATGGGACAAGGAACAGGGAAGGAAGGAAGGAGACCATGAGCAGGAAAGAAAAGAGAAAATGAAAAAAATTCAGAAAGCTTGGTGATTGAGGATGCTAGGTTGCCCCCTGTAATGGCCTTGTACTTGTGCAACACTGCCTGTTCTGTGAATTCAGGTCCAGCCAGTGAGCTTTCGATGAGGCAGTGTGTGAGAGCCGCAGGAGGCACAGAGAGGGTGAACCCAGCCCCGCTGGTGTCCCAGGACCTCTGTTTTTGCACAGCCAGATATAAACATCGGAAATAGTGCATGCCTTTGACTTGTTCTCCCCAGCACCCAGCAACCCCTCACCTTGGGCAAAGCTTATTACTCTTGTTTAGAGTCTGTCATGTGAGAGCAGGAACTCTGTGTATTTTGTGTCTTAGTCCCCATTCTATTATTGTCCACAACCCAGCATTATGCCTTGTCCAAGGAAAGCCCTCAATTGATTCCATGTTTGTTTAATTGAATTTGATTACTTAAAACAACTAGAGCAAGGTGAAGGCCAAGGGCATCTGGAGTGTGATTATGTGCTCACGTGCCTGGTACCAGTGATTCTAGCTGGGGGAGGAAGGCTTCATGGTGGAGGTGGGATTTGAAACGGGACTTCCATGAGACAGAGAACTTAGATTAAGGGAGGTGAGGGAAGATGAAGACAGAGGGTCAGCCCAGGCTGTTCATTGTGCCCTGATGGGAGAGGAGGTGACTGCATTCCCCAGGGAAGGTGAGCAGGAAAAGGAAAGAAGTTCTTACAATCCAAAGGCAGCTAAAGTTGAGAGGTAGGGAGGCAGGAGCCAGCAATGGGAAATTGGTACAAGCTCAACACGTGTGTGAAGGACTGATGAACTGGTTTTTTTTTTTGGCCACACCACATGGTATGTGGTATTTTAGTTCCCTAACCAGGGATCGAACCTGTGCTCCCTGCATTTGAAGTGTGGAGTCTTAGCCACTGGACTAAGGAAATCCCTGTTGAATTTTTTTTTTTTGTCTGTCTCTCTTTAAATATTTATTTATTCGGCTTCACTGGGTCATAGTTGTAGCATGCAGGATCTTTGATCATCATTGAGCCATGCAGGATTTTTTAGTTCAAGTTCGTGGGATCTAGTTTCCTGACCAGAGATCGAACCCGGGCCCTGCCTGCGTTGAGAGTGCAGAGGCTTAGCCACTGGACCACCAGGGAAGTGCCAGGGTTGATGAATTGACCATGTAAGTAAATTTTCTGTGTTCACTTTTAGCCTGATTCTATAACATTAGGGATCAGCAAATTGGTACTCTTGTGGTGGGCTTGTGCTCACAGATGTCCCATCCAATTTCAGAGGATATGAAGAAACTAAGCTCCAGAAATAAGTGAATAACCTCAGAAGTGGTAATCCCAAGCCCTCAGTTGTCAATGAATGACAGAGAGTACCAGAGTGTGGTTCTCAGGCCTAGCTGCATACTAAACCATCCAGGAAGCTGAATAATCCAGGCAAAGGGGTGGAGGTTACACAGGCATATGTACGTTTGTCAGCACTTACGCAACTGTTTACTTAAAATGGGTACATTTTATTGTATATAAATTATACATTCAGTTCAGTTCAGTCGCTCAGTCATGTCCGACTCTTTGTAACCCCATGAACCGCAGCACGCCAGGCCTCCCTGTCCATCACCAACTCCCGGAGTCCACCCAAACCCACATCCATTGAGTCGGTGATGCCATCCAACCATCTCATCCTCTGTCATCCCCTTCTCCTGCCCTCAATCTTTCCTAGCATCAGGGTCTTTTCAAATGAGTCCAATCTTCACATCAGGTGGCCAAAGTATTGGAGTTTCAGCTTCAACATCAGTCCTTCCAATGAACACCCAGGACTGATCTTTAGGATGGACTGGTTGGATCTCCTTGAAGTCCAAGGGACTCTCAAGAGTCTTCTCCAACAGCACAGTTCAAAAGCATCAGTTCTTCAGTGCTCAGCTTTCTTTATAGTCCAACTCTCACATCCATACATGACTACTGGAAAAACCATAGCCTTGACTAGACGGATCTTTTTTGGCAAAGTAATGTCTCTGCTTTTTAATATGCTGTCCAGGTTGGTCATAACTTTCCTTCCAAGGAGTAAGGTTTTTAATTTCATGGCTGCAGTCACCATCTGCAGTGATTTTGGAGCCCAGAAAAATAAAGCCAGCCACTGTTTCCACTGTTTCCCCATCTATTTGCCATGAAGTGGTGGGACCGGATGCCATGATCTTAGTTTTCTGAATGTTGAGCTTTAAGCCAACTTTTTCACTCTCCTCTTTCACCTTCATCAAGAGGCTCTTCAGTTCTTCTTCACTTTCTGCCATAAGGGTGGTGTCATCTGTCTATCTGAGGTTATTGATATTTCTCTTGGCAATCTTGATTCCAGCTTGTGCTTCCTCCAGCCCAGCATTTCTCGTGATGTACCCTGCATGTAAGTTAAATAAGCAGGGTGACAATTTACAGCCTTGACGTGCTCCTTTTCCTATTTGGAACCAGTCTGTAATATAGTTAATTTAAAAACAAAACATAGCGTAGCAGAAACCTCCATGGGAGCCAGTGACAGTGTAGGGAAACCTAACCTGTAATTGTCAAATTGCTGGAGGCTCAGTGTGGACAAGCCTGAGAGCTGAAAACTTCAGGTAGGAGAGGTAATGCATCACATAGTGATTACGGTCCACAATACTGAGTCATAAACTTCAGAGTTGCTAAGAGACTAGATCATAATTGTTCCCCCCACCCCGCAAAAAAAAGAATGATAATTATGTGACGTGATAGAGCTGTTAGTGAACACCACGGTGATAATCACATTGCAACATATAAATGTATCAAGTCAACATACAGTACACTTAATTATGACAATTGAATCTCAGTAAGAAAAAACAAAAACACATTCTAAACTTCAGGGGTGCCCAGTCACTGGAGGTGGAACTTACACTTTTGTGAGTTTTTTATTTCCTGGAGCTCCACCAGGTCCTCACTCATCTGCAGTGAATAGTGAAAGTCGCTCAGTCGTGTCTGACTCTTTGCAACCCTATGGACTATACAGTCCTTGGAATTCTCCAGGCCAGAATACTGGAGTGGGTAGCCTTTCCTTCTCCAGGGAATCTTCCCAACCCAGGGATCGAGCCCAGGTCTCCTGCATTGCAGGTGGATTCTTTACCAGCTGAGCCACAAGGGAAGCCCAAGAATACTGGAGTGGGCAGCCTGTCCCTTCTCCAGCGGGGAATCAAACCAGGGTCTCCTGCATTGCAGGTGCATTCTTTACCGACTGAGCTCTCAGGGAAGCCCCTCCAGTGAATACTGGAGGAAAATGCTTCCAGCAGGAGGAAGGGAAAGGACCACTTTGAAATGTGCCAGAGACTTCTGTTCTTCTCAACAAGGTCTGCTGCAAGGAGAAGCTATTTTCCCAGAGCCTGACCTACCTGGGGGAAGGGAAGTACCAACTCCAGGCCAGTCTAGCTATGCTGTCCCACCTACGGGTGGGGAGTGAGAACCGAGAAGCAGCAGTGAAGGGCATGGTCCAGGGCCACCAGCTCACCAAAAAATTGAGACCTGATAGCAGGATTATGCAACACTTCCCTACTCCAAACCTTAACTCTCACATCACTAAGGGTCTGTTGACTGCAATGTAGCCTGTCTACCTAGTATATCTTGTCTACCTTTCAGTAAAAGTTTACAAGGCATTCTGAAAGGCAAAAACATAGTTTGAGGAGACTAAGCTTCAGAACCAGATATGGTGGAAATGTGGGAATTATCAGATTAGGAATTTAGAAACCTACAGTTAATATGTTAAGAGCTTTAATGGGAAAAGTAGACAATATGCAAAATCAGATGATATAAAGAGAAAGATGGAAATTCTAAGACAGAATGAAAAAGAAATGCTGGAGATCAAAACCACTGTCACAGAGATGAAGGGTGCCTTTGATGGGCTCATTAGTAGACTGGACATGCTGAGGAAAGAGCTTTGAGCTTGAGGGTATGATGCTAGAAACTTCCAAAACTGAAAAATAAAGAGAAAAAAGACTGAGGAAAAAAATCTCAAAACAGAACAGGACAAACTATCCAAGAACTGTGGGACAACTACACAGGTATGACAGGCGTAGTGGGAATACCAGAGGAGAAGATAGAAAGGGACAGAAGACATGTTTAAAGCAATAATGACTGAGAGTTTTCCCCGATTAATGTCAGACATCAAAGTACAGATCCAGGAAGCTCAGAAAACACCGAGCAGGATAAATCCCCTCCCCACAATCATATTCAAACTTTAGAAAGTCAAATATAAACATTCTGAAAGAAGATGGGGGGGGGGAACGCCTCACTTATAAAGGAGAGAGGTAAGAATTGCATCTGACATCTCAGAAACCATGCAAGCAAGCAAGAAGAGAGTTCAGTGAAGTCTCTAAAGTGTTAAAAGGAAAAAACAAAAGCAAAGCACCAACTTAGAATTCTGTACCCTGTGAAACTATCCTTCACGAGGGAAAGAGAAATACTTTCTCAGACAAAAATTGAAGAATTTATTGCCAGTATACCTACCTTGCAAGAACTGTTAAAAAAGTTCTCCAGACAGAAGGAAAACTATATAGGTGAGAAACTCAAATCTACATAAAGAAAGGAAGAGCATTGGAGAATGAATACATAAAAATAAAATAAAAGCTTTTATGTTTCACAGATAAGTTGTTCAAAATAATAATAGCAACAGTGTATTTGACTGTGAATGTTTATGTATGCTTTAAGTATCAATGGTCTAAATATACCAATTAAAAGATGGAGAGTCACATGGATTCGAAAACAAGACCCAACTACAGGAAACCAACTTTGAATATAAAGATATTTAGATTAAAAGTAAAAGAATGGAGAAAGATGTATCATGCTAACATCACTCAAAAGGAAGCAGGAATAGCTGTATTAACTTCAGACAGAGAAGAAATTTCAGAGCAAAGAAAATTATCAGGGATAAAGAGGGGCATTATATATTAATACAACAGGAAGACATAACAATCCTTAATGTTAACAACAGCATATTACACTTTCTTCTTACGCTTACACCAAACATTCACCAAAATTACTTTCTGGGTCATAAAGCACACTTTAACAAATTTAAAAGAATGGAAACCATACAGTGCCTGCTTTTGGACCACAGTAGAATTACACTAGAAATTAATAACAAAAAGATTGCTGGAAAACCTCAAATACTTCGAGATTAAACAACATACTTCTAAAGAGTCAAAGAAGAAATTTCAAAAGTATTTTGTACTAAGTGAAAGTTAAAATACAGTCTATTGCAATTTGTGGGGTACATTGAAAGCAGTGCTTAGAGAATTTCTAGCATTGTTGAAATGTATGTATTTAAAAGGACTTCCCAGGTGGTGCAGTGGTGAAGAATCTGCCTGCCAATGCAGGAGACTTGGGTTTGATCCCCGGGTTAGGAAGATCCCCTGGAGAAGGAACTGGCAACCCACTCCAGTATTCTTGCCTGGGAAATCCCATGGACAGAGGAGCCTGCAAAGCTACAGTCCACGGGGTCTTAAAAAGTCAGACACAACTGAGCGCATACACACACACACACACACACACATTTATTAGAAAAGAAAAAAGATCTAAAATCAATAATCTAAGCTTCCACCTTAGGATACTAGAGAAAGAAGAGCAAATTAAATCCAAAGTAAGCAAGAGAATAAATTTTTAAAATTACATCAGAAATATAAGTGAAATTGAAAATAGGAAGTCAGTAGAGAAAATCTACAAAAACAAAAGCTGCTGGTTCTTTGGAAAGATCAATAAGGTTGACAAGCCTCTAGCCAAGTCACTAAGAAAAAACAGAAGACACAAATTACTAGTATCAGAAATGAAAGAGAGGGCATTACTGTAAATTCCATGGGACATTAAGAGGATAATAAAGGAATATTTTGAACAACTCTCTGCCTACAAATTTGATAACATGGGGGAACTAGACCAATCCCTTGAGAGATCCAGTCTGCTAATACTAGCTAGAAACAGACGATCTGAATAGGTATGTATCTATTAAAGGAATTCAGTCAATAATTAATAACCTTCCAAAACAGAAAACACAGTACTCAGATGGGCTTACTGGTGAATTCTAACTAGACATTAAATGAAGAAAGTATACCAGTTCTCAACATCTCTTTCAGAGGATAGAAGCAGAGGGAACACAATTGACCCTTGAACAATGCAGGGGTTAATTGGTGTATAACTTCTAGTTGGCCCTTGTATCTGCAGTTCTTGTGTATCCAAGGATGCATCCATGGATCCAACCAACCACAGATCATGTGGTATTGTAGTGTTTACTACTGAAAAATATCCATGTGTAAGTGGACCCACACAGCTCAAACTAGTATTGTTCAAGGGTCAACTTTATTTAAAATTCATTCTATGAGGCCAGCGTTCCCCTACTACTAAAACAGGGCAGAGGGGCGGATTATAAGAAAAGGAAACTTCGGACCATTATCTCTCATGATCAGGTGCAAAAATCTTTAACAAAATATTAGCAAACAAATCTACAATGTATGAAAATAATTATACACCTGTAGTAAAGTGGAATTTATCCTAGATATGCAAAGCTGGTTGAGTATTTAAAAATCCATTAATGGGAGACTTCCCTGGTTGTCCAGGGGTTAAGAACCCAACTTGCAACGCAGGGGACATGAGTTCAATCTCTGGTCAGGGAGCTAAGATCCCTCATACTGTGGGGCTGCTGAACCCACAAGCTGCAAATAGCCACAACAGCTGAGCCCGTGAGCCACAACGAAAGATCCCACATGACCCAGCAAAGATCCTGTGTGCTGCAATTAAGAACCAACATAGCCAAATAAAATAAAATTTTAAAAAATCAGTGTTATCCACCACATCAACAGGGTGAAGAAGAAAAATCACATGATCATATGAATACACACAGAAAAAGCATTTGACAAAATTCAACATCTATTCATGATAAAAAGTCTCAGCAGTAGAGATGAACTTTGTGAGCTTGATAAAGAACATTGACAAAACACCTGCAGCTAATATTGTACTTAATGGTGAGAAGCTCGATGAATCTCACCTTGGATATAACAATGATTTTCAGTACGACCCCAAAGGCACAATCCCTGGAAGAAATAATTGATAAACTGGAATTCCTCAGCTGGTAAAGAATCTTCCTGCAATGCAGGAGATCCCGGTTCGATTCCTGGGTTGGGAAGATCCACTGGAGAAGGGAATGGCTACCCACTCCATTATTCTAGGGCTTCCCTGGTGGCTCAGCTGGTAAAGAATCCACCCGCAATGTGGGAAACCTGGTTCCATCCCTGGGTTGGGAAGATCCCCTGGAGAAGGGAACAGCTACCCACTCCAGTGTTCTGACCTGGAGAATTCCATGGACTGTATAGTCCATGGGGTCACAAAGAGCTGGACCCTACTGAGTGACTTTCACTTTCACTTTTCAGACTTCATTGCAATTAAAATCTTCTGCTCTGCAAAAATCAGTGTCAATAGAATGATAACACAAGCCACAGACTAGGAGAAACATTTGCAAAAGACATATCTGATAGTGGACAGTTATCCAAAATATGCAAAGAACTCTTAAAATCAACAATAAGAAAAAGAATAGCTCAATTTTTTAAAAATGGGCAAATTACCCAGGCAGTTACCTCATCAAAGAAGATATCCAGATGACAAGTAAGCAAATGAAAAATATGTTCAACATCTTTTATTAGGGAATTGCATGTTAAAATGACAGTGAAGTATCACTACACACCTGTCAGAGTAGCCAAAATAAAAGAACACTCAGAACACAGATGCGGGTGATTCTATGGAACAGCAGAAACTCTCAGCCATTGCTGGGGGAACGCACCATGGTGCAGCACTTTGGAAGACAGCTTGTTTGTTTCTTATAAAACAAAATCTACTTTTACCATCTGCTCCAACAGTCATGCTCCTTGATTTTTACCCAAAGGATTGTGTCCACACCAAAACCTAGTCACAGATGTTTATAGCAGCTTTAGTCATAATGACCAAAACGTGGAAGCAACCAAGATGTCCTTCAGTAGGTGAATGGTTCAAATAAACTGGTATATCCAGGCAGTGAACTAGGAAGAAATGAGCTGTCAAGCTATGGAAAGACATGGACGAAACTTAAATGTGAATTATTAAGTGAAAGAAGCCAGTCTGAAAAGGCCATGTGCTGAATGATTCCAAATATTTGATATTCTGGAAAAGGTGAAATTGTGGAGACTGAAAATGTCACTGGTTGTCTGGAATTAGTCAAAGGGAGGGATGAGTAAGTAGAGTGAGAGGAGCCTTTTTCTTTTTTTTAACCTATCCTTTGGTTGCCTCTTTAAAAAAAAAGTGTTTATTTATTTTTTTTGGCTGTGCTGGGTCTTTGCTCCCGCACAGGCTTTTCTCTAGTTGCAGAGAGCGGGAGCTACTTTCTTGCTGGGGTGCTCTGGTTCCTCTTGTTTTGAAGCATGGGCTCTAGGCACAGAAGCTTCAGTAGTTTTTGTAGTACAGTCTCAGTTGCTCTCTGGCATGTGGAATCTTCCTGGACCAGGGATCGAACCGGTGTCCCCTGTATTGGTGGGTGAATTCTTAACCACTAGAACACCAGGGAAATCCTCAGAGGCGTCTTAGAACAGTGAAGAAAGCCTCTTTTCAATCAGTTCCTCCCAGGCTACCACTGTTCGGATTTCTCCAGTAGATCTACTCTGTCTGTTCTTGAACTTTGGTTAGACATTCCCCAGCTTACGATGGTTCGACAATTTTTTGACTTCATGATGGGTGCAAACGCAACAGGCATTCCGTAGATTGTACTCTGCATTTTGAATTTTGATCTTTTCCAGCGGTAGCGATACGTGGTCCACTACACTCTTGCGATGCTGGCAGCGGCAGTCCTGCCATCTCAGCGTGAACCACTGATACACTCAAACGATTCTGGACCCAGACAGCCATCTGTTCTTCACTTTAAGTACAGTAACCAATAAATTACATGAGATATTCAGCACTTAGGCTTTGTGTTAGATGATTTTGCCCAACTGTTGGCTGATATGTGTTCTGCACTTGGCTAAGCTGTGATATTCGTTAAGTTAGGTGTATTAAATGCATTTCTGATTTATGGTGTTTTCAACTTAAGATGGGTTTTTTGGGATGTGACCCCATCACTAGTCGAGGAAGTTCTGTCCATGAATGGAGTTATACAGTAATGGACTCTTGTGTCTGGTACTCTCATTAGAAATGGTTTTGAGATTTGTCCATGTTGTTGCTTGCATCAGTTTTGTTTTGTTTTGTCTTTTAATTGATGAGTAGCATTCCTAATTTTGGCTAAACCACAATTTGTTTATCAACTCTTCTCTTGATGGGAATTTTAGTTCTTTCCATTTTGGGCTATTATAAATAAAACTACTATAAACTTCCTTGTATAAGACTTTGTGTAGACACACTTATTTCTCTTGGGTATATAAGAATAGGATTGCTGGATCATAGGGTAGGCATATGTTTAGTTTTCATAAGAAATTGCTAAACTCTTTTTATAGTATCTGTATCATTTTATACTCTCACCAGCAAGGTATAAGCAATACAGTTGGTCCACATCCCTGCAATGTTGGGCAATATCAATCTTTTAATTTTAGTAATTCAAGTGGGTATGAGGTGGTATCTCGTTATGGTTTTACTTTGCATTTCTAAGATGACCAGTGAGGCTGAGGATTTTGCCATTACCTGTTGATTATTCCTGTATCTTTCATGAAGTATTTAAATCTTAGGTCATTTTTAAATTGAATTGTCTTCTCATTGACTTTTAGGAGTTCTTTTTATTTTCTGGAAATGAGTCCTTTGTCAGTCATGTTTTACGCATTTCCTGCTCACTTTCAGCCTTTTTCTTTGTCTTTTTTTTTTCCATTTATTTTTATTAGTTGGAGGCTAATTACTTTACAATATTGTAGTGGTTTTTGCCATACATTGACATGAATCAGCCATGGATTTACATGTATTCCCCATCCCGATCCCCCCTGCCACCTCCCTCTCCACCCGATCCCTCTGGGTCTTCCCAGTGCACCAGCCCCAAGCACTTGTCTCATGCATCCAACCTGGGCTGGTGTTTTCTTTGTCTTTTAATGAGAAGTTTTTAGTTTTGATGGGGTCCAGTTAATTTTTTTGTCTTTTATCATTAATGCCTTTTATGTCTTGTGTAATAAATCCTTTCCTGCCCCAAAGCTATGAAGATATGATTTTCTAGATATATTTTCTTCCAGAAACTTAGCTCTTGACTTTAGTTCTGTGGTCCATTATGAATTAATTTTTCTGTATGGTGTGAGATATGAATTAAGGTTAATTTTTTCCATACAAATATCTATATGTTCTAACTCTGTTTTAAAATATTTTCATATTTTCCTTTCCCCACTGAATTGCATTAGAATCCTTATTGAAAACCAACTGTGACCAATAGACTCCCTTTTGGACTATCCAAAAAAATTTTTTTTCTGGTTGTGTCATGTGGCCTGTGGGATCTTAGTTCCTGACCAGAGATTGAGCCCACACCCCCTTCAGTGGAAGCCCGTCTTAACCACTGGATGTGGGAAGGGAAGTCCGTGGACTATCCAAATTTGATACCCATATGACGCTGTCTTAATTGCTGCCTCTTTATTTTAAGTTTGAAATCTTATAGTATAAGTCTTCCAACTTTTTTCTTTTCCTTTATGATAGTCCTAGCTATCTGTGGTCCTTTAGCTTTCCAGAAATTTTTAGAATCAGCTCATTAAGTTCTAGAAAATGTCTGCTGGGATGTTGAATGAAATAAAATTGGGAGAGAATGGACATCTTAGTAATATTGAGCCTTCCAACTCACAAAAATGGAGTATTTCTCTACTTACGTAGGCTTTCTCTTTTCTTAATGACACTTTCCTTCCTTTCCCTTTTTTCTTTCTTTTTTTTTCTTATTTTGGCTGCACCCTGTGACTTGCAGTCTTAGTTCCCTGACCAGGGATTGAACTTGGGTTCTGTCTGTGAAAGGGCCAAGTCCTAACCATTAGGCTGCCAGGGATTTCCCTGTAGGTTTTCTTTAATTTCCCTCAACAATGGTTTGTGGTTTTCAATGTTAAGCTCATGCCCATCTTTCACTAAATGTATTCCAATGCATTTAATGCTTTATGATATTCTCATAAACATTGTATTTTAAATTTCATTTTCAATTGTTTATTGGTAGTATATAGAAAATACAATTATTGACTTTTGTATATTGACCCTGTATCTTGCGATCCCACTACATTAATTCATTAATTTTAATAGTTTGTCAATTACTTTAGGTTTTCTAAGTATATAATCTTTCAATTAAGAATAAATGTAGTTTTATTCATTCCTTTCCTGTCATTATGCCTTTTATTTATTTTTCTCGCCTTACTGTGGTGACTACGACCTTCAATGTTGAAATACAATGAATGTTGTCTTTTTTTTTTTACAATGAATGTTGTCTTGATCCTAGAGGGAACGCTTTCAATAATTCACCACTGTATTTATCAAGACTTTAAAAACTGTCAGTATCTCAACCAATTTCCTCAGTAGTTCCTGCCTTTATCTATGAGCTTTAACATCACTTCAGGTACATTTTCTATCTCATTTAAACATAAATCATGAAGATTGAGAGGTGGTTTTAAAAATTAATAAAAGTAACAGCAGCCATCGAGGTAGGTGGTGGGTTTTCTACATTTTCTAGGACTGATGGCGCAGCGGCCATGGAGTTCTTGCTGGAAAGGTTTGACAGTGCTTCTCATTGGTCACTTAGTCTAAAGTCTTCTTAATGCAGTTCTCATCTTCATGGGCATAGATCAACTTTAGAAAAGGGTCTTAATGCCCATTCTCCAAAATGCACCAGCAGTCAGAGAGTCCACATTGCAGGCAGGCTCTGGCATTTCACACAGCCAGGACTTTACGTTAAACTGAACTCTGCTTGTTGTTCAGTCACAGCCATGTCTGACTCTTTGGGACCTCACGGACTGCAGCATGCCAGGCTTCCCCGTCCTTCACTATCTCCCAGAGTTTGCTTAAACTCATGTCCATTGTGTTGGTGATGCCATCCAAGCATCTCATCCTCTGCCACCCACTTCTCCTTTTGCCTTCAGTCTTTCCCAGCATCAGGGTGTTTTCTGAGTCAACTCTTCGCATCAGGTGGCCAAAGTATTGGAGCTTCAGCTTTAGCATCAGTCCTTCTGATGAATATTCAGGTTTGATTTCCTTTAGGATTGAATGATTTGATCTCTTTGCAGTCCAAAGGACTCTCAACGGTCTTCTCCAGTACTATAGTTTGAAAGCATCAATTCTTTGGCTCTCAGCCATCTTTATGGTCCAACTCTCACATCTGTACATGCCTACTAGAAAAATCATAGCTTTGACTATATGGACTTTTGTTGGCAAAGTGATGTCTCTGCTTTTAAATACGCTGGCTAGGTGCTTACCCAATCCTGATCCTGAATTTAAGAGCCAGGAGGTCACAAGGTGAGTCCTCCGAAGTCTCTTCTCCCTCCTCCTCATTCTGCAGCAGTCCTGAAGGATTGGAAGGATGGTGGCTTAAGGCAGGGAGGCCCACATTCAGGTAAAACTAGTTTGACTTGGGACAGCTTCCCGAGGAATGTGGCTTTCCTTGCCTCGGAGATCCTGTGAGTAGCAGCAGAGGCTGAGACCCACCCTTTGATCTTAGGCTAATGGTGGTCCTGACTGTGTTGGAGCATTCAGGGTTAAGTCTTGCCTTCGGGTAGCACTTTTTTCTTAAAGTTGTGTCCCAAGGAAATGATGGAAGCAGGGGACTCATGGTTACTAAGAATGACGAGAATATCAATGCTCTTGAATGATTTATTTTAATTAATTAGTTGATTAGATTGCATCAGGTCTTAGTTGGTGCACTCAAGATCTTTGTGTCAACGCACAGACTCTCGAGCTGTGGCACGTGGGATTAGCTGCTCCGTAGCTTGTGGGATCTTAGTTCCCTCATCAGGGATCGAACCGGCATCCCCAGCATTGCAGGATGGAATCTTAACCACTGGACCACCATGGAAGTCCCCATGAATGGTTTATATCATAAAAGTATGTATACATTAGTACATACTTTGCTGGTAGTGTATATTTTTTGTTTGCATCAGTTCAGTTCAGTTCAGTTCAGTTCAGTCTCTCAGTCATGTCCGACTCTTTGCATGCAGACCCATGGACTGCAGCACGTCAGGCTTCCCTGTCCATCACCAACTCCTGGAGCTTGCTTAACCTCATGTCCATCGAGTCGGTGATGCCATCCAACCATCTCATCCTCTGTCGTCCCCTTCTCCTCCTGCCTTCAATCTTTCCCAGTGTCAGGGTCTTTCCCAGTGAGTGTTTACATGTGTATCTGTAAATTATTGATAAAAGCTATTTCGTGTCCTTTTCCCTCACTTGTATTCCAATACCTTTTCTTGAGGCCTGGAGAAAAGGATGGCATTTGTTAGGTCCTTGGGAACCAAGGAGAGCCCCAGCTATGCTCACAGCCAGGTACCCTGTCTGTGACTGGGGCAGAGAGAAGGCTGAGTGCTGTGGACTCAGACAGCAAGTCGTGTTGACTCAGTCTCTGGCCCACCTCTAGTTCCTGTTTTCTCTTCTGTCATCTCTCAGCCTTGTTCCCTGGGCTCCCTTACTGCCTCTATTCATTCATTCATTCTTCTTTCTTTAACTGAAGTGAAATTCATATAACACTGACCTTTTAAAATGTACAGTTCAATGGCATTCAGTACACCCTCCATGTTGTGTAACCATCACCTGTGCCTGGTTCTGAAACGTTTTCATCACCCCGCAAGGAGACTCTGTACGCCTCAGGCAGACACTCTCCTCTTTCTCCCAACCCTGCCACCTTCTAATCTGCTTCCTGTCTGTGGATTTACCTGTTCTGCATATTTCGTATAAATGTATTCATAGAGTATGTGACCTGTTATGATTGGCGTCTTTCGCTTAGCATCATGGTTTCAAGGTTCATCCATACTGTAACATGTTATTAGTACCTGTTTCCTTTCTATGGCTGAATCATACTCCATTGTGCGGGACAGACCACTCATCTGCTGATGGGACATTTGGGTGGCTTCCACCTTTGTCTGTTGTGAATAGTGCTGAACACTGGTGCATAAATATTTGTTTTGACACCAGTTTTCAGGTCTTTTGGGTGCGCACTCTAGAAGTGGAATTGCTGGGTCACGTGGTGACTGCATTTTCTTCTGGAGGAATCTCCTTTGTTCATTCTGTCTGAGCACTGAACCAGTGCTTAGCTGCCATGCTTAGCTTTCCCGTCCCCATCCTTTCCCCTTCACCTGTCTCAGTGCTGGGAGGTAGACATCCTGTTCTTGATGAGGTCTGCCTGTCATCTCCTCATTGCTCCTCTCTTGTGCAGTAGGACGGCCATCCTCCAGGGAGTCTGGGTTTCCTGCCCTAAGCACCTCCTTGCCATTGTGATCCTTGAGTCACCTTCTGGGTACAGTGTCCTCTGGCTTTCTTTTTTCTTTTCTTTTTTTGGCTGTTCTGTGCAGCATGTGGGATCTTAGTTCCCCTACCAGGGATCAAACTCGTGCCCTCTACATTGGAAGCGTGGAGTCTTGACCACTGACTGCCAAATTTCTTAGTCCCTGCCCTCCCCTATCCCCCAACTGGGATGCCCACCCCAGATTTTCAGAGCAGCGGCTAAGCACTAAACAGACCTCCCTCTGCTCCTCTGGTTTAATGCCCCTCCCCTGCCCTGGCCACTTGCCAGGTCCTCTGTGCTTTCTGCTGGGCTTATTAATACCTTAGCAGTGCCCCACAGTTGACCCGAAGAGAGATTGTTTTCCCTCTTCCCGCCTGATGCTGCCTCTGATGGGTATCATGAGGCCTGCTTTTATACCTTTATGCCTCTTAACGCTGAAAGGTGTTTTGTTGTGTTTTGATATGGACCATTTTTACAGTCTTTACTGAATTTGTTACAATATTGCTTCTGTCTTTCTTATGTTTTGGTTCTCTGGCCACAAGGCACCTGGGATCTTAGCTCCCCAACCAGGTATTGAACCCACACCCTCTGCACTGGAAGCTGAAGTCTTAACCCCTGGACTTCCCGGGAAGTCCACCCTGAGAGGTGGTTTTGAATGAGATCCTGTGTCCCCACCCTCAGCTCCCACACCCCACGTGGTCACACACTGCTGGCTTTGGATGCTTCAAACCACTGTCCTGGACTGTGCACTCAAGGGATGTTCTTGGACCCAGGATAAAGTTTAATAGTTACATCTGTGGACCCATGTGATGCTGATTTCCTGATTCCTGTTTGTTCTTGATATGTTTCTTATTTGGGGGTTTTTGTTTGTTTTGGTCCCCTCCCATGTCAGTTTTCAATGAGCTCTTAGGAAGCAAAGGGCTTCCCAGGTGGCACAGTTGGTAAAAACATCTGCCTGCCAACGCAGGAGACATAAAAGACGCGGGTTTGATCCCTGGGTTGGGAAGATCCCCTGGAGGAGGAAATGGCTACTCACTCCAGTATTCTTTGCCTGGAGAATTCCATGGACAGAGGAGCCTGGTAGGCTATAGTCCATGGGGTCACAAAGAGTCAGACACAACTGAGCGTGCACACACACTCAGGAAGGAAGGATTCCTGCATGTGTGGGATCATGGGTCGGGGTAGGGGGATTGGCAGGTATGGCTGGAATGGAACCTACAAGGAAAGAAAGTTTCCTGCCTGGAACAACAAACTGAGGGAAAGCAGATGTGTGGGGCTGAGTTAGAAGACCTAGGACACCAGAGCTGAGGAATGGATATTGATAAGTCTGCATTTATAACTTTGTCTTCCTGGATGTTCCCAAGTCCATCCTTAAATAGGCCCCTCCAGCATCTGGATGGCCATGGGGGCACTGCCCTGCCCTGGACGTACAATTGGGAAAACCGGTTAAGTGGTGAGTTGGTGAGTCTAGGAACCCAGCAGTGGAGCTTTGACTAGAAGATACAAAATCTTGGGGGGTGGGGTGCTCTGGATCAGAGCCCAGAGACCCCAACAGTGTGTTAATAAAATCTGGGGACAATATTCTGAGGGGCCTGGGGAGGTTTCTAGAGGCTGGTCTTCCCCCTCTGGAAGCTTGAACTAGCAGCAGGATGGGCTAGCTAGCATCATGGGAGTCTCCTGTCTGGCTGTGGTCCTTCTGACCTTTGTTTAGGTCTGGGGTTGGGGTGGTCAAAAAGTTAAGGGCCAAGCAGGTGACTTAAGTAAGGATGCTAGCCCTGTGTGGATTCAGGCACACGCTGGGTGTGGCGTGGATGGTGTCTCAGCCAGCTAGGGTAGGGCCTTCTTGCACTCTTTGCCGCTCCTGTCACACATATTTGTCCCAGCCCCGGAAGGGATCTAGGCCCCCTAAATGCTGACAGCAAAGGCCCGAGGAGAGGAGTCCGGGCATCTTGGGCTTCAGGATAAACCAGACACTCAGGGTGAGGATTGGGTGTTCTTCCTGGAGGGGAGATCCGGTCCAGGCAGAGGAACTCGTTTACGGGCGGTTTCGCCATTGCCTCTCATGGGGCATGGGCCCAGTTGGCTGGCCTGTGCAAGCCACCTGTCGACAGGGCTTCCTGCACCCTGGTGCCCCTGCCCCCTCGGAGTTCTGAGAAGCAGCTGTTGCCGGGCCCCTCGCCTGCCCGTGGCCGGCCTCCCGGATGGAGGATATTGTCACAGCCCGCGGGGACAACTTGTTAGTTCCCAACAATCAGGACATGGAAGGTAGCACAGGAGTCGTGGGGTGGAGACCCTGCTGCAGAGGACTCAGAGGAGGGAGGAGGGGCCAGTGGGAGGAAGGACAAGAGGGACAGAAGAGCCTCAGGAAGAGAGGCCACGCCAGGCCTGGGAAGGAGCTGGGGGAGTCTGGGATGGGGGCGTTCTCAGTGCTGACGTGGATGGAGGGTGTGACCACCCCTTCGCCTGATTTCAGGATGGGTGACATCTTTCCTTTTGTTTAAATAAGTTCCCGAGGGACAACTCCTAAATGGATGGGGTGACTCAACAGAGGCCAGCAGTTGGCCTGTGGGGTTCACCCACTGCTCCCTGGCATTTCCCATGAGATCTGGGTGCTGCGGGGAGTGCGTGTGACTCATGCCCCGGGGCCTCCCTGTTGGATGGCCACACCTGGCCCACCTCTTTCTTTTAACTACACACCGGTCCTCCACCTACCCAGTGGCCACACCTCCCAGCTCTGCCTCCCCTGCCAGGGCTGTGACTTTGGCTCACCCTCACCCCCCAACAAGCCCGCCTTTCCTGGGAGCCCCGACATCGCTGCCATCGGGGTCAAATCCTCCCGGCTCTGGCACAAAGCGTCTTTTCCTGTCTGTGTCTCGGATTTCTGACCTGTAAGATGAGCCTCGGGCTCACTGCTCACGCCTCCTTGCTGTGTGGAGCTGTGAATTCCTGTCTTTAAGGAGCTTGGAGCTTGTCAGAGGTTGGCCAAACTCGGCTTCTGTCCCCCAGCAGCCCTGCCTCCCTTCCTGACCGCCTACCATGCAGACAAGTGCTGACTCTGAGGCAGGGCCCCCGGGGGCCTCAAGCCTCAGCAGTCTCCCCTTCTCCAGGTCTCACTCTGCTCACCTCCAGAGCATCTGAATGCTGCTTTCCACCTGTGTCCTTCTTGCTAAAATTATGCAAATGATACATGCTCACTGTTTAAAAAAAGAGAGAAAGAAAAAGGAGAAAAATCCAACATTGCTGACTTATGTTTAAGTAAAATGTAAGAATCACTACTTCTCCCACCTCTTCTGTAGAATCATGAAATGTGCCTCAAATCCAGCCCCCTCTCTCCACCCTCTTCTCTCAGCGTTTACCAGATTCTCATATTCAAGTGTCTTTAGCTCATCTTTGAGGTCAGGGACTGGTCGTCTCTCTCTATGTCTTCGGTGCTGGGCACAGTGCCTAGTGTATTGTGGGCATTTGTTAAGTATCCTTTGAAAGAATAAGTGAATGAAGGAACAAGTGAATAAGGAGAAGATCTAGCATTCAAATCTCTGCTGCTTCCTTGTTGAGTGAACCTCAGTTTCTTCACCCTTAAAATTGGGATAATAATTCATATTCTTTTGAAGTTAAATACAATGCCAATGATGGTGCCAACACAGTACCTGGCACAGCGTGAGCCTTCAGTAAGTGCTATTGAATTCGATTGTGAGGGGACCCAGTTGCCCTTCCTCCCCAAACCTGGGCTGCCCCCCGCTACTGAGTGTCCCCTATCCCGCCAGCCACTCCCCTTCCAGTGTAGGGCCTGTGCGGCCAGCTATTGAAAAAAAGGATAAGAAGCTGCCAGCTGCCCTCAGGGAGCTCATGGTTGAGCTCGGGAGAGGTAAGCAAGCCCCAGCCAGGGGAATGGTATACAGATGCTGAACCTGAGCCCAAGGGTGGGGGAGGAGGGGCGCCTTGGGGTGATGGGCCAGGGAGTTTCAGAAGAATGGACACATGAGTGTCAGGCCGTCACCTATAGATTCAGACAGGATATTCCATGTAGGAGCCAGGTGTGACATCACCTGCCACGTCTTCCCCAGATCTTAGCTGATCCTTCTGTGTCAAGGTCTCAAACTTTGCCATGATCCACAAAAAAGTACACTTTGCGTTGCCAGTACAAACACACACCCCTACATTCTAGATATAACAGGAGCAAGCTAACAGCACAATAGTTCCTCCAACTACAAGTTGGGGGGTGACAGTGATGTTTTCCTTTCTGTACAGATACTGTTTGTGTCCCACTAAAATGATTTCATGGACCACTTATGTGTGGTGGTCCTCAACTCGGAATATACTGCCTGGCTCAGCAGTTCTATATGAGGTTGTCTTCCAGTCCCTTTCTGTCAGAGTTCTTGATCTCCAGTGTTCAACTGAGAAGCCCACAGCTCACAGAGGGTCAGAATTTATCTGGGATGTACACCAGCTAAGTGGCAGAACCAGGAGTCACATGCAGGGGTATATGACTCCAAAGCCCACCACCGGGTCATGTCCCTTTCTCTGACACTTCGCATGGGGGTTCTGCCAGCCCTGCACTGGACTGCAGATCAAGGAACATTCAACGTGGCCCATTTCTTTGTGCCCCAGGAAGCTTGGCCGAGATGACAGCTAAGCCTGCCGTATATTGTCAAGTGCCACTCAGCCTAAAACTGAACAAGCAGCCCTCAGGAAACAAAGTCTTAATACATACCCCACCCCCACCAACATGCAAGAGTTGGTTATTGAGAAAAGGTGCAGTAAGATGAACCTACTGCCCCATAGCCAAATATAACATATATAACAGGATCAAACCGTGTCTTCACTGCCCACTGGGGCTTCCCTGGTGGCTCAGACTGTAAAGAATCTGCCTGCAATGCAGGAGACCCGGGTTTTATCCCTGGGTTAGGAAGATCCCCTGGAGAAGGGAAGGCAACCCACTCCAGTATTCTTGCTTCAAGAATCCCAAGAACAGAGGAGCCTAGTGGGCTACAGTCCGTGGCGTCCCAAAGCGTCGGCGATGCCTGAGTGACTAACACTCTCTGCCCACAGCACTGGCCTCATAACTCTCTTCCCCTCCTTTGGAACCCCTAACTCAGAAATTAGGGGGTGGTCTCCTGTGCTACCCCAAGGAAAGAAGGAAAGCTGGGGAAAGGCAGGGAGAGAAGAACAGATGAGTTGGGAGGAAAAGAGCTGAGGAAACCAGGAGTACAGATGGGCCATGGGCCTCTAGTATCTGAAATCCTAAACCCGTGGAAGGCAGTGAGTTTTATACGAAGAAGGAGGGGATTAAAGGGGTGTCCTGTCACAATTGTAAAATCATGGGCGGGCAGAGGGAGAGGGGTCTGAGTGCCCTGTTGAGATAAGGGCAAAGCAAGTGAGACTGTGAGCAGGACTGGTGTCCTACTACGCTGGTCTGTCCTCTTCTTTGTGCCAGACAGCGCGGGTCATTGATCAGATTATCATGCATGCTGACCGGCACGGGCTGGAAGTGTAGACCTTGTAATGGAGACCACTGTTATATTCGGTTTGCCTTTGTATATATATATATATATATATGTTTTTTAAATTTAAATTAATTCATTTTTGGCTGCACTGAGTCTTTGTTGCTATAGTTGGGCTTTCTCTAGTTGCGGAGAGCAGGGGCTTCTCATTGTGATGGCTCCTCTTGTTGCAGAGCATGGGCTCTAGCTGTGGATCACGGGCTTAGTTGCCCTGAGGCACGTGGAATCTTCCCGGACCAAGGATAAGATATTTTAAAAATGTTTTTATTTATTTATCTGGCTGCACCAAGTCTTCTACTTATTTATTTATTTGGCTATGAGGGTCTTAGTTTCAGCATTCGGGGTCTATAGTTGCGGCATGCAAGATCTGGTTCCCTGACTGAGGATGGAACTTGGGCCCCCTGCATTGGGAGCATGGAGTCTTAGCCACTGGACCACCAGGGAAGTCCCAGTACTTCCCTGGTATGTACACGGTATTGTGTACATCCCAGTACTTCCCAGTACTTCCTTGGAATGTACACGGTATTGTGTACATCCCAGTACTTCCCAGTACTTCCTTGGAATGTACACGGTATTGTGTACATCCCAGTACTTCCCTGGTACGTACACGGTATTGTGTACATCCCAGTACTTCCCTGGTACGTACACGGTATTGTGTACATACTATGTTAATTTCTCTCTATTGATGCTTTTGTAACATCTTTCCCCTTTGTGTTCACAAGGTTAAGCAGACTTCTACGCTAGTTAATTCACTCCTAAGCAGTGAGTTAGCTGGTTATCTGGTAGCTCTGCTTTGACTCTCTGTCTGGGATAAATAAAAACCAAGTGAAAGGGTAAAGTGGGGGACGAATGAGCACCATGCTGACCGTCCCCAGGAACCAGCGTTGACCCCAGTGTTCTTTCCCACCTGGGACCCCGAGAGCCCAGTGAGGGAAAGGAAGGCCTGTCTACACTGTCTCCCCAACCCCATCCTCCTTGGATCACAGAGTTTCTTTGGATAAACCCCAGATCGATTAAGAATTGGCTCTTGCTGAAATTTGCCAGGAAGAGACATTTGTCTCCATCCGTGGGGTGATCTTTTGCAATTTCTGGCCTTTCTCACGCTTTCTCGCCCCATTTTTGGAATGTTCCAGTGGATGAGATACTGTCTCCCCACCACCCTCCTTTGTCTCTGGGGGAGGATCCCGAAGACCCTCGTTTCACCTGGCCCAGGATTGCTGTCTGCCAGGAGATAGCTCTCTGAATGGATCTGCCTCTCAAATCGCTGGCATCCGGAGCTGATAGGAGTTGGGGGCGGTGGGTGGGGAGCTGGAAACAAAGCTGTGTGGAGCCCGCCAAGCGTTTTCACTCCTCTCGCATGAAGAGCCCTAGATCGGTGACAAGCGGGAGGCCTGCCACCTGCAACTCCATCCATGGTTTTTTGTCTTCTATTTGCATAGATTTGAGCCAGTTAAGCCTCAGCCAATACTCTTCGTTTAAATCAGACTGTATCCCAATTTCTCTTGCATTTTTTAACCTCAAAAACTATACTGGTACAGTGTGCCTATAGAATTGTCCCTGAAAAATTCTGTGTAGTTCAGAATGTTTTTTAGGGACCAAACTATTTTAAACGTATCGTGTTGTTGTTGTTGTTTAGTCTCTAAGTCATGTCCACTTCTTTTATGACCCCATGGGCTGTAACCTGCCAGGCTCCTCTATCCATGGGATTCTCCAGGCAAGAATACTGGAATGGGTAGTCATTCGCTTCTCCAGGGGATGTTCCCCCTGAGGGATCGAACCCATGTCTCCTGCATTGCAGGTGGATTCTTTTCTGTCTGAGCCACCAGGGAAGCCCATTAAATGTATTGGGGGACTGTAATCTGTAATATCTAATGGAACCCATGATAGATCTGCCAACAAAATGCAGTTTTCATTTATGTGTGTTTATCACCGAATCTCAGAAGGTAACATTTGGAATATCCCTTTTTTTAAAATTTATTTTTTTAATTAATTAATTTTTTTATTGAAGGATAATTGCTTTACAGAATTTTGTTGTTTTCTGTCAAACCTCAACATGAATCAGCCATAGGTATACATATACCCTCTCCCTTTTGAACCTCCCTCCCATCTCCCTCCCCATCCAAAAAATTAATTTTGGTTGGAGTGTAGTGGATTTACGTTGTGTTAATTTCAGCTGTACATCAACGTGAATCAGTTATACACATGCATAGATCCACTCTTTCAGATTCTATTCCCATATAGGTCATTATAGAGTGTTGAGTAGAGTTCCCTGTGCTGTATGTACAGTAGGTTCTTGTTAACTGTCTTTTTTTTAGTTATCTATTTTATATGTAGTAAAGATGATTATTATTAAAAATGCTTATTTATCATTTATTTGGCTGCGTCAGGTCATCATGCAGGATGTTTCCTTGCAACAGAAGCACTCAGTATTGCAGCGTTCGGGTTTAGTTGCCCCACGGCATGTGGGAGCAAACCCCGGTCCCCTGCATTGGAAGGCGAATTCTTAACCACTGGATCACCAGGGAAGTCCCTGGAATATCCTTGAAAGTCATCATTTGATAGAGGAGAAAAGCAAGGGTCAGAGAGGTCACAGAGCTCATGAGAGAACAAGGACTCCTATCCCAGTGCCCATCCTATCACAGGACAGTGGAATACAGCACCGGTTTCTAATTTTGATTCTCCTCTATTTTATTTCTATCTCCTTCCATCTATTTAAAAGCTATATTTTTTAAAAACTTGAAGGCATATAATGCAAACAATGTCTTCTGAGAAGTAACCAGCACAGAGGTCTGGCATGCCTTCTGCTTGGTTTTGTTTATGCCTATACAAACCCCTTTATTTAAAGACAAAGTGCATTTTTAAATAAAGCTTTTGTTTCAGAATAGTTTTATATTTACAAAAAATATAGATAGTACAGGGAGTTGTAATTTACCTCACATCTCCATGCTAAGGCGCTTCAGTCATGTCCAACTCTTTGCGACCCCATGGACTGTAGCCCACCAGCCTTCTCTGTGCCTGGGATTTCCCAGGCAAGAATACTGGAGTGGGTTGCCGTTTCCTTCTCCAGGGGATCTTTCCAATCCAAGGATCCAACCTGTGTCTCCCGCATCGGCAGAAAAGTTCTTTTCCACTGAGCCACCAGGGAAACGCACCTCACATCTAGTTTCCTTTATTATTCACATCTTAAGTTAGTTATTACGGTACATTTTTTACAATAAACCAATTTGGGTACATCATTTCTTTTTAATACTTTATTTGGCTGCACTGGGTCTTAGCTGTGGCCTGTGAGATCTAATTACCTGACCAGGGGTTGAACCCAGGCCCCCTGCTTTGGGAATGCGGAGTCTTAGCCACTGGCCCACCAGGGAAGTCCTGGGTACATCATTTCTAACTGAAGGGCACACTTCACTCCTGTTTCCTTTCAGAGGGCCCTTTTCTGTTCCAAGGTCCCATCCACATCACCACACGCCATCTACCCACCATGTCTCCTTAGGCTATGACGGTTGTAAATGTTGCTTGGCTAGCTTCACTTCTGTAATATATGAGATGACTTTTTCCCACATGACTCAGATGTGAGCATCTTTCCAGGTGAGTGAGTGAGGCCTTCCACGCCTTCCTAAGTCACCAGTGTTCTACTGAAAGGCTCCTCCCAATCCCTTTATCTGCTCTTGGCAGACAGCCCGACTGGCAGTGTCCTGGGGCCTCCTCCTGGGTAGTGAACTAGAAGCTTCCTGCTGCCTCGGAGTTTTGACATGACAGGAAGCAGAGACCCAGGGTGTAGATGGACTGATGGAGCTTGGAGGAAAGGGGCTAGGAGCCTGCAGTGCTGCCAGGCAGCCACCTGCACCCCCTGCCCATACTAGCTCCACCAGTTTGACGGTCTACACCGCTGGTTGAAGTGCTTCCCCATAAGAGGGTTGGGCTTGTTCTGGGAAGTCCTTCAAAAGGAAGGGATGCTGACAATGGGAACCACCCATCAACGAGGCCACCACCACCCAACCACGCACGCAGAACACCCCTGACTGGCCCTGGGCGTCTCCAGCAGGGGCTTGGTGGCCACCTGTCAGGAGCACTTGAGTAAAGGCTTGGAATTGATCTGTGAAAGGAATTTCTGATGATTATCAGTTTTTGGGGTGGCGGGGAGCATGGGCCTCCCTAGTGGCTCAGACAGTGTAAGAATCTGCCCAAATTTTTTAGTTTTTGGTGTGGTTTTTGTTTGTTTTTTTGGTTGTGCCAAATGGCATGCAGGATTCTATCTCCCAACCAGGGAATCAAACCTGACCTCCTGCAGTGGATGCACAAAGTCCTAACCACCGGATTTCCAGGGAAGTCCCTGATGATTCTCAAATGAAGTGGAAAAGAGCTGAAAAATTATGTAGCCCAGGTCCCAGGCAGTGGGGCCAGAATGTCTCCTCTTGCAGTCACTTCTCACTTTCTCTGCAGCCCCAGGCTGGTCCAAGGGTGGGCGTTCAAGTAATCTTAGTTGATAAATGGAAAGCTTCCAGATCTTTCACATTGTCTCTGGCTCCTCAGAAGGGCCCAAACTTACCTTCAGACATTTTCTATTTCACCTGTTGAGCCCAGGCTGGGTTCTCTGCAGACATCCCCTGGAGCATCAGAGCCTCTGTGTGTGTGCTCAGTCATGTATGACTCTCTGACTCCTTGGACTGTGGCTGCCCCAGGCTCCTCTGTCCATGGGATTCTCCAGCCAAGAATACTGGAGTGGGTTGCCATGCCCTCCTCCAGGGGATCTTCCCTACCCGGGGATCGAACCTGAGTCTTCTGCATTGGCAGGTGGGTTCTCTACCACTGAGTCACTCTGATCTGCCTCAAACCCTCTCCACCATCCCAAGTCCCATACCCACCTCCTCAGTTCTCAGTTCAGTTGCTCAGTCGTGTCCAACTCTTTGTGACCCTAGGCACTGCAGCACGCCAGGCTTCCCTGTCCATCACCAACTCCTGGAGCTTGCTCAAACTCATGTTCATTGAGTCGATGATGCCATCTAACCATCTCATCCTCCGTCATCCCCTTCTCCTGCCTTCAGTCTTTCCCACCTCCTCAGCCCTGGCCTTTTCCCTCTGACCTCTGACCTCTCCTTTACACAGTCCCCTAGAGCAGAGCTCCACAGTCCTTGCTCCCCTGACCAGGGATTACACACAGACTCCATTTAGGCCTGACCTTCTCCGGCTGGGGACTTAGGCAAGCCAGCATAAGGGAAGAAAGAGACAGCCCTCTGTCTCCTTCCACAAATATCCCCCCAGGAGGCTTCCCACACTGCAAAATAGAACAAGTTCTTTCTCAGAAGGGAGTGAGGGAGCCGAAGTCCTTTCTCCCACGCAGCCCAGGAAGGCTGACTGGACATTGTGTGACCCATGCTGGTTGGAAGCGCCAGGCTCCACTGGGAAAGGTGGAGACCCTACTGGTTTTTCTCACCCGACCGGGAGTCTCTGCCAGCTCCAAGCAGATGTCTGAGGCAGACACACTCCCGGGATGCTGCTCTGCAGCCCTTCACAGGTGAAGGACACTTCGTCCCGAGGATGTTTGTACCTACTGATCCCTTTGGTCCTCTACGCCCCCTCCTTCTGGAACCAGGACCCCATTTAGGTGGGGGGGTGGGCTCCTTTAGCAAAGGGCTGACAGCCTAGAAGTACTTTGCAGAGTGTGTTTGCTTAATAATAAATGAGCATTAGAGGGCTTCCCTGGTGGCTCAGGTGGTAAAGAATCCACCTGCAATGTGGGAGACCTGAGTTTGATCCCTGGGTTGGGAAGATCCCCTGGAGAAGGGATCAGCTACCTACTCCAGTATTCTGGTCTGGCTTCCCTGCCCATGGGGTTGCAAAGAGTCGGTCACAACTGAGCGACTTTCACTTTCTGGGGCCACTGTGTTTTAGGAAACTCAGCATTGAGAGGACAGTGGCGGGGGTGGGGGGGCTGGCCAACAGGAGAAGCCGCCCTGGATTGGGAGGGAGCTCTCCTGGAGGACTGGGCTGATCCTGAAACCCGGATGTGGAATGGGAGGGCTAAGAACAGCTTTGCTCCAGGAGTCTTTACTTTCCCCAATGCTCATTTCATCGACCCGAATCAGGTCTCTGCTCCTGTTTGCTGGGACCTATTTTAAGAGAGTCTTATAAATATACAAAGGCGGAAATGTCTGGATCAGGGCGGGGTGGGGGGCAGGAGGATGTGGTTCACTCTAGGACAGGATCTGACTCAAATCACACCTCCCTCCCGGATTCCAGACTGGGGGTGGGGGGGAGGTGGTGGCTGCCTCCGAGGTGGTGTTTGGAAGGAGGTGGTGTTTGGAAGGAGATGCTGAGAGCAGGTGGAGAAGGAAATGGCAACCCACTCCAGTATTCTTGCCTAGAGAATCCCAGGGACAGAGGAGCCTGGTGGGCTGCTGTCAATAGGGTCACACAGAGTCAGACACGACTGAAGCGACTTAGCAGCAACAGCTGAGAGCAGGACTGGGTGGTTCTAACTGTGGTCTCCATGGTGCGTGTCCCCAACCAGAGCCCTGGACTACAGGGCAGAGAAGGGTGCTGTGGGCTGAGATGGTAGAAGCAAGGAGCAGAAGGGACCCCAGACCCTCTTGTCCTCTCTTCCAGAGAGCCTGTGTCTTGTCCTGAGAGAGTCTCCTTAGGGATCAGCCCTCTTGTCTTCCCCAAGGATGGAGACTTTATGACAGTGGTCCCGTCCAGGACCTGGTGAATGTAGTCTGTGTAGTCTGAGTCTTAGAAGCCGGAGAAATAATCCAGCACCCGACCCTTGTTTTTCAGGTAAGGTGAGTGAGGGTCCCCCGCTCCTTTCTTAGCCAGCCAGCTGCAGGACCTCTGCATGCCATCCAGCCCAAGCACATTTTGACAGGCACGGAGCAGCCGTGGACAGGGCAGTGGGTGCCCTCTGCGCGGGGCTAGCTGTGGCAGCAGAAGGCCGGCAGGACAAGGTACCCTCCTGGCCACGTTGCACCAGGACAAGTGTTTTGGAGAACTGGGAATCCTACGTGCATTTGCCCAGAAGCTGAGCTGGTGGCCTGCTGGCTTTGTGAGCAGTGGAGAAAGGACTGTTGTGTCAGCTCTTTGAGGGGTTGGTGTGGGCTTCCTAGGGGGAGAGAAAGCATTAGGTGGGGGCGGCATCTCATGTTTCCTCCCGCCATCTGAGAAGCTCTTTGTGGGGGCTGCTGGGAGTTGGGGGCAGGCGCTGGTAAGGAGAGTCTGGGCTGAGACAGAAACAGGCCCTTTCAAGCAGTGCAAGTCAGACTCTTTGTGAGCTGTTTACCTCCCTCCTGCCTAAGGGTGCGGCAAGAGTCATTTAATCTAATTGGTTTAATAAGTAAATGATCTGGGCCCAGAGAGGAGGGGGTGCGTCTGAGAGGCGGGCAGCGTTATCTACAAACCCTACTGCGCAGCTTTGAAAAGAAACCTGTTGCCAGCTCTCTAGGGATGAGTATCCGGAGCCAGGGGGGAGATGCTGGGGGGAGGGGGCGGGGCAGTGGCGGAGATGCTGTGGAAGGGAAGGAGGGAGGGCAGCGGGGAGCCCCAGATGTTGGGTGGAAAGAGAAGTGGAGGTCTTGTGGGTGTATTTGCTCATTAAAGTGTACAATTCTGTGGTTTTAGTATATTCTCGAGATTGTGCAACCATCACCACTATCTAATCACAGAACATTTTCATCATTTTCAGAAGAAATGCAGTACCGGTCAGTGGTCACTCCTTACTCCCCTCCTGCCCACCCCAGCACTGGAGACCTCTCATCTACTCTCTATCTCTTGTGGACATTTCACATAAATGGGATCACATGTTACATGACCTTTTGTGCTGGCTTTTACGTAGCATCATTGGAGGCCCATCCATGTTGTAGGCTGGACCTGCATCTCATTGCTTTTTATGGCTGAATAATATTCCATAGTGAACACACTACTGCATTCTGTTTGTTGTTCATCACTGATGGACATTTGGGTGGTTTCCATTTGTAGGCCACCTGAGTAATGCTGCTGTGATGTTTCTATTTCTCCTGGGTATACATCAAGGAGTAAAGTTATGGTATTTATGTTTAACTTTTTGAGGAACTGCCAGACTGTCTTCCCTAATGTCTGCACCATTTTGCATTCTCCCCAGTGGTGTATGAGGGTTTCGATTTCTTCCACCTCTTCCCCGGCACTTGTTGTTGTCCATCTTTTTGCTGACTGCCGTCCCAGTGAGTGTGAAGTGATTCTGTACTTGTTTTGAAATAATTTCTACCTTCTCCTGCCAATTAAGGCAGGTCAGCAGCAGCATCCCCATTTCATGCATAAATCAGCTGTCCCAGGTGGAAAAGAAATGTGTTCCAAGTCACAGAGGTGAATCTGTGACATAAACGGCAGCGTTTAGAAACAATGGAAAAGATGGCCTTGGTATTATTGTTGAGGGGAATAAGGCAAGTTGCAGGATAATGTTGTATACATAAACCCATCTGTGTTTTCAAAAACACATACTTCCATCAGATTGGCAGAAATATTAAAGATGAATACGTGGTGCTGATGAAGTTGCCTGGAAACACACACTTGTAAATAACACAGCTGACAGCATGGATTGTTTTCAAACCATTTTGGAAAGTAATATGACAATTACTAAAATTTTAAAAAAATGCTGTACCTCGACGTCTAACTTTGAAACTTGATCTGTAAAAATTATAACAGCCACACAAGCTACAGGCATCATTTGGAAACCAGTTAACATCTGTCAGTAGGAAAACAGTCCACTAACTTGTGCTATAGCTGTATACATGAAATATTGTTACAAGTATTTTTTTTAAATGGATTGCATATTTTTAATTATTTATCTTTAACTGGAGGATAATTGAATCCACCTTGGGTTCAAATCCTGGTTCTGCCCCTTATCAGTTGTGTGGCTCTGGCCAAGTTACTTAACCTCCCTGCATTTCAGTTTCCTTATCTGTAAAATGGAGCTAATAATAGTGCCTACCTCAAAGGGTTTCTATGAGAATTAAATGAGATGATATTTATAAAATGTTTAGTACACTGCCTGGTACATAGTAAATGCTAAATGTATTGACTCTCATTTTTTCTATTATTATCTCCAGTATTTCGGTGCACTTATATGCTCCTCTCATTTGATCCTCATAATCAGTAACCCCATAAGGTAAATCCTACTAGTGTCATTACTGTAGAGAAGGAAACCAAGGCTTAAACATTGAGGTCGCATAGCCAGATACCATCGCATCTGACTCTGGACCTTTTCTTTAAAAAATTTATTTGGTTCACTGGTTTTTGTTGTGGCATGTGGGATCTTCAATCTATTTCACGGCATGTGGGATCTAGTCCTCTGACCAGAGATCAAACCCACACCTCCTGCATTGAGAACTCAAGAGTCTTAACCACTGGACCACCAGGGAAGTCCCCTGTAGGACACTTTTTAAAAAATTTTATTTTACTGGAGTATAATTTACAGTGTTGTGTCAATTTCTACTGTACAGCAAAGTGACTCAGTTATACATAAGTGTGTGTGTGTGTATATATATATATTATTTATATTCTTTTTCAGATTCTTTCCCACTGTGGTTTATCACAGGATATTGAACACATTCCCTGTTGTATACAGTAGGTCTTTGTTGTTTTTCCATTCTATGTATAATAGTTTGCATCTGCTAGCCCCAGACTCCCACTCCTTCCCTTTCCCTCTTAGCAACCACAAGTCTGTTCTCTGTTTCATAGATAAGTTCGTTTGGGTCATATTTTAGATTCCACATGTGATATATGATATTTGTCTTTCTCTGGCTGACTTCCTTCACTTTGTATGATAATCTCTAGCTCAATCTGCATTGCTGCAAATGGCATTATTTCATTCTTTTTTTGTGTCCAAGTAGTTCAGTTCAGTCGCTCAGTCGTGTCCAACTCTTTGCGACCCCATGGACAGCAGCATGCCAGGCTTCCCTGTCTATCACTGAATCCCGGAGCTTGCTCAAATTCATGTCCGTCGAGTCGGTGATGCTATCCAACCATCTCATCTTCTGTCATTCCCTTCTCCTCCTGCCTTCAATCTTTCCCAGCATCAGGATCTTTTCCAAGGGGTCAGTTCTTTGTATCAGGTGGCCAAAGTATTGGAGTTTCAGCTTCAGCGTCAGTCCTTCCAGTGAATACTCAGTACTGATTTCCTTTAGGATGGACTGGTTTGATCTCCTTGCAGTCCAAGGGACTCTCAAGAGTCTTCTCCAACAACACAGTTCAAAAGCATCAATTCTTCGGTGCTCAGCTTTCTTTATAGTCCGACTCTCACATCCATCCATACATGACTACTGGAAAAACTACAGCTTTGACTAGATGGACCTTTGTCGGCAAAGTAATGTCTGCTTTTTAATGTGCCGTCTAGGTTGGTCATAGCTTTTCTTCCAAGGAGCAAACATCTTTTAATTTAATGGCTGCAATCACCATCTGCAGTGATTTTGGAGCCCAAAAAAATAAAGTCTGTCACTGTTTCCATTGTTTCCCCATCTATATGCCTTGAAGTGATGGGACCAGATGCCATGATCTTAGTTTTTTGAAGCTGAGTTTTAAGCCAACTTTTTCACTCTCCTCTTTCACTTTCATCAAGAGGCTCTTTAGTTCTTCACTTTCTGCCATAAGGGTGGTGTCAGCTGCATATCTGAGGTTATTGCTATTTCTCCCGGCAGTCTTGATTCCAGCTTGTGCTTCATCCAGCCAGGCATTTCTCATGATGTACTCTGCATATAAGTTAAATAAGTATTCCATTGTATATATGTACCACATCTTCTTTATCCATTCATTTGTCGACGGACATTTAGGTTGCTTCCATGTCTTGGCTATTGCTGTTTTGAACATGGTGTTTATTTCTTTTCAAATTATAATAGTTTTGTCTGGATATATGCCCAAGAGTAGAATTGCAGGATCATATGGCAACTTTATGTTTAGTCTTTTAAAAAATATTTAGTATTTTTAAAAATATTTATGTATTTATTTAGTTTTGTTGAGTCTTAGTTGCAGCTCGAGGGATCTTTGCTGGGTCATGTGATATTTTTCATTGAGGCATATGGACTCTCTAGAAGCAGTTCATGGGCTTAGTTGCTCCTTGGCATGTGGGATCTTTGTTCCCTGACTGGGGATCCAACCCACATTCCCTAAATTGCAAGGCAGACTGTTAACCACTGAACCACCAGGGAAGTCCCTATTTTTAGTCTTTTGAGGAGCCTCTGTGTTGTTTTCCATAGCGGCTGCACCAACTTATATTCTTTGAGACACTTTTGACAGTGAAACTGGATGCTGATAATAACTCTGCCAGAACAAACAATGTAGCCCGGGCCTGCCCCTGGCAAGCCTCACCTATAGGACCTAAAGGACCTTGGATTGTACTCTGAGTGAGCTGAGAAGGACTTGGCGTGTTCTGAGCAGGAGGCTGACGTGGCATGCCTTTTAGTGGGGTCACTCAGCTGCTGGACTGTAGGGTCTGAGGGTGGAGGCACACAGACCAGACAGAGGTGTGGTGGCCAGGACGAGGTGGAGGCTGTAGAGGTGTCAGAAGAAGTTGGGTTTGGGTAGTTTTTGAAGGTTTAGATGAAGGGACCTGCTGATGCATTAAATGTGGGGAGAGGAATCCAGAATGATTCCAAGATTTGTGATCCTGGCAGTTAGAAGTCTGGAAATGCAGTTACTGAAATGGGGAAGACGGGGAAGAGCAGGCTTGGCAGGAAAAATCAAGAGTTTGATTTCAGGCCTGTTGAGTTGGAGATGTCTCTTGGGTCTCCAGGTGGGGGAGTGGATTCGTCACTCAGAGACACAAAGGTGGACTTCAGGGGGCGTCCAGGGGGCAGCTAGGGAAGCCATCGTCATTCAGACGGGATTCCAAGGACTGGATGAGATTGGAAAGTAGGGGTGTGTAGACAGGTAACAAGGGGTTCCAGACTGAACCCCAAGGTGGGTTGTGCAGATGTGAAAGTAGGAGAAACGAGGGGTGCTATTAGCCATAGGACTGGGCAGTGGCTGGAAGTGGGGCAGTGGGTCTGGCAGGGGTCATCGGCTTCTACCTGGTACATGTCTGCACTGGGAGAGGGTGGTGCTCATAGGCACTTTCATTTTAGTGAAACGCTTCTGTGTTCCAGGTGGAAACCAAAGCAGGTGCCTGGGTGGGGCTTAGAGCTGGAGACAACCTAGGTTGCCCCATAAAAGTTGTGACTCCTTGGGAGCAGTGACTCCCTTCCCTTCCCAGGCCCAGCAGCTCCACCTGCTTCCCAGAACACCTGCTCTGGATGCTCCTCCACCACGAGGTCTTCCCGGACTGCCAGGATCCTTCTCTGTGAACTCCAGGGGCCTCGCTGTACCCTGAGTGTGAGGCAGACCGGGGTTGAGGAAGCAGGTCTCACGGGGCTACCAGGACGACTGTGAACTTTGAAGCCAAACAGGACTAGTCTAGTTGGAATCCCAGTTGGGCCATTTACGGGATCTTGAGCAAATCTTGTAAACTCTTTAACCTCAGTTTTATTATTGGGAGAATGGGGAGAAAAACATTAACCTTACGGGGTTAGTGTGTGTTGGATGGTAATGAATGAAATATGCGGGGGTGGAGTAAACAATCAGTAAACAGCAGCTGGGGCCCCCGGTGCTGAGGAAGCTGTCTCTTATCCTGCCTACAGGGAGGAAATGTTGCTTTAATTCATTCACAGACCTAATTATTAATAATCTTCCCTAAGTGAACAATCAGTGGTGGTGGCGAGGCGAGTGGCCTGAGGCCCTGAGAGGTTAAGGAACTTGCCTGAGGTCACACAGCTAGAAGTGATGGGCCTGGGGTTCGATTCGATTCCAGATCTTCCCGGCTCCTGCACTGGTACTTCACGCAGAGCTGGGCAGAGCGGCTACTGTGTACATACTAGATGCTTAATAAATCCAGTAAGTGACCGCCGTGCAGCTTTCACTTTCCTTCCACAGGTCTCTTTTTAAGCTTCCTTCCCACTGTGAGCCATTTAGTGTAGCCCTTGCAACTCTAACAAGCTGATCCAAGAAGCCACTTCAAAATAAACATGAGACTGTGCCTTCTTTGTGCGAAGCCTGCATGTGTTTTTGTGTGCTGGTGAGCTCCGAGGAAACCTAGTGCGGTGCTCAGCCTGCTCAGGGGAATATTTGCATCTTACTCTCCAAATTGCCTACAACAGGCTCTTTGAAAGACGGAAAACATATTCCCCTAAGACCTGGGAATGCTAAACAGTTAATAGATCCCCAAGGGTCTTCTGTGTTACTAGGATACCGACCGCTATCATGGGTCATTAAATATCAAAGTTTAAGCTCAGGAGGCCAAAAAAATAATCTAAGTTCTCTGTGCCTCGCTTGTCTTCACAAGTACCCCAAGTGGGAGAATATTCTAGAAACCATTTCAGTATCACGCAGGTGAAACGAGAGTTGCTCGGACCGAAAGTCTAAGATCTAAGAGGTTGTGATCATAGCAGGTCTTGGCTCGGTGGTCGCAAGCTCCCCTCTCCTAGTCTTTGAAGTGTGCTTGTGGTCCTGGCTCCTCTCCAAAGTTCTCTCTCTCACTTTCTCCTTTTTCGGGAAGGATCCGCATTCTGTCCAGTTCGGAGCACGAACCCTTGAGTTCCTCCTTGGTCCCTGCTGGACCTCGATGTTTTGGCTTGCTGAGGTTCTTTTCTTTTGAAGATTTTTTTTTTTTAATGTGAACCATTTTTAAAGTCTTTATTGAGTTTGTTATAGTATTGCTTCTGTTTTATGTTTTGGTTTTTTGGCCTCCAGGAACGTGGGATCTTAGCTCCTGGAGTGAGGGAATGAGCTAAGTCGCTCAGTTGTGTCCCACTCTTTGTGACCCTGTAGACTGTAGCCCTCCAGTTTCCTCTGTCCATGGGATTCTCCGGGCAAGAATACTTCAGTGGGTTGCCATACCCTCCTCCAGGGGATCTTCCCAACCCAGGGATCTAACCCGCATCTCTTAAGTAGCTCCCTGACCAGGGATCAAACCTGTACCCCCTGCATTGGAAGGCAGAGTCTTAACCACTGGATCACCAGGAAACTCACTCACTGAGATTCTTTAAGACACTAGGCAGATGGATTCAGGTTGGGTGACTGTGCTTCTCAGCTCTGTTGTTGTTCAGTTGCTAGGTTGTGTCTGATTCTTTGAGACCCCATGGAGCTCAGTATCCTCAGCAAAAAGCAGGCAGACTGAAGCCCCCGCCCCCTTACATAGTGCCACTCTGGGGACGTTTATCCTGGAAGTCTTTGCTGCCAGGGGAGCCACTTTGACACCCTTGGCTTTCCACCCGCTTCACGTGTCCTTGACATGGGGGGATTTCAGAACTCATCCAGCCTCTCAGTAATTCCATGCTGCCCCCACTTCTGTGCCCTGCTGGGGCCGGCTGTCCTGTCCATTGCGGTCTGTGGCTCAGAGGAGGAGAGCGTGGGGAACAGCTAGGGGGTGCAGGCTGAGGGCACAGCCTGGCTACAGGGTCTTGAAATGAACTTTATCCTCTGGAGCTATTTGCGCATCTCTGGCCAGCATTCCTGTTATCCTGGCTATACATAGGCTAGACAGAGTAGTATAGATTGGTCCTGCTGGTCATTTCAACAGCAAACATAGCCAATTTGGTGAGGCTAAGACAATGACAATCTGTGAAACCTTAGTGTCAGATAAACAATGTGGCTGTTTGGCCTGGATTTCCAGGAAAGATGAACTGTGGCAGATGTGCTGTTGCCTTGGTCAGACCACAGAGCCTGACTTTGGGTTCAGAAAGTTTGGTCACTGACACATCAGATGATCAGTGGACTTCATCAGATTTTCAGTCTTGTACTCATTGCCCTTTCCCCTGTAGACCTGGAGCTGGTGTTTTCACTGTTTGAGATATAAAAACCCTATATTAATACTTTGCTTTTTAGTACATTTATTTTTTAATTGAAGGATAATTGCTTTACAGAATTTTGTTGTTTTCTGTCAAACATCAACATGAATCAACCATTTAATCAACCATCGTAGAGGGTTTCATTGCATTTGTGAAGCCGAGAGTAGCGTGGGAGAGACTCTCTTGGGGTATTTAGTTCAGTAGTGTCAGTGCTTATGGAGATATTTTAATAACTACACTGCAGTCCAGTGAGCAGAGTCTTATTTGTGAAGGTAGAAAATAGACAAACTCAAGTTTCTGCTTGAGTCCTTTCCCACCAATTCTATATTCCTCCTTATTATCAAGTATACTTACATTTGTTCATTTATTGTAAATTTTAAAATTAAAAAAAAAATTTGGCCATGCCGTGAAGTGTGTGGAACCTTAGTTCCCTGACCAGGGATTGAACTGGCACCCCCTGCAGTAAAACATACAGAGTCTTAGCCACTGGACCACCAGGGAAGTCTCTTTGTTCATTTATTTTAAGAAGTTGTTGTTAACCCAGAGAAAAGGGTATTTTTTCCTTCCATCTGTCAATAGAATGTAGATAGATAGCCTGGCAAAGGAATATTTAATGTGCTTGTGGATATTTCTGTGAAAGTGAAAGTCTCTCAGTCATGTCCAGCTCTTTGGGATCCCATGAACTATACAGCCCATGGAATTCTCCAGGCCAGAATACTGAAGTGGGTAGCCTTTCCCTTCTCCAGGAGATCTTCCCAACCTAGGGATTGAACCCAGGTCTCCCGCATTGCGGGTAGATTCCTTACCAGCTAAGCCACAAGGGAAGCCCTGTATGTATAGATAAATGTTTTTTAATAAAGATGCTTAGAGGACAAGCTATGGTAAAAATGATGAAAGTTATTTCAGTAAAATCATCAGTCATTCATTGAACATCTTCGGTTTTTTTTATGCCATTAGTTTATTTAGAAGTGTATCTAGTGCAGCTGGATTTGTTCCTTAAAGTTGCTTTCTTTTGCACTTTACTTCAACCACTTTTTAGATCACCTACTGGAAAACATCATACAAAAGTAAGTTTGAATAAACATTTGAGTATTATGCATTATAATAGACCAAGTTTATTTTATTTTTTACTAAAAATATTTATATTTATTTATTTGATTAATAATTAATTAAAAGATGCTTGCTCCTTGGAAGAAAAGCTATTACCAACCTAGACAGCATATTAAAAAGCAGAGACATTACTTTGCCAACAAAGGTCCATCTAATCAAAGCTGTGGTTTTTCCAGTAATCATGTATGGTTGTGAGAGTTGGACTACAAAGAAAGCTGAGCACAGAGGAATTGATGCTTTTGAACTGTGTTGTTGGAGAAGACTCTTCAGAGTCGCTTGGACTGCAGGGAGATCCAACCAGTCCATCCTAAAGGAGATCAGTCCTGAATATTCATTGGAAGGACTGATGCTGAAGCTGAAGCTCCAATACTTTGACCACCTGATGCGAAGAACTGACTCATTTGAAAAGACCCTGATGTTGGGAAAGATTGAAGGCAGGAGGAGAAGGGGATGACAGAGGGTGATATGGTTGGATGGCATCACTGACCAAATGGACATGAGTTTGAGCAAGCTCCAGGAGTTGGTGATGGACAGGGAAGCCTGGCGTGCTGCAGTCCATGGGGTCGAAAAGAGTCGGACACGACAGAGCGACTGAGCTGAACTGATTTATTTGAGGGCTTCCCAAGTGGTGCAGTGGTGAAGAATCCTCCTGCCAATATAGGAGACAGGGGTTCAATCCCTGGGTTGGGAAGATACCCTGGAGTAGGAAATAGCAACCCACTCCAGTATCATGCCTGTGAAAATTCCCCTGGACGGAGGAGCCTGGCGGGCTCAAGTCCATGAGGATGCAAATTGTTGGACACGGCTGAGCAAGTGAATAGCAGCAGCAGCATTTATTTATTTGGCTGCACTGGGTCTTAGCGGTGGCATGAGGGATCTAGTTCCCTGACCAGGGATTGAACCTGAGCCTCTTGCATTGGGAGTGTGGAGTCTTAGCCACTGAACCACCAGGGAAGTTCCTCCTAAGGATATTCTAAATAATCCACTCTCCCATCTTCCCCATATTCTGTAAAGTCTCTTAAGCATTATGGAACTAACTCCATGGTGTGTCTATGTCTATACTTTCAGCTGTATCTGCATTTATGTGCCCCTGCTTAAAAAATATGCCTCTCAGACAAGTCTCAGATACTTTTGTTTTAGGAATCATGGTCAATTATTGAGTTAAGCTATTTTCACATGGAAGATTCAGAAAATCCCCCATGATGAGACTGCTCACTCCCCCTACCTGTTGTTCTAGTGAAACCACAGGGGCCTTACCCCCTTTGACACCATAGGGACACCCGGCCCAAGCTGAGGCTCTTTCCTGGGAATCTGTGTTCCGAGCGGAGACACACAGGGTTTGGAGCATTGTTAGCTGGTGGGGACTCCATCGCTGCCCTGGTTTGGCCTGCTTGTGTGCTTTTCTTGATTCTGTGTGTCACACTTGTAGTCTTTCCTGAAGTCACCTCGCGTCTAAGTTAGGAAGGGAGAGAGAGAAGGAGGGAAGACAGGCAGGCATGCCTCTGATGCTAACTGGACATACTGTCTTGAGGAAGAGCCGGTTTTTCCAGTTCTGAATTTTGGCTCCCGACTCATCACCGTTGTGGCCACATTACACATTACAGTATGTGGCTTGCAGCCCACGCGACTCTCCGGGGGAGTTCAAGACATCCCAGATGGCCTCCACCCCCCTGTACTATGTTGATGTTACAGAAACCTCAGCTTGCACTCACGGGTTCCTAATGCTTGCTCTGAGCCTCCGTACCTGTCTCCCTGAGGACCAGTTTGTGGACTGGTATTGGCACCAGGCTGCAGTTCCAGGGGCCCAGGCAACTTCGCCTCTCTCTGAGGCTGGGTTGTGTTGAAGCTGCTTGTTTCCACACAGGCTGGTGGACTAGGACGTCACTGTCCCTGAGGAGGGCCCATCCTGGGTCCACTTGGCAGTTCTGTTCTCCCTCCTAACCTGTCACCTGGGAGGCTGCTCTCTGCTCCCACCAACGGTCCCCAGACCACCTGCATCCTCAGGTGAACACGAGGTTCCCACCATGTCTCTACCATGAGGGTGGTAGCCTGATCCCCGCCCTCTGGCCTGTCTCTGCAAGAATGTCAAAGATTTAAGCAGTTTAAGAGAGTGGGTTTTCTTTTAGTATTTATTTATTTTTGGCTGCACTGGGTCTTTGCTGCTGCATGAGGTCTTTCTCTAGTTGTGATGAGTGGACGGCTAATCTCTAGGTGTGGTGCGTGGGTTTCTCATTACCGTGTTTTCTCTCGTTGCAGAGCATGGGGCTCTAGGAGCGTGGGCTTCCGTAGTTGTGGCTCGTGGGCCCTAGAGTGTACAGGCTTAAGTAGTTGCAGCTTGCAGGCTCTATAGCTCTGGCTCAGAAGTTGTGACATAGGGACTTATTTGCTACTCAACATGTGGAATCTTCCCAGGCCAAGGATTGACCCTGAGTCCCCTGACTTGGCAGGTGGATTCTTATCCTCTGCGCCGCCAGGAGAGTCTGTTTTTAGCAGTTTAAAAGACAGTGCCTTCTGAAAAGAAGGCAGGGATTGGAACAGACACTCGCCCACCCATGTTCACAGCACAGTGGCCGAAGGTAGATATGACCCATGTGTCCATCAACGGATGAACAGAGAAATAAAATGTGGTCCATCCATATGATGATATGTGGTCCAGCCTGCACAAGGAAGGAAATTCTGACACATGATACCACGTGGATGAACCTTGAAAACATTAAGTGAAAGAAGCTGGACACAAAGGTCAAATATTGTATGATTCTACTTAGATGAGATGTCCAACGGTTACATTCATAGAGACAGGAAGTAGCATGGTGATTCTAATTCCAACGGATTTACATGGTGGGAATATAATAATGAGACCTAGTTCCTGCCAGCATGGTGCTAATGGTCAGCTCTCTTCCAGAGTGGGTGCAGACAGGTCTTCCCCCACCCAGGCTCTCTGTAGCCCACTGAATCCCACAGCCTCAGGTGAGTATGGTGCGGTGATGTGGTGAGCATCGAGCCCTTGGCTCTAGCCTGGGCTTACCCAGGCTCCTCTTTGACATTGTTAGGCAAGTCCGTTAACTAGGTCTCTATGACCCGTCAGCAAGGTGGACACGACTCATAGTGTAGAAACCCGTAATCAAGAAACCAAGCACCACATTCGGAGAGTTGGAAAACTCAGGTTTATTACACCAATGGGCCCAGAGGAGTTAACACCCCAAGCTCTGAGCCCTGAACAAAGGGGTTACAGAATTTTTATAGACCTATAATAGCGGGCAACACTAGCTGCTAATAGATTGGTTTAAACTAAGGGGTTTCACGTGTGGGAACAGCAGTCAAGATGGGGAAGGGGATGCCTAACCTTTAACTAGACAGGTGTGATTAAGCAGGCTTGCGGGGCTGGACAATTTCAAAGAGCAGGACAAGGGTGACTGAGATGAGCTCCAGTTCCTAGTATTGTAAGTCCCCACTTTCTGAGACTAGGTAACCTACATGATCCAGACTTTGTAAGGAGCAAGCTGAGTTACAGAGGCAGAATGAGCAGGAGGTTATGTAAAATTTTAACTTTCCCTCTTCAATAGGATCGGGATGCACATATAAGAGAGAGCTCTGATCTGATGGATCCCACAGATGCATCTGGATGGTATGGGATGCCAACTTGGGGCTGGGGGTAGCACATGGAGATGGCCTCCATCCTAAGTGTGGTCTTACCCTTGAGTGATATTCCAGGCACGAGGAATGCAGGCCCCAGGTTCTCCGTTGGAGATCAGAGCAGCTGTGGGCATGCCCTTCTTCCCCACTCTTTGCCTTCCTTCCCAGGACAGGTTACAACAACCTCAGCTTGACTTTGGCAAGTTAGCTCCGTCAGACCTCCCCACGTGGCAGCTGGCAGCCCTTCAGATCAGACCCTGCATCTTCCTTGTCCTCAGGCTGATGGAGAAGGGAGAAGCAAGATGTTTGAAAGAATATATTGTTTTCAGTGGAGACATCCGGGGGGAGGGGCCTTTGGTTCCGTGGCTCCAGGTACCAAACAGAATCCCTCTGTGGACCTTTGAAACTGTCTTAGCATCAGGGTTCCTCTCTCTTCGTCCTTCCTTTGGATTCTGTTGTTTTCCCACTCAACAAACAAAGGATACTTGTTATGAAATATTTTTTAAAAATGAGCTGGGGCTTCCCTGGTGGTTCGGTGGTAAAGAATCTGCCTGCCAATGCAGGAGACAGAGGTTCAATCCCTGATCTGGGAAGATCTACATGCCGTGGCACAGTTAAGCCCATGCACCACAACTACAGAAGCCCGAGTTCCTAGAGCCCATGGTAGCTCCAAACGCCAGGGCTTCCATGGGCCACGTCAGGTCTTCAGGGGGGTCCTGTCTGCTGGACTGACTCCAGGGTTTTCTTCCATCTGTGTTGCCTCTCTTGAACACTGGGATCCTAGAGACTGGTTCTCTGATCCCAAGAAATGTTTGTAGAGCACTTTGTCTGAGGTTCCTGCAAGTCTGGGAGATAGTCACAATGCTGTGCCCTTAGCTCCTGTGAACCTAGCAGCCCGAGGTGTACCTGTGTGTCGTCTGCTGTGCACCTGTGTCTGCTTGTGCTCACCCTGCATGGGGTGGGGCCTGAGTCCAGCGCAGGCACAGGAGGCCACAGACACGTCGATCCCTTTATTCACACGATGCCCACCCCAAGTGCACCCGGAGTGGAGGGAGCGGAAAGACTCCGCTTCTACCTTTTTCTCCATTGCAACACTTAGCTGAGCTCCAGGGATATAACAGGTGCTCAGTAAATGCCTGGGGATTGGTTGGTTCATTGATTCATGCTCTTCCCAGTCCCCTGACTGCTTACCCTTTACCACCTCTGAACTCCCGCTTTTCTCCAAACAGGAAAGGGTCGTCCCTCTGCTCCTCCATGTTTAGAAGCTTGTCTGTGTCCCGGTCCAGAGGGATGACTGGACAAGACAGTCTGACCTGAGGGGTCCTCATCCATGTCCACCCACCTGAGGGTTAAGTTGATGTGGGCCAGTTTTAGAAATCCTGGACCCTGTTTTGTGTCCATGTGCTAAGTCGCTTCAGTCGCGTCTGACTCTTTTCGACCCCATAGATAGTAGCCCACCAGCTTCCTCTGTCCATGGAATTTCCCAGGCAAGAATACTGGAGTGGGTAGCCATTTCCTCCTCCAGGGGATCTTCCTGACCCAGGGATCAAATCTGAGTCTTTTACGTCTTCTGAATTGGCAGGCAGGTTCTTTACCGCTAGCACCACCTGGGAGGCCCCCCTGGACCCTGTTACCTCTAGATTTTCCAGAAACCATCTCATTTCATCAAGCGTCTTTGTCAAAACTCCCCCCAGACAGAACTGTGTGTGTAGCTATGACTGTGCTATATTGATCTGGACGTGTACCCCGGGCCTGAAAGGTTGTCAGTTCTGTTTTGTTCTTTGTCACGGTGATGGTGGTGATGACAATGCCCTGGAGGTGCCCTGGGGCCTGGTCAGACCTTCAGGGGGGCTGATGTGGGTCAGACCACGGCTGAGGGCTGGCAGGAAGTTACAGGGCGGGTCCGTGTGCTGGCAGATCCTGTGCTCCCCAAGCGGAGCACGGAAGACAAAGGGCATTTGCCCCCTCCCTCCATCTCCTTGCCTCATCCACCCCCTTAGAGTCTTTCACTCAGATCTGGGGGTCCAGGTGAGCAGGACACAGGCAGCAGGGCTCAAGTGCCCTGCACAGCTCCCTGCCCCCTTTGGGTCCCCTCAGGTGGCCCAGGCAGGGCGGTAGGAACAGTCCCTGGTATCTGACTGGCACGCCCCTGCTTGCCCTGCTCATCCAGGCCCCACAGCAGTTCCTGGGTGGCTTGGCAGGGTGCTGGGGGGTGAGAAGCTAGCTTGGCAGGGAGGAGGGGGCAGCTGGCTGTTTGAGTGCAGCAGCTGGGGGGGCAGTGGGTGGCAGGCGGCGGGGGAAGAGGCTCTTTGGGGTCCTTCCTATCTCTGCTTATCAAATCAGAGGGTCTGGGCAGACATTGGGGCCCCACCCATCTCCCATCCCGTACCCCCTTCCCTCCCATCCATGCACCTGAGCTCCGAGGGAGCGTGACCCGTGGCTGCTGCATGGTTCACCCTTGTGTTGAAACAGACAAGGCTCAGAGACCAGGGCAAGGGTAGCAGGCCTGTGCGCAGAGGCTTTCTGTCTGGTTTTCCAGCTCTTTGGGGGTGTTTGGGTCTTTCTGGGCTTCCCTGGTAGCTCAGATGGTAAAGAATCTGCCTACAATGCAGGAGACCCCAGTTCAATCCCTGGGTTGGGAAGAGCCCCTGGAGAAGGGGTAGGCCACCCACTCTATTATTCTTAGGTTTCCCTGGTGGCTCAATGGTAAAGAATCTGCCTGCAATGTGGGAGACCTGGGTTTGATCCCTGGGTTGGGAAGATCCCCTGAAGGGAATGGCTACCCACTACCATATTCATGCCTGGAGAATCCCCATGGACAGAGGAGGCTCGGGTCGCAAATAATCAGACATGACTGAGCGACTAAGCAAGCAGGTATGGCTGTTCCGGAGCTTATTTGGGGAGGTGTTATTGGCCAAATTGGAGGGGCGGGGAGCTAGTATGGGATGTGTGGGGGGTGAGTAGGAGGTGACGGTGATGGTGGTGGCAGAGTTGGATCAGGTTCTCAAGTGTGTCCCGTAGAGAGCATGGAATTTAAGACTCAGGGTTCAAACCATCTGTCACCTACTATCCCTGTGACTTTCAGCGAGGTTTTTTATCCTCTAAGCCTTGTTTTCCTGTAGGCTTGTTGTCCTGAATACAATCATCTATGTTTCTTTTACCATAAACATAAGTATGTGTATGACCCGTACATGCTAAAGTTGCAGTAATAATCGTTTCTCTTGCATCAGGTCCCCAGGGTGTCACGACTGGAAAGGAAAGGCATTGTCTTTGCCGTCTGAGACTCTCTCCCAGGTGACAGTCCCCGGCTCCATCCCTGGCGGCCTGTGCCACCTTGGGTTTCTGGTGGCGCCCGGGGCCTGCTGGCGTCCAGCCACAGCAGCTTTGCTTTGCAGGGCCCATGTGACTGGCCCTCGGGTGCACGTCAAGGTCAGAGCCAGTCTTGCTTTCTGGTCGCAGGACGCAGTGCTGGTTCCCAGCCTTGGTGGAACAGTGCCCGGGTGTCACAACCTCTCGCCCCCTGGACAGCCTGCTCTTCTCTGGTGGGACGAGGGCTCTTTCTCAGCTCGGCTCCTCCAGGCTTCATCACCTTGTCTCTGTACAGATGCTGAGTTTCTTAGCAAATCGTCTGCATTTACCTCGGGTTCTCGGTCGTTTACCCGCCCTCTTGGCTCATCCTTCAGCCCCACCTTCCTGTGGCCCTCAAGGGCTCAGGCCTTCCCGTCTTGCAAAGTGCGTCTCAGCTCAGGGCAGACGCCAGCACTTGGCAGTGCAGCCCTGCCCAGGCCGGAGGTGGTCCGTTGCCCCTGCCTGCCGGAGGCGCGCCCTCCGCCATGCTCGCCCCTCTCATTTGACACCCGTCCTCCCCATCTCAGGGATGGCAACTCCAGTTTTCCAACAGCCAGGGTACAAATCCAGAATCGGTTTTTAAAATTGGAATTTAATTGCTTTACAATATTATGTTAGTTTCTGCTGTACAACGAAGTGAATCAGCCATATATATATACCTGTAATCTGCTCCCGCCTGAGCCTCGCTCCCTCCCCACCCCCCCTTCCCACCCATCTCGGTCATCACAGAGCACCAGGCTGAGCTCCCTGTGCCGTAGGCAGCTTCCCGCTAGCTCTGTTTTACACCTGGTAGTGTACACGTCAGTGCTGCTCTGTCCGTGTGTCCCATCCTCCCCTCTCCCCGCTGTGTCCACAAGACCATCCTCTGCATCTGTGTCTCTAGTCCTGCCCTGCACGTAAGTTCATCTGTGCCATTTCTCTAGATTCCTCGTATATGTTTTAATGTAGGATATTTGTTTTTCTCTTTCAGACTTACTTCATTCTGTATGACAGACTCTAGGTCCATCCATGTCTCTGCAAATGACCCTACTTCGTTCCTTTCAGTGGCTGGGTACTATTCCATTGTCTATGTGAACCGCATCTGTTTTAACTATTTGTCTGTCATTGGACATTTAGGTTCTTTCCATATCCTGGCTATTGTAGATAAAGCTGCAGTAAACACTGGGGTACATGTGTCCTTCTGAATCATGGTTTTCTCAGAGTACATGCCCAGTTGTGGGATTGCTGGGTCTTATGGGAGTACTGTGGTTGTTTTTTTTTTAGGGAACCTCCATACTGTTCTCCATAGTGGTTTGCATTCCCACCGACGGTGCAAGAGGGTTCCCTCTGAGTCATTCTTGATTCCTCTTCCCATGTCCAGTCCATCAGCTGAACCTTCACCAATGACCCCAGATCTGTCTAAGCAGCCAGAAGATGCCTCTCTCCCTCATGGGAACATCTCTGTGGACCACGTGACAATACCAGCAAGAAACTCAGACCAGAGACCAGGAGAAACAAATGCAAGTTTCAGATCTGCCACAAGTGCATGTGTGCTAAGTCGCCTCAGTTGTGTCCAAGAGGAGCCTGGAGGGCTACGGTCCATGGGGTTGAAAAGAGTCAGACACAACTGAGCAACACATGACCAATGTTGAAATATTGAACTGCAATGTGTTAACTGCTTGTTGTGTTCCAGACACCGAGTCCTTTACACAGATGATCTTATTCACTGTGTGACTTCACTTTTGTGTCCTCTCATCTCCAAGGAAGATGACAGTTCACAGGGAGGTGGTGAGGATGCAGTGAAATAATACACATAAGAGTTTTTTGGGAAAAAAAAAAAAAGATAATAAAGGACCATGGGCTGTGTATATGCCATGTTTTCACCAAAGAGCTGAAGAGATGGTCTCTAGGCCTTTGAAGAGTCCATGCTGTGCAGAGGAGGGGTGCTGGCAGCATGGGGGCTGATGGTGAATTTGATAGCCCAGTTCTCTGAGGGCAGAATGTGAGGCCCTTTGCTGGTGCTTTGTCACCTGAGATCGGGGTGTCTGTCTCCTGGCACAAATGTGACACCTGGTGAAGGAGAGACAGGCCCTGGCAGCTGGCTCTCTGGCCAGGAGTGGGAGTTCACTTAGCTGAGGGCAGGTGACAAGTGTCAGTAGTTGAATTGGCACATTCTTTAGCTCCTGATCCCTGCAGAGAGGCTGATCAGGGCTGGGTCTCCACTGGCAGGGTGAACACAGGAAAAGCCCCACACAGTGCCGGATGCCTACTACGGACTCAGTGAATATTAAAGGGACGGAGGGTAGGGGGGAATAGGTGGGTAATGGGAGGGGTGCAGGGAGCAGCCAGGCAGCAGAGAGGAGACTGTCTGTACCCCTACCGTGGAGTCACTGCTGGCCTGCAGTCTGCCTGCTCTGCACAGAGAGGAGAACAGTGGCTACTGGCCATCTGTGGTTCGCAACATTCTGAAGTGGCTGGAGTTCACATCTTCAGCAGATATTGTTGGAGGAAGGAGTGCTAACTGTGTCCGATTGCACACCAGGCCTGACGGACATCACTGGCTCCTTGTGGCATTCCCGTGGGGCAGGCGTCATCACCCCTACCAGCCGGAGGAGGAAACCGGGCCAAAGAGCTTCAACTAGTTGCTCACGAGGTCCGGCCACCATTTCTCATGGAGGAAAGCCAGAGAGACCTTTCTGACTCCAGAGCCTTCTTGTCTTTTCCATACTGTGACATCTGGAAAGACCATTTCCTGCTCCTTGAATTGCTAACCTGGGCTGTTGACTGTCTCGCTCCAGGTATTTCAAAGCCATGTACCTAACTGGGTCCTGTGTCTGTGACCCAGGCAGGGCCCAGTTAGGTTTAACCACTGGCCTCCCCTCCACTCAGTGGATTTGTCCTTGTTCACTGGGAAACCCACCTCTTACCCTCTTTTATTTTTTATTTTATTATTTTTTCTTTTTTTTCTTACCCTCTTTTAAAGAGAAATAAAAGGACTTCCCTGGTAGTCCAGTGGTTAAGACCCCACACTTCCACTGCAGAGGATGCAGGTTCAATCCCTGGTTGGGGAACTAAGATCCTGCATGCCACGCAGTGCAACCAAAAAAAGAGAGAGAGAGAAGCAAAGGAGACACCAGCATAAACAACAGACTTTTGGACTCAGTGGGAGGAGATGGTGGGGATGATTGAGCGAATAGCATTGAGATATACACATTCAGTTCAGTTCAGTCACTCAGTCGTGTCCGACTCTTTGCGACCCCATAAACTGCAGAATGCCAGGCCTCCCTGTCCATCACCAGCTCCTGGAGCCTACCCAAACTCATGTCCATTGAGTCGTTGATGCCATCCAACCATCTCATCCTCTGTCGTCCCCTTCTCCTCCTGCCCCCAATCCCTCCCAGCATCAGGGTCTTTTCCAACGAGTCAACTCTTCGCATGAGGTAGCCAAAGTATTGGAGTTTCAGCTTCAACATCAGTCCTTCCAATGAACACCCAGGACTGATCTCCTTTAGGATGGAATGGTTTGATCTCCTTGCAGTCCGAGGGACTCTCAAGAGTCTTCTCCAACACCACAGTTCAAAAGCATCAATTCTTTGGTGCTCAGCTTTCTTTATAGTCCAACTTTCACATCGATACATGACTACTGGAAAAACCGTACCTTGACTAGATGGACCTTTGTTGGCAAAGTAATGTCTCTGTTTTTTAATATGATGTCTAGGTTGGTTATAACTTTCCGTCCAAGGAGCAAGCATCTTTTAATTTCATGGCTGCAGTCACCATCTGCAGTGATTTTGGATCCCCAAAAATAAAGTCAGTCACTGTTTCCCCATCTATTTGCCGTGAAGTGATGGGACCATATGCCATGATCTTAGTTTTCTCAATGTTGAGCTTTAAGCCAACTTTTTCACTCTCCTCTTTCACTTTCATCAAGAGGCTCTTTAGTTCTTCTTTGCTTTCTGCCATAAGGGTGGTGTCATCTGCATATCTGAGGTTATTGATATTCCTCCCTGCACATTACCATATGTAAAATAGATGACCCATGTGAGTTTGGTGTATGATGCTGGACACCCAAAGCCAGTGTTCTGGGAAAACCTAGAGGGATCGGGTGGGGAGGGAGGTGGGAGGGGGGTTCAGGATGGAGGAGACATATGTATGTGTATTCATACATGATTCATACATTCATACATGATTCAAACTGATGTATGGCAAAACCCATCACAATATTGTAAAGTAATTATCCTCCAATTAAAATAAATAAATAACTTTTAAAAAAAGAGAGACAGAAGTAGAGCCAGGCACAAGTTAAAGGTGACGGACAGATTGAACTCAGAACTGTCACAGTTTGGGAGAAAAACCATGGTACAGAGCTAAGCTCAGTTCCAAAGACAGCAAAGGCAGCTGGGGATTCACAGCGCATAGGCAGAGTGAGGGTCAGTGGATGGGAAGTGACCAGGAGGAGCCATCAGGCTGGGGGACTCCTGCCAGCCTAGCCTAACAGGACCCTGGCTATCAGGTTCAACTATCAAGGATAGGGGGAATTCTGTAAGCAGACTTAACAGTATTCTTCCTAAAACCTGGGCTGGGCAGGCCAAAGACAGGGCCCAAGGACAAGGCCTAGTCAAAGAGAGGGCTCAGAGGAGCCCATCCAGAGTTTGGTCCAGAAGCAGGTGTTCCTTGTCCCTTCCCAGCAAACGCAAGACAGGGCACGATGAGACCACGGTGAAACTCTGTTGACCATGGAGCGAGTCATCTCGCCTTCTGCGTGACTTCCAGGAGCCAGAGAATTTGGCTGGAACTGAAGACAAGTCCATGGCAAAGAATGTGGGTGTGAGACACACAGGAACTCCGAGGATGGGGTGTGTTGTGTTTTCAGTGTTGCGTCCTCACGCCTGTGTCTACAAGGAGATGGTCTTCAGTCACCACACAGAGTCCAGGAACAGATGACCCAGTTGTCCCCAGGCAGCGACAAGGCAGTGCCTGTCCACCCCTCCCCTCTCACGGTGTGAATCACATGGCACCTAGGCCCCCTGCCCCAGCCACTAACCCAGAGCCCCCAGGGCCTGGGCAGCAATGGGGCTCCATCATTAGCCGTGTCTGAGTGGGGTTAGTGGGGGACAAGCATCTCTCCTGTGAGCTCGTGCAGAAAGTCAGGAGCAGATCCCGGAACATTCTTCCTCCTTCCGCCCCGCTCCCCTGTCCTCACCTCACATCACCAGCCCCAGAATCCTGCTTCCCTAAAACATCTCTCTGCGTTTGAACTAGTCTGACCTGTTTCTGCCTGCCAGCTGGCCCGCCATGGAAACAGCAGAGACCTTGATGCGGTGGGATAAACCTGCAAAAGTCTCGATAAACACAACACCAGCAGACGGCTAATGTCTGCATAGAAACCCAGGGGCACTGATTTCCAGCTACGGCCTCTGCCCACCGGATTCCCCACAGTCTGCCCTGAACAGCATCCCCAGGAGAAAATGTAGCCTGGATAAGGAAACACTGGCTGTTGAGACAGACAGGCTCTCTGTCTGACCCCGGCTTTGCAACAACAGTGGACTCTGTGACCTTCAGCTCTCGGCGTCTCTTTCCCCATCTGTGCAGTGGGAGTAAACAGACCTGGCCCATCTCCCCAGGTTCTGCAAGGCTCAGATGAGATCATGCCTGGGAGGTGCAAAGGAAACCCTGAAGGGCCACCCCCAGGGCAAGAAAAGCGTCCACTGCACCCCACTTTCCAGCTCCCTCTCCCAGAGTCACTCACACACACACCTGGGCAAAATGCTGGTGTCCACCTGCTGTGGCCTGTGTTTGTGGGTTGTGCTCTTTCCTCTATGTCTGCTTGGCTGGCAGTGTCTCTCCCAGTGCTGGTGTTGGGGTCCTAGGACGCTTCGGCCTCCGGGCAGCTCTTGGCTCCTAGTGGCCAGTGATGCCAGTCTCACTCCAGTGCAGCACCCGCTATGGCGTCCTGGGGGGATCATTTAAAAACATTTTTGTATTTGCTTCTTTGGCTGTGCTGGGTCTTAGTTGTGGTACACGGGATCTTTAGTTATAGCATGGGAACTCTTCGTTACAGTAGGTGGGATCGAGTTCCCTGAGCAGGGGTAGAACCCGGGCCCGCTGCATTGGGAGTGTGGAGTCTTAGCCACTGGACCCCCAAGGGAAGTTGCTCTCCTAGGGGCATCTTGAGGAAGTTGTTGCAGAGGTTCCTGCACCTTTGCAGCAAAGTGGCTTCCGTCCGAACTATAGTGGTCGCCCCAATCCATGACTGATTTCACTTTTCATGTTCCCGTTACCCAAGGTCAACCACAGTCTGAAAATATTAAATTGAAAATTCCAGAAATGGACAATTCATAAGCTTTCGGTTGTGTACCGTTCTGATCAGTGTGATGAAATCTCTCACCATCCAGTTCCGTCCTGCCCAGGAGGTGGGTCACCCTCTTTCTCCCGCACATCCTGCCGTTGGTCTCCTAGTGGCCATCTCGATTATCAGACTGTCTTGGCATCGCACTGCTTATGTTCAAGTGACCCTTACTGTCCCTGAAGTGCAAGAGTAGTAATACTGGGAATGTGAATTTGCCAAAGGGAAGCCGTAACATGTTGCTTCTTTTTGACCATGCCATGTGGCATGTGGGATCTTAGTTCCCCAGACCAGGGATCGAACCTGTGCTCCCCGTAGTGGAAGTGCAAAGTCGTAACCACTGGACCACCAAGGAAGTCCCTTAAGGTGCTTCTTTTAAGTGATGAGGTGAAACTTAATAGAAATCTTAATAAAAATAATGAAACTTAAAAAAAAAATCATATACTAAGTTTGCTAAGATCTACAGCAAGAGCAAATCTTCTACTCCTGAAATTGTGAAGAAGGGAAAAGAAATTTGTACTGGTTTTGCTGTCAAACCTGAAACTGCTCAGGTTATAGCTTCAGTGCATGAGAAGTAAGTGCTCAGTTAAGATGGCAAAGGCATTCACTTTGTACAGTAAAGTATTTTGAGACAGTGACTCATATAACTTGTATTACGATACACTGTATTAGTGTTCTATTTTACTTTTCATATCATTAATCTCTCACCGTGTCTAATTAAACTTAATCATAGGTACGTAGGGATAAACAGCATATATATGTAGTTTGATACTATGTGTGGTTTCAGGATATCTGTTGGGGGGGGTTCTTAAACGTACCCCTCATGGACAGCAGGTTGACTGTGTTTGCTGAGTGAGCCTAGATAAGTGGGGTTCCATTTCCTCACCTGAAATGAGGACTAGGTGGTCTTGTTTTTTTTCTCGGCTGTGCCGAGTTTTAGTTGTGGAATGCGGGATCTAGTTCCCTGACCAGGGATCAAACCTGGGGCCCCTGCACTGGGCGTGCAGGGTCCCAGCCACTGGACCCCCAGGGAAGTTCCATGTAGGTGGTCTTGAAAGCCTCTCCCAGTTCCTGGAAGCCTGTGATTCTGGCTCATGTTTCCACATATCAAAGTCTCTGTCCTGCTCAAGTGTTCCCCTCAGCTGGGGGCGGCTGCAGCCCCCCGTGGGCATCAGTGCTGACGGCTGAATTCTGACTCTCCCACCCCACCCTTGGCAGCCCCTTTGTGTGATGGTGAATGCAAAAAAGCGCGTCCCCTTCTCACTGTGGTGTGGCTGTTACCTTCTCAGATTGCGTGTGAGGGCACAGGCGTCAGCCGGCTCATAGCCTCCAGGTCAATCCAGGAGGAGCTGGTCCTCGAATCTCACATCTCCAGCTGTTACTAGATCCGATTGGTGGGTGCCATGACCGGGCTCACCCTTTCCTGCCCCCACCCCAAGCTCTGGTCCATCCAGCCACCCAGCAACTAGCGGTGGGTGGGTGGGGGGGCCTCCCAGTCAGACAACCCTGCAGGCTCTCTGGCTTGGAGGAGGGAAAGTTGTGGAGGGAAAAGCTTAGCTCCACCGTTCTGCGAGACTCATCCTTCCCCATGATGGTTTTTGGGCGAAATAGGCCTGGAGAGGTGGCCTGCGGTGGTCACCGTGGCAGGACAAAGCTCCGCTTTCACCCAGCCTGGCTCCCTCTCTGACTTAGGAAAGACAGCAAATCCCAACAGGAGATGAGCTCATGTCCTCGCTCTCTGCCGTGTTGACCTTGGCCGAGGTGTAACTGTCTCCTGACACCCCCACCCCACAGCCAGCCGTGAGGAGCAGCAGAAGGAACGCCATTCCCTCGGTTCTCCCGCCCTGAGTCTCACGGATGTATGTGGCCTTCGGGTCATACTGACCTTGTTCCTCTCTTCCTCTTTCCCCTCCTCAGGGTACGGCAGCTGGAGGGAGCTGGCCAAGGCTCTGGCCAGCAGAAACATTCCGGCTGTGGACCCGAATCTGCAGTTCTACCGTCCCCAGAGGCTGGGCCCCAAGGTAGATGGCAGGGTCAGCCGTCCCCTTGCTTCTGCCTTAACTCCAGTACCCCCCCCACGCCCACACACATAGCCTTGAGGGCATCCTCCGCTTTCCCGTGTTAGGAGAGGCAGAGCTGAGGGACGCCCTGGATGGCAGACTGGCATTCCCAGCTCTCCTACCTTGTGGGTAGAGATATCCATCCTGCTCTCCCTCCTCAAAGCCTATGTCATGTCTTCAAGATGCCCAAGTCTGAGCTGTCCATGGATGTGGCCTCCATCTCTGCAAGAGCAGGGGCTTGGAGGAAGGACCAGCACGTCTCGCCTCCCGCTGGGATGACTGGGTTGGTCCTCCAGTCACTATCCCAGATGCTGGCAGCCAAGAGTCACAGATAATGCAGGAGACAGACACCCCTCCCTGCAAATAGGTGCAAATAATGGAGCATTTTCCTGATAGCATTTACTGGGCTGCTGGTCCCTAGAAGCAGCTCTGGGTGGGGGTTTGGGAACTCGAGGCCAGTTCAGCCTGGAGCCCTAAGATTGAACTTCTGAGCCTAGAACAAACACTGCCCGCAACGCTGGACCAGAGCCTAACTGAGCCTGTGAACCTGCAGGGTAGGGAAGAGTTGGGGTGTCACCAGGGGGACAAATGTTAGGATAAATGAGTTGCACCCTAAGCAGGTGTAGAGGAAGAGGGAGGCAGGTCAGGAGAGCCTGGTCTAATTAGAAAAAAATAATTTTGATATGGGAAGACTGAGAAAAGTCAGGAAAGCAGAAATATCCCAGGAATATACATTGGAGGCAGGTTGGTGGGGGACGGAGTGTGGACCAGAAAAAGGAATGTCCTTAAGTTGACAAGCTTCCGATGGCAGAACTGTGTCTCTTGAACCCTTTGCATCTCCTCAGGCACGTTTAAGGGGCCCTGGTCCTATCGCCCCCTTTATATTTCCACCAAGTTCATTCTTCTCTTTTCTGTCAGGACCCAGGCTCAGCGCGTGGTGGGAGTGGAAACAGCAGCTACCTGAAGTGGAACAAGCCGGTGCCCTGGCTCTCAGAGGTGAGGCTGCTCCTTGAAAGGCAGGGTTAAAAGAACAGTGTTGATATTAGTAGGAAACTCCAGAGGCCACAGAGCATTGTATTCTAGTGGTTATTATTAAAGTTTTTCATCTAGGGGCTTCCCTGGTGGTCCAGTGGTTAAGACTCTGCACTTCCACTGCAGGGGTTTGGGTTCAATCCCTGGTTGGGGAACTAAGATCCCACATGCTGCTCAGTGCGGCCAAAAAAAAATTTTTTTTCTCATCTAATTTGAAGAAAAAAATTAGAGTTCCAGGCTCACTGAATTTTCTTCCTTAACTAACATAGAGAAGTGCTAACATTTGCAGGGAGGCTTCCCAGGTGGCTCAGTGGTAAAGAATCCACCTGTCAATGCAGGAGGTTCAATCCCTGGGTTGGAAAGATTCCCCTGGAATCCACTCCAGTATTCTTGCCGGGAAATCCTGTGGACAGAGGAACCTGGTGGGCTACAGTCCCTGGGGTCACAAAGAGTGGGACATGAGTGAGCAACCAAGCATAAATAGGGTGCCAGGCTTTGTGTGTAACCTGTCAGCTTTATGACCATGTAGGGTAGCATCGTGTCCTCATTTTATGGGTGAGAAAAGTAAAGCTCAAGGAAGCTATGGGACATTCATGTCTATGCCAGTCCCCAGTCATAAAATTCGGCTTCCCAAACTGTCTTTCTTGGACCATGAAGTCCCATAAGCTATTCCAGTCAGAAAATAATCCATTGTGAAATATGGTTTAACATCTATAGACATCCACTTCCTGAAAATACATGTTAGCACATGAAAGATGCTGAGTTCTGCCATCCTCTATTTGACTTGGTTTCTCCCAACACATACCAAACTTATTCACCTCCCGAACTGCCTTTTTCCATTAAACTTTAGTGCTCTATGAAACCAGTGCTCTGAGGGACTATATACTAGGAAACTCTTGCTTTAGAAAATTTTTATAGGAAGCTGTCCAACGTGTGAATAAAAATTGTCACAACCATCATGACACCTTTTGTTTATGTTGAACTGGACAGATTCTTTTTCTCTTGGTATAGAAACAGAGGCTCGGAGGTTTATTACAGACAACAAGATTACCTGGAGTAAATGCTTGTGCAGACATTCCAGAGCAGCATGGTGATTTGGGGGTGAACATTTTAAATTTGGGCGTCGGACCATGCAACTTGTCCAGGCCTTTCTTGGCCGGGTGGTGGCGGCCAGCCAGTTGTCTTCATCCACACCTATCACGGGTTGGTCTCTACTGCCTGGGTGATTTCATTTCTAGTCCGCCCATTTGCTGTGGGGCGAGAGTGAAGGAGGTGGTTTCATGCGAAATATGATGGTAGGTTATCTACCGTGAAATTGCCTCTGGTTAAATCCTGAGAGAGAGTGGATTACATCACTGGCACACCTGTACCAGGTGACATCATTGGGTAATTAGGCCCCACCCCACCTGGAGATAGTATTGTGAAAACCATTGGTCCAGCAATTCCGTCTTCTCTCCTTTGAGGCCAGTTTGGATCATTTTTCTTACTGAACCAATTATTTTGAAAGATTGTAACTACATCATAGTCTGCATTTATTAATCATTAATTTTCCCACTTTTCTTGGCCAGTCAAGGATGGAGATATATATGAATTGCTTGCGTGCAGTGTCCAACTCTTTATGACCCCATGGTCTATAGCCTGCCAGGCTCATCTGTCCATGGGATTTTCTAGGCAAAAATACTGGAGTGGGTTGCCATTTCCTCCTCCAGGGGATCTTCCCAATCCAGTGATCGAATCCCCATCTCTCGCATTGGAGGCAGATTCTTTATCACTGAGCCATCAGGGAAACTCCAGAGATATATCTATGTATATCTCGATGAAAACAGTAACAAATAGTAAACAGTGATTAAAATGTGATTAACTTTTAAAAGAAATAGTTGATCTTTTAGTAGTGTGTTTAGCCTTTTGGTGGTAAATGACTGATTTCCATTGGCTTTGGTATTTTATTATTAAAAGTGGCTTTTTACAGTGAATTCCCTGGCAGTCCAGTGGTCAGGACTCCATGCTCTCACTGTCAAGGGCCGGGATTCAGTCCGTGGTTGGGGAACTAAGATCCTACAAGCCACGCAAAGCAGCCAAAAAAAAAAAAAAAAGAAGAAGAAAAGAAAGTGGCTTATAAAATCCTCATCACAACCCTCATGAATCTTCAGGGAATCACCAATCCAGTCTTTTCATTTCACCATTGAGGGCACTTAGGTCCTGACAATTTAGATAGCTCACATATGCAATCACCCAGCTGCAGTGGTACCCTCTCCTCCAGCCCTTCGTGGGGACTTCTGTTCCTTCTCCTTACCTGTCTCCTGCCTTTGGACCTACAGTTTCAGCAGGAAGTGCTTTATTGAGCCTCTGCTAGCTGTTGGGGCCGTCAGCTTGCACTATTATCACCCCTTTCTGGGCAATGGCTTCCAAAGGGGTTGACCAGTCACTCCCCAAGGTGGCAGAGCTCCTGCAAACCTGCCCTGTGGGTGAGCACGGACAGAACCCGGGAAGGCTGCCCGTGGTCTCTTCTTTGACCAGCTCCCATGCCCAGCCTTCAGCTGGCAGCTCAGAGTCTCAGAGGCCAGAAGTGGCTCTCGAGTGCAGCAGGCTTAGTCATTGCTCTGCTGTTCAGATGAGGAGTGGACGGCTGGCAGGCTGGGCTTCGTGAGGTAACTGCCCTCAGAAACCGTCTCTGTCAGCCCAAATCATGAGACTCTGACTAGCAAGCCCCACTAATTAACAAACCTCAATGGCAGTGCATTCACTTACCGTCGGTATTCGGTCCACTGACCGAACATTGTCTGCTACTCTGCTCCCCCTACAAAGCCAACATCGTTACAGGAAAGAAATGTGGTGGATACGGAGTCGGATCAAAGCAAGTTGGATTTGACCCTAAAAATGTACTTTGAGTCACTTGCTGATGCGTTTCTAACGCAGGTAGTGAAAAACTGGTTCGTAATAAGCCCAATTTAGGGGAAAATTGAGAGTCTAATTTATTTTGCTGCACAGAGTTAAATTTTGAGAGTTTAATTTTAGTCCAGTTGGAGTTCTTTTTAGTTGAGTTGTTTATTCCATTTAGTATACATCTCACAGGCTTTGTTTTTCTACTGGGGAAGAAACGATTACACTGAACGTCCTGATTCGCTTCCTTCTGATGAAGTGTTTGTCTTTCAGTCTCTGTCTCTTCCGGTTTTATTTCTGTAGGCTTCTCCTCCTTTATGTTTTCCATTTGTGAAGAATCCTTTTTTACCTCTACAGTATCTGACTCAATTTCACCAGCAATCTCTTCACAGAGCTGGAGAATGCTCCCCCGTTTGCTTGTTCCTGCTTGCTCTAGCCCATTGTCTACAGTTTGTTCAGGCACTGATGGCTGTGGACTTTTTTGGGATTTTGCACTAGTATTCACTTGTGTGGGAACTGACTTCTTCATCTCCTTCTTTTTAGAGACCACTGAAGTAGCCACTTTGGATCTTTTTATCTCAGAAGAAGACTTTGTTTCTTCTTTCCTGGTATTCTGCAGACGCTTTTCAGACCCTTTTGTGCACTGAGAACTAGAAGCGTAAGCCGTCTGATGCTCCACTTTGCGCTTTTTTCCTTTGGGGGAATTGATCGCTTCATTAGTTACAGAATTTTCTTCCTCTTTAGAATCAGACTTTATTTCCAATACTTTTCTTTTCACATGTTTCTGATTTGTTTTAGCTTTATTAGATTTACTCTGAGTATTGCTACAGTGCTCTTTTTTTGTTGGTGGCAAACTCTGTTTAACTGCTTGAGTCTGACCCTGAATTTCTCTACTACGCAGAGATCTTGTTGAAACCTCTGTTAACTGTTGTAGTCTTTGTGATCTCCGGTTCAGGTGTTCATTTGATTTAGGGGTTTCATGCACTGATTTTTTCTGAGATATTTTCTTCTGTTTTGTAGATTCTTGTTGTGAATGTCCCTTTACGGTCACCATAGTTTTATTAATAGATTTACTAGCTTTTTGATCACTGGATGCTGACCTTGTGCTCATGCATGTTCCTAATTCAGGCTGATTTACTTTACTTTCATTGGAAGATTTAACCAGTGATTTTATAGCTTCCTTTGGATCTGATTTTTTTGCTAGATTCTTTTGAGAACCTTGAACTTGTGTTTCTAAATTCTTATCTTCATTCTTTTTAATAACACTGGAGGAATTTTCTTTTGATTTCTCCTGAATGGACATCATTCCTGAGTAAGGTCCTCCTTTTCTGAGTATTTTCGAAATTTTTGTGTCCTAGTAAATAATAAATGCTGAATGTCTAGTATTATTACTGAGCAGGTAACAATCCCAAAGAGGTTTATAAAAACCTGTGGAATAGTTGCAAGCTAAACATGTATGACTTGGTATCTGCTTTGTTACTCCTCAGAAATACTACACTGGGTATATGCCCTCGTTATTGGACTTCATTTTGATACTTGTCTATCCTTCATAGTGCCCTCTACTTTTAAAGGGTTTATATGTTGAAAAACTGCTGTGGCCTTTTATGACTTGTATATAATGTAGAATAAAATAATAAAATACTTGATAGCTTTTTCTAAGTGAAAAAAAAAAAAAAAAAAAAAAAAAGCAAGTTGGAGTCCGCGGGTCATGTAGCGTTGGCTCGGTGGCTTGGTGTCTCTCCCGAGGGCTGGGATCCTGACTTCCCTTCTCAGGCTCCACCCCCCATCTTTTGTCCTCTAACAGTTTTATTGAGATATAGTTCACATACCATATAATTCATAATTTTAAAAATGTGTATTTAATGTCAGTGCTGGGTCTTAGCTGCAGCACTCCGGCTTAGTTGCTCCAACTGCATGTGGGATGTTGGTTTTCCAACCAGGGATTGAACCTGGGTCCCCTGCATTGGAAGGCAGATTCTTAACCTCTGGACCACCAGGGAAGTCCCTATAATTCACCCAATTAATGTGTATAATTCAATAACGTTTAGTATATCCATAGAGTTGTCATCTGTAACTACCAATTTAGTATTAATCGGTTTTCGTCACCACTAAGGGAAACCCCTCACCTGATAGCCTCACTACCCCCAGTCCCCAGCTCCCAGGAAATGTTAGTCTAAACTGTCTCTCTGGATCTGCCGTTCAGTTAGACTCTCTCTATGTGAAGACTCTCGTCATATAGGGAGACTTGTACTATACGTGGCCATTTTGTCTGACTTCTCTCACTTAGCATTACATTTTCAAGGCCCATCCATGTGGCAGCATTTGTATCAGAACTTTGTTCCTTTTTCTGGCTGAGTAATCTTCCACGGTGTGGATGGACTTCATTATCTTATCCTCAGAAATAGGTGTTTGGGCTGTTTCTGCTTTCAGCTCTTGGGAGTAATGCTTCTGTAGACATTTGTGTGCAGATCAGACCTGCCTTTTCTCAGGGCCCCGAACCACCACCGTCATACACGTGGTCACCATGGGAGACACAAGTGACATCCCAGTTCAGTTACAGAGCATCTATTCAAATGGGGGTCATGTCCCCCACTAGGATTTCACCAGATGGGGCTCTGGTCCCTTCTTCCATCTAGAGCAGTCTCTTATCCTCATAGATAAGAGGTGGGAGCCCCTTGATTCCCAAGGGGAGCTCACTTGAGGGGCAGGTGTGAGCAGGAATCAAGGGGCTGTAGAGACTCTAAACAGGAGTCCGGAGTGCAGGCCTCATTGTCCTGTTGGGTGGAGGTCACATGGTCCTGCCAGGTGTGCTGGTCTTGTAAGCGTGAATCTGGCTAAGCAGCAGCCTGGTCCATGCTCACACCAGTGCTGGGCTGCCCCACAGCCCCCGGGGGGGTGGACAACCTTCATGCCCTCTGCATCTCAGCCTCTGTAGTAACCCTGGCACAGGCGGCTCGTACTTCTGCAGATCTCCTCCTCCAAGGACCCCTTTCCATCTTTGCATCAACACTGGTACAAACATCTCTAGTGCTTATAGGGTAAATGAAGCCATAAATATGGCTCCAGGTTTAGCGTCTCTGAGCACTTGTTCCCTTGGATAATTAAGATGTGCAAGGAGCCCCAAGGAGGGAGCCATAACTCTGCCTGGAGAAATTGTAGATGCCTAGAGAGAGATTTGAAAAGAGCCTTAAAGGATGAACTGGAATTTGCTGGGTGGGGAAGAAAGGAAAAGGCCTTCCAACCAGGAAACTGTCTGCAAAGGCAGAGAGGAGTGTGTGCGGTTGGAGGGAGAGGGGTGAGGCGAGGCGGGGAAGACAGGTTTTGTCCAGAAGCTTCTGGGAACTGTCAGAAGCGGCAGAGTGGCGTGGTCAGATCTGTCTCTAGAAACTTTTTTTTTCAGTTTTTATTTATTTATTGGGCTGCACCAGGTCTCAGTTGCAGCACGCCGGGTCTTAGATCTTTGCAGCCTGCAGGATCCTTAGTAACAGGGTGCAAACTTTTAGTTGTGGTGGAGTCTTAGCCATTAGACCGTGAGGCAAGTCCCTGGATCTGTCTTGGATCTGTCTTTAGAAAGACAGTTCTGCAGGCTGTGTGAGGAAATCAGTGATGGGAGACACCTCCACCCTGTTGGGAGGCTCTGTGAGGCCTGGCAGAGGCCCTGTCGTGGTAGAAGGCAGTGGACATTCCTGGGTGAGCACCCACAGGCTGTATTTGCACCCCTCGATGCCCTCCCATTTCCACAGGGTTCATTGCTGTGTGTCCTTGGGCTGTCAGTTTACCTCTCTGGGCTTTAATAATGTCAACCCTGAAAGGAAAAGGTTCAACAGGTATTTTCTCCGCTGCTTGTGACTGGACATTTCAAGTCCGTCTTTGGCCATGGATGTGCTCTGGCCCTGGCAGTAACCAGTGCTCTTCCCTGGGCCTTAACCCTGCTGGACGGTGAGAAGGGGGCAAAGGGCAGTGCTGACCAGCCTGAGTCCTACATCCCTGCCCGACACAACGTCTCCAAAGCGTGGAGGGACACAAACCAAGGTGGGGTCACCATCAAGGCCTGGGGAGGAAGAAGGTGCTGACTAGTCCCTTGGGGGACCCCCGCCTAGAGCCCAAGAGGGGTGAGGGGTGGCTAGAGGGTGGGCTCAGCACTGAGTCAGGGCTTTACCCCCTGGGATGTGGACAGTTCCGTCCACCTGCCTGGGTTTCCCCTGCAGCTCAGGCCATGAGGGGCAGGTGGGGGCAGCCAGCTCCACCCTCCCTCGTCCTTCCCCTGTCCCAGCCCCTGTGGCCTCTGGCCCCCTGGCTGAACAAGCAGACTTCCGGGGGTGTCCCCCCGCCCTCGGTTTTCTGTGGACGCGAGTCTCCCGGGGAGGGGCAAAGAGGGGGGCAGCTTGGAGGAGACAACTGAGTCTTGTAAACTGGACTCAGGAATTTCCCCAGAAGTGGCACAATGTCCCCATTCTTTCCTTCCAAGCAGCCCCAGGCCACCCCCAACCTACGAGGCCCACATTCTCTCTCCCACCCACCCCAGCCCCCCACTCACATTCCAGGGAGCGATGGCTGCTCCCCAAGGTCCCCAGGCCACCGAGCCCAGGAAGAGCCAAGTTCTGAGGGGATGGGGAGACAGGCCCTCCAAGTGGGGATGGGGGACCCCTCCAGCTGCACCTCAGGTCTTGGCAGTCCCATCGGGCGTGGGGGGGGGGTGTTCTGCCCAGCCCCTTCCCTCTCCCCCACCACCATCCCTCCCTCCAGAGCTCTCGCTGAAGGCCTTCTATGTGGGAAGGCCTTCCAGTTCTGGTACCCCCTCCTCTGTCTCCCTAAGGCCACTGGGATTTGGTATCTGATGCGGGGAAGAGAGGGCCTGTTCGTGTGGCCTGATGGGGTTCAGCTCCCATACTCTAGAGATGGGGGGCATGGGGAGAGGGGAGAGTAAGATGGGGTCACCTGAAGCGCTGTGTCCAGATGACTTGGCACAGGTTCCCCCTCCTCCCCTCCCCGCTCCCCACCCTTCCACCCACTGGGGTCCTGGCTTCCCGGCCATCCCCTCTCCCCCCGGGGGTCCCTATGCCCACCAGCCCCCAGCCGAGGAGGGGAGGGGACCTGCTCCCTCCTACTTTCCCTTGGCTGCCCCTGAGCCCCAGGCACCTGGGCGGTGGTCCATGAGAGGCTCTGACTCTCGGGAGAGCCAGCTGCAGGACCCTCTGCCAGCTGAGGGGGCAGCTCGAAGACCAGGGAGGTGAGGTTTCACCCAGGCCAGACAGCCACGTGGCTTTCCTCTTTGGAGACTGAAGGCGTGCGTATGCTATGTCGCTTCAGTCGTGTCCGACTCTTTGTGACCCCATGGACTGTAGCCCACCAGGCTCCTCTGTCCATGGGATTCTCCAGGCAAGAATACTGGAGTGGGTTGCCATGCCCTTCTCCATGAGACTGAAGGGAAGGGGCCAAACCGGCTAAAACCCAGCCTGGCGCCTCCCACCTGCCACTCTGTCCTGCCCGTAACTCCCCCTGCCTGGGGGATGCAGACCAGCCCCCTTCCTGTGTGGGAAGAGCCCGGAGTGTGTGTGTGTGTGTGTGTGTACATGCATGTGTGTATCTTCGTGTGAACACATGCAAGGCCAGATAAAGAGACCCAGGCTTCAGGGCCAGGCCACGCAGCCATGGGGCCGAGGATGTGAAAGGGGCCGACGCAGACCGTGACCTGGAACAGTGAGGTGTGCTGGCCTGGGCGGGCCAGGCCTCTGTCTCACACTCGCTCCGCCCCATCCCCGCAGTTCCGCGGCCGCGTCAACCTGCACGTGTTTGAGGACTGGTGCGGCAGCTCCATCCAGCAGCTGCGGAGGAACCTCCACTTCCCCCTGTACCCCCACGTGAGTGCCTCCTGCCCCCTCCTGCCCGGCTCCTGGCTCTCACGACTCCTCTCCCCCCGCAACTTCTGCCTTCCTCCTCTTCCCTTGCTTTTTCTGGTTCACTTCCTTTCCTTTATCCCATGGACGCCCTTCGTCTGCCCACACTATCTCCCTTGTTCCCTCCTGAGAGATCCTGTCCATTTCCCTACCTTCCTCATGGCTCACAATACAGTTTCCCCAGGGGCTACCACATCCAGTTGTGCAGGTTCAAGGTCTGGATAAAGTAGCACATGGGAACCTGTACCCGGGTTTCACCTGCCTCACTCCCTCCCTGTCCTTCCGCCAGCCCTGAGCAGACCCGTCGCTTCACTTTCCTCTTCCCTCCCTGGGTAACGATCCCCTGATTTCCTGGCATAGATCCGCACAACCCTAAGGAAGCTGGCCGTGTCTCCCAAGTGGACCAACTACGGCCTCCGCATCTTTGGCTACCTGCATCCCTTCATGGACGGTGAGGCCGCCCCACATCCTGCTGAAGTTCTCAGGGTACCTGGGCATGTCACCTGCCCTGTGCTGGCTGGCTGGACCATTAGCCCACTTTCAGGGGAGCAGGGTTTGGACATGGTGAGGCCTCATGCATGCCCCCAGGTGGCCACTTCACACCTTGATTTGCGGGGTCCAAAACTAGCTTATCCCTCTCATGCCCTATCCATGGAGTCTCCCAGGTGTAGAAACCCCTGCTTTACAAAGTGGGCAGGCTGGGCACAAGACCCCACAGAGAATTTAGTTTCTGAGATGTGAGTGCCCACTAGGGGAAGTTTCGTCCTGCTCTCACCTGGGAAATCACCCCCCATGCCCAGGGGAGATCCAGTTTGCCATCGCTGCCGACGACAACGCAGAATTCTGGCTGAGCCGGGATGACCAGGTCTCCGGCCTGCAGCTGCTGGCCAGCGTGGGCAAGGTAGGGTCTGCTCAGCCCCACAGACCCTCTCATCCCCTCAGGAGCCAGGTCACCTGGCCTCCATCAGGACATTCTTACAGAGGGATGGACGGGATGTGGGCGGGAACAGACCTGGAGAAGACTCAGGTCTAGGCCACACCTGTCCTAGTCCTGGTGCCAAGGATTTGTGTGGCTTCTCGGGTTGCATTGGAGGGAACACTTCGAGGAAAGCCGGCTGCTTCTCGGGTGGTCCTGAGCCCCCTCCCATTCCTCAGCATCTCCCCTCCCCCCCTCCTCCCACCTCCCTCCTTTCTCCTTGTCTCCTCACTCATCACTCCCACCCTGCCTCTCTCCCCACATCTCCAGACTGGAAAAGAGTGGACTGCCCCTGGAGAGTTCGGAAAATTCCGGAGTCAGATTTCTAAGCCGGTCAGGTGAGTATGGGTCATGGTGAGCAGCAGATCCCTCAACCTCCTTCCCGAATGGAGGCAGGCTGGGAGCTGTCCCCTGGGCGGACCCCTCTGCCACCCACCAACCATCACAGAGGTCCAGCAAGCCAGGGCCCCCTGCATTTCCGGAGAATGACAGAGACCTTCTGGCCCATCCTTCTTCACTTTACAGATGAAGACCTGAGGCCCAGAGAGGGCTGTGACTTAATGAGGGTCACACAGGTATTGGGTGGCACTCAGGGCTGGGAAACAGAATGGGTCTCCTTTGTCTCTGCCCGTTTTCTCCATCTCTGGAGAGATCTACAGCTGTGCAGCCCAGAGCCCCGCTGCGTTTTCTGTGCTGCACAAAATTCTGGATGGCAGGGACCCCTGGGCAGGCTGGAAGGAAGGCCCGTAGTGGCTGGGGCGGGAACTAGCGCAGCCTCAGAGCGCCACCTGGTGGTCTGCACACACACACACGCATGCAGGACCGCGCGCGCGCGCACACACACGCACGCACACACACACACACACACACATACACACACACACACACACACACACACACACACACACTCTTGTGGGCTTGATGGTTCCTGGAGTGGCTAGGGCCGGAACTAGCCTAGTCTCAGAGCGCCACCTGGTGGTATGCGCGCACCACCCCCCACCCCCACCCCCCACGAGAACATGTGTGGGCTTGATGGTGCTGGTGCTGGTGTTGATGGTGGTGAAACAGGCCAGCTTGCACAGAGCACTGGCCGTGCCAGCCCCCATGGTCACCACTGCCCATGCGGCTCAGGAGAGTAACTGAGAACCGGGGTTGAGACCCAACTGCCTAGGTCCAAACCCCAATGTGGCCACTTATTACCTGGTGACTTTGGGCAGATTACCCAAGATTTCTGTACATAGCATTCATATCTACAGTTAGGGGTTAAGTGAGTTCGAATGTATAAAGCACTTAGTATGGGCTCCCTAAGTGGCTCAGTGATGAAGAGTCCTCCTACCAATGCAGGAGACACAGGAGACTCAGGTTCGATCCCTGGGTTGGGAAGCTCCTTTGAAGTAGGAAATGGCAACCCGCTCCAGTATTCTTGCCTGGAAAATCCCATGGACAGAGAAGCCTGGCGGGCTACAGTCCATAGGGTTGCAGAGTTGGACACAATGAAGTGTGCACACACACACGGTGCTTACACGTAGGAACAGCTCCCTGAGGGTTAGCACTGTTATTTCACATGACTCCCCGAGTGTTCTGGGAGGTTTGTGCTGTTATTATCCCATCTCATGGGAGGGGAAAACTGAGGCTGCCCCGTCAGTAAGTGGCGATGGGGATTCTGACCCAGACACTCAGCGGCAGGTCTGAGAGACCAGGGGCAAGGAGGGAGGGACGGGGCATGTGCGGTGCTGGGAGGAAGCCCTGTACCGTCTCTCCTGCCAGCCTGGCAGCTGCCCGCCGCTACTACTTCGAGGTGCTGCACAAACAGAACGACCAGGGCACCGACCACGTGGAAGTCGCGGTGAGTGCTCGCTGTCCCCTCAGCGCCCAACTGGCTGCCCCTCTGCCTGCTCCTTTGAACCATGTTCCCAGTCAGCCACCTCCAACCCTTCATGTCCACCCTCCCCTCTTCCAGTGGCGGCGGAATGACCCCGGGGCCAAGTTCAGCATTATCGACTCTGCTTCCTTGTCCCTCTTCACAAGTGAGTGTCCTGCCCAGCCTGGGGACGAGGCCAGGTGGGCCAGCCTGCTGGGCTTTGCCCACTGGGGGGCCTGGCATGGGGAGGCCAGAGCACAGATGTGAAGGGTGCAGGACGAGGAGCAGAGGCCAAAGGGACACTATGGTCAGAGGTCCTTAGCCCTCGGGGGTCAGTGACCTGGGAGAACCCTCTGCACGCTCTCGGAGTCCTCGCCCCAGAACAATGCCCATCCACCCCCAGACAGCATTGTCTGCATGATTCCAAGGGGCTCCAGAGACTGTGAGGCTCAGTCCAGGTGAAAACACCTCGGAGGGAGGCCAAGCCCCTTCTATGCAGATGAGCTGTCACGGTTCTTGCACAGCTGTGGCCAGGGGAGAGAAAGCATGCTGACCCGCGTTCCGGCTGCAGCCGTGGACTCTCTGATCACACTCATCATGGCTTGTGATTTCCTGTCTGGAGGCCCCGCAGAGCAGTCTCCATCAGCGAGTGTAACCCGCATGGGCCCAGGTGTAGGAGGAGTGGGCGCTCCAGAAGCCCTAGCAAGAAGGGAAGGCGGGTCTGGAGGAGCCCAGGAGATGGCGGGCAGTGTGTGTGTGGCAGGCAGGAGAGAGTAAGAAATGGCACACTTGGCTGACAGAAGAGGGTGGTCGTGGGGAAAAGATAAGGTGGGTGGATGAGGCTGCCAGCGACCAAGCAAGAGGCCACAGGGTCAAGGCAGAAGGGCCAGAAGAAGGGAGAGTTGGAGTCAGTGTGAAGCAAGAATAAAGAAGCCCACAGCAAATTCAAGTAGGAAACCTATAAATGGGCCAGAGGTTCCCAGCCTGTAGCATAGAAGGAGACCGCTCTGTGGGCCAAGGCAATTGAACCCTCAGACAGAGAGCAAACACCCCTGGAGGCCAGAGGGAGGTGCTGAGCTGGAAGTCTCATGGCGCCCTGCTCACCTGGGCATGGGCTTATCCTAAGCCTGCTGGGGAGCCTGAGGCAGACACCCTGCATTCAGACTCAGCTTTGCCAGCCTGTCAGCTGTGTGATCTCAGGCACAAGACTGCTTCCATTTGCGCGAGTTCCTTGTCTGTCAGGTAGGACTCATGATGTATTTAAGCCACAGTGATGACGAGGATTAAAGGGGTTGATATTTGCAAGACATTTTTTTGTCTTACAAATATTTTAAGAACAGTGTCTGGTTTATTATGTAGTAAGTGCTCTTCATGTATTTGTTAAACTGAACATAATTCTAAGGACAGATTTCTAGCAGGTGGCAGTAAAACATTTTGAGCAAGAGGTGGCTTTTTCCAGTTCACACAAAACTGTGGTGTGTGCCAGCCATGGGGCTGGTGGAAGGGGTCCAGGGGAGATAAACAGCTGAAACCACAAGTTGTGGGGGCACGACTCAGGCGGGCAGGGATTGGGCACATCCTATACAGTATCAGGCCTCCCTGATGTCTCAGCAGGTAAAGAATATGCCTGCAATGCAGGAAACACAGGAGATGCAGGTTCAATCCCTGGGTCGGGAAGATTCCCTGGTGGAGGAAATTGTAACCCACTCCAGTAGTCTTGCCTGGAGAATCCCATAGACAGAGGAGCCTGGAGGGCTACAGTCCAAAGGATTGCAGCGTCAGACACAACTGAACAACTAAACAGACACACACACACATATACACACACACATACGGTACCAGGTTGTGGGGCAGCTGGTACCGGAGCCTTGACCTGGCCCCTTCCTGGCCCCTCGAGAAGGCAGAGGCCTGGCTTCTGGTCTGGCTTCTCCGGGAGTCACAGCTGTCCTGCTCTTTCCTCCCTGGGCCCAGATGAGACCCTCCTGAGAATGGACGAGGTGGACCACATCCCGCATACAGCAGCCAGCCACGTGGGCTCCCCAGACCCACTTCCCACTGATGAACAACCACCCGCCGATATGCTGCGGCCCGACCCTCGGGACACTCTCTATAGAGGTAAGACCTTGCCACGCACTTGACCTCCGGTCTGGGGATGTATTGCCAGGCCCATGGTGTCAGGGAGGAGACTCGGGAGGCCTCTGTCCTGCACAGTGTCCCCAAACCAGAGCCTCTTTCCCTTCACATGTGTGAAATAGAACACATGTACAGAACAGTGCAGAAATACAGACGGACCGCTTCACAGTCATACCAATCATTACAGAGCAAACGTGACAGGACAAGACGTAGAGCCTGAATCCAGACATGCCTCTGCAATCGCAGGTATCAGTTTCTTACTGGATTCTAGCTCTTGTCCGCTGAGAGAAGTATGTCTCCACTAAGGCGTTGACATCTTAAACTGTCGGGGGCATTTACATCTTAAAAGTTGACGTGGACTTCCCTGAGGGTCCTGTGGCTAAGACTCCTCGCTCCCAATGCAGGGGGCCCGGGTTTCATCCCTGGTCAGGGAACTAGATCCCACATGCCACAACTAAAGAGTTCACATGCTGCAGCTAAGACCCAGAGCAGCCAAATAAATAAATACTTTAAAATAACAATTATGCACCCCCCCCACCCATGACAAGTGGAAGGAAATTCGGTTACTGACGCTGCACTCAGGTGAGGCTTTGTGGCCTCTTGGAAGTTTTGAAAACTGTTTTGAGACTGGCCATATACAGGGATCCCAGCGTTCTACTGTTCCTTGAGCCAGGGGCTGTGTCCGAGCTCCAAGGTGCCCCGTGAATGCCACCCCCACCCTCAAGGGGGGCCAGCTTGGTTTAGCAGCCTCAACCATCGGATGTGGGCTCTCTCACGAGCAAATACAGACACGTGCAGGCTCCAGGCTGCAGTCCGCAGCCCTCAGCCACCTCCTTCCACTCCCCAGTGCCTCTGATCCCCAAGGCTCAGCTCCGACACGTCTTGCCCGACTGCCCCTACAAGCCCAGCTACCTGGTGGACGGGCTCCCCCTGCAGCGCTACCAGGGACTCCGGTTTGTAAGTCTCGCCTGGGCGACAGGGGCTGGAATGGGAGGGGCTGGCTGAGGTTGACCCCCTCCCTCCCCATGCCACGCCACTGGTGTTCCGTGGGTGCCCAGCCTGGACGGGCAGCCCTGTGGAGCCCGGTGCTGTGTGTGGCCTGGCCGAGGCCTCCTACCCTCTGCCCGAGGGCCGTGGTATTTATTAAACTATAGACGAGGCACTAGGGAGGTGAACTGTGGAGGGGCTTGGCTTTAGAGAACCCAGAGCCCGTGTGGAGGCGGAGAGGCGGGGTGATTCTGGGCTCCTGGGCCCAGAGATGACGGCGGGGGAGGCTGGAGGCAGGACAGAGGGCCGGGGCCAGCTGTGGGGCAGGGTTGAGAGGGTTTTGGTGGCCATGTTAGAGCTGTGTTTGAAGGGGCACAAAAAGCAGTGTAGGGAGTAGCGGGGGTTGGTGCCGGGGTGCAGGAGGCGGCGGGAAAGGCCGCAGGAGGAGAGGTGGGTGGTCTCGGCTGAAGCTGGATGAGCTGCGGCAGAAGACGGGAAGTGGGCACTGGGGAGCCCGGCTCAGGGGCACGTGCCACCCAGGTCCCAGGAGGGGGTGTAAAGAGTGGCCGGAATCCAGAGGCTTGGTCCACAGCAGCCCCATGCCTTCCTCCTCCCCACCCCAGATTCACCTGTCTTTTGTTTACCCTAATGACTACACCCGCCTGAGTCACATGGAGACCCAGAATAAGTGCTTCTACCAGGAAAATGCCTACTACCAAGACAGGTGAGGCGCTGAGTGGGGGGAGCCAGGAGAGTTCCCTGGACCAAGGGGGCTGCGAGGGCGCTCCACCGTGGGCCTTGGCTTTTCCTGGGTGCTTCACACACACACGTGCGCGCACACACACATATATGCACACATGTGCACACACACTCACACCCCTCTCCCCTGTAGCCCCCGCCAGCTGTGACCTCAGAGCTCCCCTCCTCCCCACTGCAGGCTCAGCTTTCAAGACTACATCAAGATTGACCAGCCTCAGAAGCAGGGCCCAGAGCAGCCAGGTACAGAGTGACGGCCGAGCCTCTGGGCCAGATTGGAGGGTGACAGTCCAGACTGGGCCAGAACCGCCCCCAGGAGCTTAGAGTGCAAACCCTGCAGCCCCTTCCCCCAGGCCTAAGAGATGGGGAGCAGCCCTTCGCCCCCTTAATTTCCAAGACACAAGTAGGGACGTTTCAAAAGTGGGGTGGGCCAGAGGAGGAGATTCAGGGCCCTGGCGGAAGTGCCCTGAAGGCCCGAGGGCCTCACCTGCCCTGCACTGAGGAAACTGCCCTACAGAAGCACTGTCCTCCCACGGCCTCTCACCTTGCAGGGTTGGGGCCTGACCCCGGCCATCCGCTGGGCCCCTGCTAGCACTTTCTGTCCCTCATGTCACCACCCTTGACAGCAGCCCTTTATGCCGATGGAGACGCTGGGTTAGTTGAGGCTGAGTAACTCACCCTGGGTCTTGCCGGGGACCCCTGCCCATCTCACCTACCTGGTCCTCAGCTGTCTTCTGGATCTTGTTGGGGAGAGGTTGAAAAGCCCATGTGAGGGATGGTTTTAACAGCAGGTTTTGAGGACAGCCTTCTAGAAGAATCCCAGTATGGAGAAGTGGCAGAGGACACCCCTGCCCCTGATGGCCAGAATGCCAGGATGCCAGCGGGGAAGTCGGACACCCCTGACCGCCGCCTCCGAAACCTGCGGAGACTCCTGGCTCGGGCCCAGGAGGGCCTGGCAGCGCCCCCTCCCTGGCAGAACTCCACAGCCTCCCTCCCTGTGAGGCCCAGTGCCGCCCCTGCCCAGCCAGCAGACAAGAAGGCGAGGAAGCCCAGCCTGGAGCCCCACCAGGCTCCGCAGCATCCTGACAAGTGGCCCCCGGGTCCCCAGGCCGGGCGCTCGCCTCCAGCTAAGAGGCCCAGGCCCCGCAGTGCCAGTCCTGGGAAGATGCTTGGGCGGTCCCAGTGGCTGAACCAGGTCGAGTCGTACATCGCAGAGCAGAGAAGGGGCGATAGGATGGAGCCTCCAGCCCCCAGAAGGGACTGGCCTGAAGAGCAGGATGTGGTGGTGGCAGTAGCCAGCCAAGAAGGACAAACGGACGGCGAGGCCGTGGGGGAGGACGAGGGGGAGGACGAGGAGGATGTGAGCGAGGTGTTGGAGTACCTGTCCATGTTCGACCCGGTGGTGAACTGGGAGCAGACCTTCAGCGCCCACGACCTGGATTTCCAAGCACTGCGGACAGATTGGATCGACCTGAGCTGTAACACGTCGGGCAACCTGCTGCTTCCAGAGCAGGAGGCGCTCGAGGTCACGCGGGTCTTCCTGAAGAAGCTCAACCAGAGGAGCCGGGGGTAAGGTAAAGGGCTCTCTGGGGCTGGGCGGGGAGGGGCGCCTGGGAGGATGCGTGCCTTTGGGTCTTGGTCCCACCGTCGGGCAAGGTCTGAAACCCTCAGGGCCTGGCCCTGGGCACGGGCTGAGCTCTGGGAAGGCGCTCGTGCAAGGAGCCGGTAAAGAGGTGGAACTAGCAAAACTGGCGTTAAAAAGACACCCTGAGACCCCAGATGTGGGCTGGAAGAGCGGCGGCAGAAGGCACGACTGAGCACTTGGTTTTTTTCATTCATTCATTCATTCATTCAACCCACTGATATTTTTCTGCTTCAGATAAAAGGCATATATCATTAAATTCACCATTTAGGAGTGTACAGTTGAGTGGTTTTTAAGTATATTTAGGAATGTTGTGCAGCCACCACCCCTATCTGATTCCAGAATGTTTTCATCACTTTTAAAAGAAACCTGGTTAGCGGTTTGCCTCCTTCCTCCCAGGTTCTGGCAAGCACTTCTCTGCTTGGTCTCTGTAGATTTGCCAATGCCAGACATTTCACACGTGTCTGACTTCTTTCACTTAGCAAGTGCTTCCAAGGCTCATGCACATTGTAGAATGTATCAGTGCTTCATTTCTTTGTACAGCTGTGTAACATTCCACTGTCTGGGCAGACTACATGTTGTCTGTTTATTCATCAGCTGATGGACATTTGAGTTGTTTCCACTTTTTGCTCTTATGAATGATGCTGCTATGAACATTCATGTACAGGATATTTGCGTGACCCTGTTTTCAGTTCTCCTGGGTAAATTCCTTGGGATTGAATGGCTGGGTCATAGAGTAACTCTAGGTTTAACATTTTGAGGAACTACCAACTCTTTTGCAAATCATCTGTACCATTTTACATTCCATCAGCGGTCTATAAAGGCTCCAGTTTCTCCATACTCTCATCAATTCTAATTTTCCTTTTTTTAAAAAATAGCCATGCTAGTGGATGTGAAGTGGTATTGCACTGTGGTTTTGATTTGCATTTCCCTAGTGAAACTAATACTTTAGCCACCTGATGCGAAGAGTTGACTCATTGGAAAAGACCCTGATGCTGGGAGGGATTGGGGGCAGGAGGAGAAGGGGACGACAGAGGATGAGATGGCTGGATGGCATCACCGACTCAATGGGCATGAGTTTGAGTAAACTCCGGGAGTTGGTGATGGACAGGGAGGCCTGGCGTGCTCCGGTTCATGGGGTTGCAAAGTCGGACACGACTGAGCGACTGAACTGAACTGAACTGAACTGAGTGACTGGTGATGTCGGGTCAACCAGTCAGCATTTCCAATCGTCTGTTGTGTCTTTTCTTTTAAAATTATTCTTTTATTAGCCATATATATTAAAAATTTTTTTTAATTTATTTGTTTTTTAGCTGTTCTGGGTCTTCGTTGCTGCACACAGGCTTTCTCTAGTTGCAGTGAGCAGGGGCTACTCTTTAGCAGTGGCATGCAGGATCAAGAGTTGTGGTGCATGAGCTTAGTTGCTCTGCGGTATGTGAGATTTTCCAGGACTAGGGATCGAACGCGTGTCCCCCACATGGGCAGGCGGATTCTTAACCACTGGACCACCAGGGAAGTCCCCGTTGTATCTTTCGCACTATTGACTGAACAGAGTTGTATAGTAATGAGGGTCAGTTTCTGAAGGAATCTCTTCACTATGACTCATGGCTCTACCTTACGTGCTGAATACTTAGGGTCTTAGAGCTCTAAGAGACTAGCTCGTCCATCTCTATGGATCCTTATTTTAAAGATGATGGCAGTGCTTACTGGAGCTGGTAAGCATCGTGTGTGTGTTAACCAGCCGTGAAGCTGGGCAGAGCCCTGGGTCTCCTTACACACGGGGTGGAGTGACAGAAGCCCCCCACCCTTCCTTCCAGGAGGTACCAGCTTCAGCGCATTGTGAATGTGGAGAAGCGGCAGGACCACCTCCGCGGGGGCCGCTACCTCCTGGAGCTTGAGCTGCTGGATCAAGGCCAGCGCCTGGTGCGGATCTCCGAGTTCGTGTCCACGCGTGGCTGGCAGGGCGCCGATACCGCGGGCGGGAAGGAGGCTGAGGCCCGGAACCTGCAGGGCCTGGTGTGGAGCCCACATGACTTCCAGGGGCACGTCCCGGGTGCCCGGGCCCCGGAGCCCAAGCTGTGCTGGCCCCAGGGCTTCTCCTGGAACCACCGCGCCGTGGTCCACTTCATTGTGCCGGGTGAGCCTCCCACTGCCTAGGCGCCTTCAGCTGAGCAAAGGCCTTGTGAGATTGCGAGCACCTGGTCTCTGCTCCCCGACGTGATCTCACAGAACCTGGGGGAAAGGCTACTTTGGGAAACTGGGGCTCACGGGAGAAAAGTAACTGGTCTCAGGTGACCTGGGCCGTCAGGGCGGGGAGCTGAGAAGGACGGCTGACCGGCAGCTCTTCCCGTGGAACCTGCATGCAGGGTTGGGTGTGAACAATGGGCCTGGGCTGCTGGCCTGGGGCAGTGAGACCGGGAGAGGCTTGGGGAGCGGGCTGGCTGGTTTTCACAAGGAGAGAGGGAGAGGGGAGCCGGTCACAGGAGTAGAACAGGTTGGAGGGGGTCAGACAGGAAGTGCAGGGTGATCGTGGGATGGACAGCTGGTGGGTTGGACTGTCAGGGCCCAGGAGGGTTACTATGAGAGCAGATGACAAGCCCCAGCTCCAGGCCTTCTGCAGGGGCCCTGCCTGGGAGGCTGTGCAGGGAGTGGGTGGAGAGGCCCCTGTACTGGGAGCTCTCCCGCTGCCCTCCGACCCCCATTGCCCTGCTGGCCCTTCTCATAGGCACATTGCCCTAAGCAAAGGTCCAGTGGGACTCCTGAGCACGCAGGACCAGGAGTGGAGGGCACTCCTTTGCATTACTCTGCTTCTTTCTCCCCACCCGCCCTGCCTACCCCTCTGGGCAGTGAAGAACCAGGCGCGCTGGGTGCAGCAATTTATCAGAGACATGGAGACCCTGTCCCGGGTCACCAGTGACCCACACTTCAATATCATCATCACCGACTATAGCAGTGAGGACATGGATGTCGAGATGGCCCTGAAACAGTCCAAACTGCGGAGGTGAGGGTGTTCCCGGTGGGGTGCAGCCTCAGCAACCTCTTCCTGAAGTCCCATCAGTGCCCTGATTCCCAGTCTAGCTTTTCCCAGAGGATTCACCCACCCAGAGTCCCATCCCAGGAGCCTGCATCACCTCTATGCTGCCCGCCAGCTTCCTCCTGGGACCATCACAGCTGGGTCCTGAGGCTCAACCTCTCTTTTGCTCTCCCCGCAGCTACCAGTACAAGAAGCTAAGTGGGAATTTTGAACGCTCGGCTGGACTCCAGGCTGGTGTGGACCTGGTGAAGGTAAGCGGCCTGAGAGAGGCCTGGGAGACAATGAAGGCTGGTGAAGAGATCCTCAGCTCCTCCGGGAGAAAGGCACAAGACACATGGTCCTCTCTGCTACTCTGCAGGGCCAGGGCCAGGATGGGAGCACTTGTCCAGAGTCCCCAGCGTCCACGAAGACAGTCAGGCTTCCCTCTGTGATCACGAGAACTGTGCCCCAATGCCCAGGGCTGTGGAAATCCGTCCAGCACTTTATTTCATGCAAGCTTGTCAGTCACTGAAATGGGAGAGCCTGAGGATGGTCCTAGAGTGTCCTGAGCTCCTCACCCTGGTCTAGGGGGACTGCTGATGCCCCTATCTGTCCTCAGGACCCGCACAGCATCATCTTCCTCTGCGACCTCCACATCCACTTCCCAGCTGGCATCATCGACACCATCCGGAAGCACTGCGTGGAGGGCAAGATGGCCTTCGCCCCCATGGTCATGAGGCTGCACTGCGGGGCCACCCCCCAGTGGCCCGAGGGTGAGCCTGCCCTGGGCTCGGGAGGGTAGGAAAGACCTCTGTGCCTTGGTGCTTAACCCGGAGCTGGAGATAGTCCTGTCTACGGCGGCAGCACCCGCTGTCCATCCCTTCCCCTTCCCTGTCTCCGCTCACCTGGCTGCCCTGCTCACCTGGGCAGACCACGAAGTGCCCCAGGGCTGAGCTGACGGCAGCGGCAGCAGCAAGGCTGAACCCTTCCTGCCGTGTCTTCCCCTTCATTTGTTCATCAGACATTTACCAAGCACTTTCTATGTGCCAGAATGTGTGCCTGCGGAGGATGCAGGGATGGGAGGTTTCCTGCCTGGAGAGGGAGCCGGACATGGCTGCACCCTTGGGGGCGGCTGTTGTCGGAGCCTCCTGGGCCCTGTCACCAGTGCTTGGTCCCTCCCTGGGGGACTGCTGCCTTCCCTGGACCTGGAAACTTAGCTCAGAGGGCTTTCCCTACAAACAGGAAAAGGGCTCATTCCGATGAGAATCTTCTGCCTCCCAGAAGATACTCTAGGGCTGCGACCCCGGAGCCCCCTCGGTCCACCTCCTGGCCCCGGTTCAGTTCCCCCGGGGTTTGTCTGTCTGCAGGCTACTGGGAGGTGAACGGATTCGGGCTGCTAGGCATCTACAAGTCAGACCTGGACAGGATCGGCGGCATGAACACCAAGGAGTTCCGAGACCGCTGGGGCGGAGAGGACTGGGAGCTGCTGGACAGGTGACTGGGGAGGGGCCTGGGGCAGGGGCGGGGCTAGAGCCCCCCAGGCCGAGCCCCCTTGGCCCCACTGGACTGGATTCCTTTCCCTGCTGAGTCTGAGCTATTGGAGGGTATCCTGCCTCTGCCTGTGTGGCAGGGCGGGCGTGGAGGGTGCTTGGCAGACTGTTAGGGAAGGGCACAGACTCCGAGCTGTGAGGGTGTGAATGGTAATGTTGTCCCCTGGGTACCTCCCTGCCCACCTGGGAGAACACGGCTGGGGAGGAGGCCGGGGTTTTGGGGGGTTGATGAGAGAGACAGCACAGGGTCACCATAACAGCCAGTGTGGACCGTTAAAAGCATCGAGTATCCAGGAGGCTCTGGGTCCCTGGAACCCCGAGAGAAGGGAGCTTTGGGGAAGAGCACAGGCTAGCAGGACACAGGGAGAGGGCATTTCAGAGTGTGTGGGTGGTGAGGAACTGGAGGCTTAGTTTGAGATTCCTCCTCAAAATTTCTCAAGAAATTTGCTGCCAAGGGGAGGAGGGGGAAAGTGGATGACACCTGGAGATTTGAGCTTTAGGAGTGAGGGTGAAGGAGAGAGAGGAGGAGACTCCAAGAGAGAAAGGATGTAATTGCTGACGCCGCATCCAGAGGAGGTAGATGGGGCAAGGTCAGGGACTCCAGGGGGAGGGGACCCTGATGAGGAAGAGACACTCTTCTCCCTGGGAGACTGGGCACCTCCTCACCGCCTAGTCACTGGGCACCTGCCTGGGCAGGTGATGGACGTCCTCCACTCCCTTCTTAGTGGACACCCTCCACTCCCCAGACCCCGGGAGGGAAGTGTGGTCATCTCCGGTTCCCAGATGAGAAAACTGAGCCTCCAGGAGAAATTAACGACTTGCCCCAAATCTCTCAGCTCTGACTGTCTTGAAAACCCGATCTGAAAACTTGAAAATTGGATCTGTTTGATTTTCCCCCTAGAGGGCAGTCAGGCAGGCAGGAAGGTGACAATACTAAGAGAATTTAAGGTGCAAACGAGGGTGGGTGAGGGAGCTTGTGTTAGATAATACAGCTCCCATAAAGCTCCACGGTCAGATCCCAAAGCGGAGAGAAGCCTGGTGTTACCTCCACCCCTGGGGGAAGGCAGACCTCCACAGTTCTGCCTCCTCTGAGGCCCAGGGAGTGAGAAACTGCTCCAAATTCCTGTTACTTCCACCTGCTGGGAACACAGGCCTCCCAACAGACTTTGCCACTGTGCGGGTGGAAATGGGGAGGTGGGGGAGCTGGGACAAGGTCTGCTTCCGGACTCCCCCTCCCTCCATCAGACAGGGTGGAGGGACCCCTGCTGGCCAGTCTACAGGTGTGCTGAGTACTTGCGTCCTTCTCTGGTCCTCACCGCATCCACCACTGTATCCATTTACTCTTTCTAGGGAGAGAGGCTCTGAGACACGGCCGAGGCCGTTTGGCTCTCTTTGTCCCACCCCTGCCTCATGGGAAGCGGCCAGGGCCTGGTGGGGTCGTGGAAGGGGGGCTGGCCCTCTCCCCACTTCCCTCGGTGCTTCTGTGGCTCATCCCACCCCCCTCCCACCCAGGATCCTCCAAGCCGGCCTGGAAGTGGAGCGTCTCTCCCTCCGAAATTTCTTCCATCACTTCCATTCCAAGCGGGGCATGTGGAACCGCCGCCAGATGAAGACGCCATAACCCCGGCAGGGGTGGGGCGCCCGCTGGACCGATGGCTTCGGGCACCTGGACCGTGGTGGCCCGGCCAGTGCCCGCTCGCTGCCGGAGTGGGAAGGGAGGGGAGCAGGGGCCGTGGTGGGCCCGAGCAGCCTCCGAGTCGGTCACCCTTGCCCCGGCGGCCGTCCTCCACCTCTGGGCCTCCGGGGCCAGGAGACGAGACAGAGGTGGCAGAGTTCTCAGGAAGGGCAGCGGGACCAGGTTGAGGGAGGCGAGCCCAACCTGGGCAGACCACACTGACCAGGAGGCGCCTTCCAGGGCCCACCTGGGGCTCCTCAGGGGGGCAGTGACCATGGACTGGAAGCTCTTCTATTGGGCGAATTTTATTGGGGTTTTACTTTTTTTTTTTAACAGAAAACCAAAACCACACATGTCCAGACCCAGCATAGACTGTGAGGGGGGGTGGAGTTGTGCATTTAGGAAGGGCACCCCGCCTCCCCTGCATACCTCAGACCCACAGGTGCGTCCCTGGGCCCTGGGGAGCTGGCCCCACGTGGAGCTGTTCCCAGCTCCCCTGCAGATCCATGCCTCCAGGACACACACACCCTCCCAGGTAGCCAACCGACAGCTGGCCGCGGATCAGGGCATTAACCTCACCCTCCAGCCGCACTGACTCCAGGCTGGCTGGAAGCACAGAGGGGACCAACTCCTCCCAGTGCCTCAGGGGTTTGGGGCCAGGGAACCAACAGGGGGTGGTGGGCTCCTGGCTCCCCTGTGCAGGGCATGGCTCCCACATGCATCACAGGTGAGGGAGGGTGGGGGAGGAATGGCAGGGACGAGAAGCCCCCTTCTGTCCCAGCCACCTGTGAGCTGGGCCTTGGGGACCACATGAAGCAGAGCGGAGAGAGGATGAGGGGAGGTGTGAGGTCCAGGGGGAGGGATGAGAAGGGAAGCGGGAAGCCTGAGTCCTCACAGCTCAGCTCTTCCTGTTGCCTGCAGGGAGGAAGAGGAGAAAGACCCTCTGAACTGGGGAACGGGCCCCGGGGTGGGGGGGGGAGGTCTGGGGAGGTCAGGCGAGGGTGTCCACAGAGCCGGAGCAGGACTGAAAAGTGAAGCCGTTTCAGGGAGCACAGCCCTCGGCCTCTGTGGCCTGGGGCGCCTTTTCTGTCACCTAGATCACATCGCACATTTCTCTTGCACTAATGATCCCAGGCGCCTCTAGGCTGGGGATGTTTCTACTGCTGCTGCCTTCTGCGCTGCTCTGACTCACCACCGGTGTGCTGGACGCGGCCTCGCAAAGCCCAGCATCTGTGAGGAAGGGCCCAGAGCGGGTGCGGCGGGGCCCGGGAGGCCAGCCCGCTGGGCCCAGGCTCGGTGTCCTGAAGGAGTCCAGGTCTCGGAGTGTGGAACTGCAGAGTCCGCCCGGTGGGCCCCGCGCTCACCCAGAGCATGAACTTGGCCTCCGGGAGAATGGAGCCCCGCAGGAACCTTCTGGAGGTTGATGAGAACCCCTGCCTCCCTCCTAAGAAATCAGGAAGGACAAGGATTTTTTTGGTTAATAGATCGTGGCTTGTGGATGCTCCATCTGCCCTCAGGCTATGGCCTTTTATGGTCCTGGCTCACACGCCGTGCCTTCGGAGAAGGGCTGTAGGGGGGAGGTGAGAGCTGCGGCTGCCTGGGCGGCCAGGTTTCTTTCTGGGGCTACTTTTATCCCTGGGCGTTGCCCAGCAAGGCCTGAGTCCACCCAGAAGGCCCTCCTGCTTCACTCCTCCTGAGGACAGGTGTCTGCCCAGCCTCCCCTCCCCGGCCTGTCACCCTCTCTGCCCCAGCCAGTGCCTTGCATTCTGTGTTTATTACCTCCACACCATCTGCCTTAATGGAGGGGGCTTGGCATGGCCCCTACTCGGTAGGGAAATGTGTAGGGTGCGGGGAGGGAAAGCGTTAAATACAGCATCTTCTCAGAAAACAAAATGCCCTTGTGTCTTCCTGTTGCCCATCGGGGCGGGAGAGGCTGGGCAGAGGGCCCAGGCTCACGTGGCCATCCCTAAGTTCTGAGGCCTCTGGTGGACATGCCAAGGACGCTCCATATTACTCTTCATCACCTGTCTGTCTGTGTGTTGGAGGGGGCAGCCTTCCCTGCACTGTGGTTTACTCAGGAATGGGACCACGATGTTCCCGTCTGAGGAGCATTTTTTGTGCAATAGATTCATGCGGGTTGGAGCTTTCAGTTGAGAAACGCTGGTGGACACAGGAAGGTTGGATGAGGAGCTGAGGTGTGGCTTATTCTAAGAGAGCAGACAATCGAAAAGTATCTGTGTTTGAGCTGGGCGTGCCCTGTTGATGCATTACAGTACAAAGGTACCATCCTGGTCATATCTGATCTAGGCAGAGAATGAAATTAGTTTCTTTCCTTAAGTACATGCCCAAGACAGGGTGCTGCTGTGAAAGCTGGGGTGGCCAATTTGTTGTTAGTCACTCAGTTATGTCCAACCCTTTGTGGCCCCATGGACTGTAGCCCGCCAGGCTCCTCTGTCCATGGGATTCTCCAGGTAAGAATCCTGGAGTGGGTTGCCATGCCCTTCTCCAGGGGATCTTCCTGACCCAGGGATAGAACCCTGGTCCCCTGCATTGCAGGCAGATTCTTTACTGTCGGAGCCACCATCGAAGCCCAGGAGCAGCCAATTGGAGGTTCTCAAAAAGCATACAGAGCGGACTAGTCTGCTGCTAATGCAGCAGATGGTAATTATCCTAGGCAGGGAAACTTGACTCAGAGCAGAACCCAGAGGATAGGGAGTGACTTAAAAGCCTTTTCCCCCTCCAGGCTTGGGGTTGCTCCTTTGAGCCATTTCCAAGACACAGATGGAGACAGCCAGCCGCCCTCCCGGGTGCTTGAACCTTCACAATCAAAGACACAAATATTGACTCACGGTGGATCTGCAGAAAGCTTTATGGAGAGAAATCATTCCATCCTACAGAAAAGAGAAAACAGGCTGGAGCAGAGGGAAGGAACAGGGTGGGGTCAGAAGCAGAGTCCTTAAGCTGGCCTTCCGTAGGCACGCCAAGGCCCAGGAGACAGGTGGGTGGTACTGGAGTCTGAGCTCAGGACTCCAGGCCGAGATGACTCCACTTAAGCCCGGAGAAGAGCCCGTCTTTGTTCCGGTGCCGAGGGTAGTAAGCAGGGATGTCTACACTGCCCTCCAAGTCTAGGAGCTCTCCCTGAAGCTGTACGCTGTGCCCTTCAGCCTGGCAGACCAAGGTGGAGAGAAGGAAGCAGTTCCAGGCCCAGCACCTGTAGGGGAAGCAAAGAAATGAAGAGAAGGCCAGGCCAGACCAGCACCTCAGGCCCAAGTGTCATACAATCCCCCTGGCGCCTTCCCAGGGTGCAGCTGCGGGTTCGGATGCGAACCTGAAGCAGGGCCTGTGGCTCTGTGCTGCCGGCCGGCTCCCTGTGGTCCTGTTGACTCTGTCAAGAACACCCGAGTCTCCCTCTTCCCCCACTAACCGCAGCCTCCACCCTCCCGGGCTGCAGAGAAGCTCAGCCTAGGAGGACAGAGCACAGAGGACTTTGGTGAGTCCCAGCCCACGCTCCGCTCCAGGACCTCATCCCTGTCCCAGGTCTACACTCTTCCCCTTCTGCCTAGCAAGCATCTCTCTCAGCCCAAACCCACAGAGGTGAGAAGGGCCACCTGGGCACCTCCCATCTTCCCTCACCTGGGCTCCAGGCCGTGTTCAGAGAGCGGTCCCGGCAGCCAGGAGCCCAGTGTTTTGTGCCCCGAAGGCCGTGATGAGGATGTTGATGATGACAGTGATAAAGATCAAGGCGGTGGCCGCATTGTTGAGCTGATTGAGTCGCCACTGCCTTTCTACCTCATTAAGGTTCAGTCCAGCTGTGGAGAAGAGGGAGAAGCAAATGAGGGCCTGGGGGGTGGGGGGACAGCCCGTCCAGGTGGGGACAGCCTGGAGCTTCCCCCACCACAGCCCCTCAGAGATCAGGAGTTGGTGGGTGGCCAGTGTGTTGAAATGCCTTCTCCCTCACTGACCAAGTGGGGTGTCCACGCCACCCACACCCATGTGGGGTCAGTACTCAATAGAGCTGACTTTGGAAACTTACACTGGGTCTTCTCAGAGTGGGGAATGCACGCTCTAAGGAATGCTGCTACGAGTTTGAGCAGTCATTTACCAGGCATTGTACTGGCTACTAGACGGGATGCCAGGAGGTAGGTCAGGGTGCCTGCCCGCACCGTGTCATTGTTACTTGGGCACTTGAAGGGCTGACAGCAGGTGAGTGTATGACTGTGGCAGGGAGGCATTCGGGACTTTCCTTCCCACCCACCCCCCGAGGCCAGCTCCAGACCCAGGCCCCTCACCCATGACCACGAGGAGGATTCCGATGACCGCCTGCAGGAGCAGAGAGATGCTAAGGAGGGTGACGAGGGCGGAGTAGTGATGGGAGGACGGACCCTGATCTAGCACCACTTTCAGCTGTGCAGTGTTGGACATGAAGAGTGCCATGTCCAGCAAGCTCTCCGCCAGGCTCTTCTTGGTGGCATAACGGTTCAGGTTGATGGGTCGGTTCCTCCCTGGGCTGGGGCTCCCAGGCTGTTGAGGACAAAATACAGGCTTACCGGGAAGGCTCCAGAAGGGAAGTGGTTGAGAGGCTGGGAAGGGGTGTGCTAAGTCGCTTCAGTTGTGTCTGACTCTTTGTGACCCCATGGACTTAAGCCCCCCTGGATCCTCTGTCCATGGGATTCTCCAGGCAAGAATACTGGAGTGGAGTTGCTAATCCCTCCTCTAGGGGATCTTCTCAACCCAGGGATTGAACCTGAGTCTTCTGCATTGGCAGGTGGGTTCTTTACCACTTTCACCACCTCAGTTTTCCCCTGAGAGGAGAGGGTCACAGAAGACAGGACGAGGAGTTCTGAGGCTGGGTGGGAAAGGAAAAGGCATCTTTCCTCCCAGAACGATGTGGGACCCAAGGTGGGGTGCAGAGTGCCACAGATGGAATGGGAGCTGCGCGCTAGTGGGTCCTGCTCCAACTCGACCTCGTGGGGACCCCTGGAGCCGCAGCCCTGCTGGGGCATACACCCCAGTTGTCATACCTGGCCCATCATATATACAGGTCTGTGAGCACGCATGTATGCACACAGCAATGCAGGCCTGTCAAAAGCTCTTCATTTGTTTGTTATTACTTTTTAGCTAGAATTTATTGATGCGAAATTTACATCTGATTTGCTTTTGAAATATTAAGATGAAGTTTTATTCTCAGGAAGCCACTTACTCTGAAAGAGAGGGTCACAAGCAGGGCTGTGAGGTCAGGGGGCAAACTGAATGCTGCAGGCAACCTGCAGTCACTCAAAAGAACTGGAGTGCGTTTTGAGGCGATTCATTTAGGATGGCGCTGGGGATGGATGCATGGCCTAATGAGGGCCCAGAGCAGAGGAGACACGTTGAAAGGTTCTGGTCCTGCAGGGCACCGTTGCCCCCTGTCCACGTGGTGGCGCTCGGTCAGAAGCAGTTTGGGCAGCAGGGGTGGGGGCGCTGGGGGGGGAGGGTACAGGTTGGTGTTTCTCCCGGAGGAATCCACTGACAAGGCAGGGTTGGTGTGATACCTGGACCCACGGAGGCTAGGATGGGAGCCGGTTCACAGGTCTGCCTCGGCTGACCTAAAACCCACCAAAGGTGTGAAACAGGGGGTAGAAATGACCCAATGCTGACTTGGGTGGGCCGGTCACCCTGCAGGGTAGGGACTATGGTTAGAGGACAGAAGGCTGAGAGACCCAGGGAGGCGCTGCCTAGAAAGGGGTCCCCGTGACAGTCATGTCCAACTCTTTGTGACCCCATGTACCAGGCTTCTCCACCCGTGGGATTTTCCAGGAGTAAAAGAGTACTGGGGTGGGTGGCCATTTCCTTCTCCAGGGGATCTTCCCGACCCAGGGACTGGACCCGGGTCTCCCGCATTGCGGGCAGATGCTTTACTCTCTGAACCACTGGGGAATCCCCCAAAGCGGGGGAAGGGTTTTCTTAAATTCCTCTGGACGGTTTAGATGCAGCCTTGCCCTGAGGCAGAGGGATGGCTGAAATGACCAGAGGGTGCCCTCCCTATGGCCTGAGGATCCGATTGGATGAACCCCCGAATCCTGATGGATGCCCCCCTTTTGTTGACAGCCGGGAGCCCAGGAGCGACCCCTTCCCCCCTCCCCCGCCCCGCCCAGCGGCCGGTGGGCGGGGACGGCCGCAGGGCGCGCGCCTGCCCCGGGCGCTGGTCCTTTAAGGCCGGGCGTCGCGGGAACAAAGGCCCGGCCTGCGCGCACCGGCCTGAGTCACTTCAGTTCCTCTGCTCGCGCCCGCGCCCGCGCCCCCCCCGCCCGGCCTGGCCCCTCCTTGCCCCTCCTGCACCTAGGAGTCTGAGGAGGCGGCGCGGTGGGCGCAGGCTGTATTTGTGGCCCCTGTATTTGTCTGGCTCCTCTGAGCGGGGGCCGGGGCCTAGGCGCTCTGCGCGCCCCCTGCCCCGGCTCTGGACCTCCCACTTTGGGGCTCAGTTTCCACACCCACAACCGGGGGTGGGGGCGGCAAAAGCCATTCGGGAGGCGTCCGAGTGAGACGGAAAGAGTTCTCCGAGTCTCGTTTTTCCCATCTGAGGTCTGTATCACCGGGAACCCCCCCTCAGCGTCTGTCTCAGCCCCCCTCACCTCCGCCCTCGCGCCCGCACTGTTCCTCCAGACAGGCCCCCCAGACCCCGGGGTCCTCCTTAGAGATGCGCGGCCCCCAGCTTGCCCACCGCGCCGTCTGAGCACCCAGGCCGGTTCTGCGGACACGAAGTGGGGGCTCGGCGTTCTCGGCGGCAAGGGCACGTGGGTGTGGAGAGCGGGGGTGGTTAGACCCCGCCCCGGGTCGCGGGGGCCCCACGCCGCCGCCGCCGCCGGCGGGCACAGCCGGACGCGCACTCTTCCTCGCCCTGCCCTCGGTCCGTTTCAGACTGCCCTGTCCCCAGCCCGCTCGCCAAGTCCAGCTCCCCAGGCTGGTGTGGGTTCCAACCCTTGAAACCGTGGACTGCTCCATTGTTCCTCCAGACGGTTATTTATCCCTTAATCCTTGCTGGCCTGTATTTTTGTTTCTTGAGGAAACTTGGGTTGGATAGGAAAGGAAGCCTTATTGAGTAGAAAAGTAAACACAGTTTTGCAGTTGTTTATTGACCCAGTACCTGGGTGGGCTTCCCTCGTAGCTCAGTTGGTAAACAATTTGCCTGCAATGCAGGAGACCTGGGTTCGATTCCTGGGTTGGGAAGATCCCTTGGCGAAGGAAATGGCAGTCTACTCCAGTATTCTTGCCTAGAGAATCCCATGGACAGAGGAGCCTGGCAGGCTACAGTCCATGGGGTCGCAAAGAGTCGGACACAACTGAGTGACTGAACTGAACTGTCCCTAAAGCCTTGATAAAATAATAATGCACAGTGTACAGGATAGATGATTTCTTGTGTCCCTTCCAAGCCAGGGCGGTCTAGGTGCAGGGAAGTCCCTTCTCTGAATGGAGTCTCAGGGGCCGGGGATTTACCCTCCAAGAGGCAGAGTTCAGGTGGCTGGGCACCAGGTCAGGGTCAGAGGCCCTGAGTCACTCACTCTAGGCAGCTCCAGGGCAGGGACGACCCTCCATTGAGTCAGTCGACCCTGAGAAAAGCCACATGGCAGTTTCCTTGTGGATCAGCTATAACACAGGGCATCAGACACAACAGGCCCAGAGGAGCCGTGGGCTGTTGGCCTCAAGATGCCTGACTACCCAGAAAAGCCACCTGGCAGGAGATGGCAAAGAGCCAGGCTGGTTTCAAAAAAGGGAAAGGCGGATCCTAGCCCAGGAAGAGTGATTCCTTCAGGTGTGTGGATTGGGGCGACCTACTATGCCAGCTCACCTTTAATGAGGTGCTGTAAGGCGAGTGCAGAAAAAAGCAATCCGGGCAGTCAGGCAAGAAAAGGGAAAATCATTAGAGGGAAAAGAGAGGGTGACTGACTCTTAAGGAGAACCAGCGTCCTCCCTTTCTGACAGAGTCCTTCTTATACCCCGCCAATGAAAAATTCTCTGAAGGGATGGTCATGTAGCCGGAGGTCTGGAATCTGGTGGTCTCGAAGCTTTGAGAATATAGGCACCAGCAAGATAACAGTCTGCCATTTGGGCAATTTGGTCAATCTCAAGGATCACTGTGATTTATTCTTTGTTTGCAAGGTCAACATAATGAGCCATCTTAACTATGAGCCCCCATGTAGACCCTATCACCCGTGAGCCCTCAGCCTCTGTCAGGGTTAAGTGTGAAAAGGTGCCCGGGTCTGTCCTACTGTGGGCATGCACAGTAGGCCCCGGAACTGGGGATGACACAGTTTCCTCTTACAGATTACGGACCTTGTGCCTGACTCAGCTAAACACAGGACATGAGTCATCTTACCCAGTCCTCACACAGTCCAGTGCAGTTGGTCAGGGCACCCTTAGGTTGGTTGGTCTGTCAGTCGCTCAGTCGTGTCTGACTCTGCGACCCCATGGACTGTAGCCTGCCAGGCTCCTTTGTCCATGGGATTCTCCAGACAAGAATACTGGAGTGGGTTGCCATTTCCTTCTCCAGGGTATCTTCCCCACCCAGGGATTGAACCTGTGATTATTGTAGTTGAAAGAAACGGAGGGTCTCCGAGAGCCTAGGTAACTTGTTCAAGGTTTGGCAACACAGGCTTTACGCCAGTTCTCTATTTGCCAGAGTCTGTAATTGTAACTCCTACACTTCAGCCTCCCAGAAGATAGACTCCCAGCCTCCAAGGAGTTTAGGATCTAAAGATAGACTCATGTGGCTTCAGATGAAAGAAGACCGAATGTACACTTACTCAGGGGAGGTATAATACCCCTCCAGGGGCGACACTTGCCTTGGGCTCCCCTGGTCACAGCACGGCTGTGTCCTGAGCCCCTGCAGAAAGGGCCCAACACCCATAATCAAAAGGCTAGAGTTCACACTGCTAAGAGGTGACCCGGGCAGCTGGGAGAATAGGGTTGACAAAACTTTCATCTGGATGTTTTGGGTTTTGATCCCTCTGAGTGTTTGAGCTATCATAAAACAACAGCAAAAATTAAAACACAGTATGCAAGACTTCCCTGGTGGTACAGTGGATAAGAATCTGCCTGCCAACCCAGGGGACATGGGTTCCATCCCAAATCTGGAAGATTCTATCTGCTTTGGAGCAACTGAAGCTCGTGGACCACAACTCTTGAAGCCTGTGAGCCTAGAGCCTGTGCTCCATAACAAGAGAAGCCACTGCAATGAAAAGTCCGCTCACCACAACAAAGAGTAGCCCCCTGCTCAATGTAACTGGAGACCCAGCACAACCAAAAGTAAATACATTATTTTCAGAAAAAGAAGTATGGACCCCAGGAGGCCAATAATTAATATAAAGCAGAATTTATAATTCTGTCTCACCCAGGCCCCAGCTTCTCCATATGTAAAATGGGGAAAATAGGCCCTGGTTAGCTCAGAGGGCTATCCAAAAGATCAGTGAGATAACCTGGGTGAATGTGCTTTGAAGACTGAAGCCTTAGAGCAAGGAGATGAGAGGGAAGTCCCTCCCACACAGGCCCACACTCCCACCTGTGGGCGGAGAGGCATCTGAGTGCTGGGTTCTGACTTGGCCAGGCCCCGCCCACACTTCAAGATTCCCTTTTGTCATCTCAGCAGCCCCTCACACCCATCTTTGTAATGGTTCCGCACCCAAGGAGGGCTTCCCAGGTGGCACTAGGGGTAAAGAACCCACCTGCCAATGCAGGAGATGTAAGAGACGTGGGTTCGATCCCTGGATGGGGAAGATCCCCTGGAGGAGGGCATGGCAACCCACTCCAGTATCGCTGCCAAAGCCCGTGGACAGAGGAGCCTGGCGGGCTCCAGTCTGTGAGGTCACTAGGGTTGCCAAGAGTCAGAACACTTAACACTCACACACGCCCATCCCATCGGAAAACTTTCTCTTCACCCAGGGGAGCCTCTTTCAGGGTGGGGGATTCTCAGACAAGCCCACCTACCCTGGGTTCCCTGCTGTGCAGACCCGACTCCCCCCCCCACCCCCTGCCTGACTGGCTCCCACCTCCCTCTTCAGCCCTCCCTCCCGGGAGGGGCCGAGACTCACCCTCCCTCCTGGGCCATACCACATGACTCACGGAGCCTGAACACATCCCACCCTTCCGCCAGCTCTGCTCCCTCCAGGACTGAAGGCTTTTCTTCCCGGTGCTCACCCCCCAACCCCACCCCCAGGTCAGCCCTCCCTTCTTAGACCCTCTTCTCCAACAGGCCCCTCCAGTGCTTGCTTTCCTGGGGGGAATGCATCTTCCATGTTCCTGGGTGCCCGGCTCAGTGGCTTGCCCACATTAAATGCACAATAAATGATGACAGCATTGATCTTTTTTATATGAAGTATTTACTTCAAGGAATTTTTCCAGAAAAGGCAAAAAAAGAAGGGATCTCTGAAGGTGGTGTTGCAGACCCAAGAACTGCTGGGTGAGGGGCATGGTGCTTGGACAGTGAATATCAAACTGAAGCCCCTGGCCCAGGGGCAGCCCTTTTTCCTGGCCTCCGGGAACCAATGACTCAGGCTGGCCGCTGCCACTGGCCTTCAGGCCAAAGCCCGCACAGGCCTAGAGCCCCGAGGCCTGCGTCTGGGGCCGGCACTCAGCCTGCTGCCTTGCTGTGCCAAGCACAGTGGGTCTCGCCCTTAAAAGTCAACAGTCTGTAATCCACCGCGGGTGGGGTGTCCGCGGGCTGTTCCCGTAATAACACCCAACTGGTCCAGAAGTCTCCTCTCAGGCCGGGGGCGCAGCCTTGCGAGGCGCCAGCCCTCCCCCAGGTGCCCGCTGGCCTTGCTGCCGGCACTCCGGACTCGGGCCGCTGAAAGGCCGCCCCGGGAGTGTGTGCAGCGCCTCCTCGTCCGCCAGGGGGCGGCAGAGCACCGCGCGGCCAGGCCGGAGGGCGGCTGATCCCGCTAAGGTGAGCTGACTCTCTGACAAAAGGGGGTTAGAGGGACTTCCTAGCGCTTCAGTGGGTATGGCTCGGAGTTCCCAATGCAGGGGGCCGGGGTTCGATCCTTGGCCGGGGGACCAGATCTCACGTGCCGCAACTCAGACCTAGTGCAGCCAAATTACTCCCCCACCCTGCCAAGGTTCTGTGTGGATTTGCCACACAGATACTTCCAAAGAAATGCAGCAGGAGTTCTTTCTGAATAAGCACATTGCTCTGGGGCTTCGAGACCAGCACTTTGCTCCCGGCTTTGGCGTTCTTGGCAGCATTCCCCAAGCCCGCCTGACCCACCTCTGCTCATGGTAACCCTGCCCCATCCTTCTAGGACCAACACGCTGGCCAGAATTTAAACAATGATAACCGAATACTGAGAATGCCGTATACCGGGCATGACCCCCATGAAGTGGGTTTTTCTCTTTTTTTTGGCCACACCAAGCGACTTGCAGGATCTTAGTTCCCTGACCAGGGATTGGATTTGGGCCCTTGGCAATGAAAGCCCGGAGTCCTAATCACTGGACTGCTAGGGAATTCTTGTGAAGTGGGTATTAACAGACTCGTTTTACACGTGAAGATATTGAGGCTCAGAGATTAGCTGCCCAAAGTCACCAGGTAATAAGGGACAGTCCTAGCTCCAGAACCCTACACCTGAATTCTCTTTTCTGTTAACACATCTGTGGTTCTGAAAGTGTGGTCCCTGAAGCAGCAGCACCTGGGCACTTGTTGGAAACGCAGATTCTCAGACACCACCCTAGACCTTCTGAGTCAGAGATGCAGGCTGGAACCCAGCCATCTGTGTTTTCACAAGCCTCCAGGGGATTCCAACACGGCTAAAGTGTGAGTGCCATCCATCTACTCCACGCTACCACACTGAAGCTGGCGCTTCACATGCCTGCCACCGTCTAAGCTCTATGCTAGACCCTTCCTTCCGTTGACTGTCCGTGAATTCTTTTAACAACACCCATTTTACAGACGAGATGGGTGAGGCTCAGAACAGTTCAGTACTTTTTGCCCTGGGATCACCCAGCTGTTGATCTTAAGAGTTGGGATTTGAACCCAGACAGGCTCTGGAGCCTGTGTCCTTAACCACTATAGTCTTTGCATGCATGCTCGGTCGCTCAGTCCTGTCTGACTCTTTGTGACTGTATGGACTGTGGTCCACCAGGTCCTCTGTCCATGGAATTTTCCAGGCAAGAATACTGGAGTAGGTTGTCAAGCCCTCCTCCAGGGGATCTTCCAGATTTAGGGTTTGAACCCACGTCACTTGCGTCTCCTGCATTGGCAGATGGGTTCTTTACCATTGAGCCACCTGGGAAGCCCATTATAGTCTTTAGTCCCTGGAAACCCCTCAGAGGTGTACCCTAGTCTGAAGGATGCAGAGGGAATCTTCCCAGCTCTTCTCACGGAACAGGGAGTGAACCCAACCCTGCGTTTGGCTCCAGCTGGCAGCACAGACAACCAACCCCAGTTCCCAGTGCCAGGTGCTGCCCACCCTGTTTATAAAGCCTGACCTGATCACCCTCAGACTGTCTTCATGCCTTCACTCAAACGTTTACAGAACCTTTCTTGGTTTTGTAGAACCTTAGATTTTGTGGTGGAACGTGAGTCCAGATGGGCGACGGCACACAGGTAAGAGAAAACAACTCTCAGAACAATTAATCATAAAGCAAGTAGGTTCATCAGTACCATTTTGTAGATTCCATATATGTGCATTAATATACAGTATTTGTTTTTCTCTTTCTGACTTACTTCACCTAGAGTGATGGGAAGGGGGATGAAGGCTCAGGAGGGAGGGGAGATATATTTACATACATATATTTGTGTGAGTGTGTGTGCTCAATCCCTCAGTTGTGTCCGACTCTTTGACCCCATGGACTGTAGCCCACCAGGCTCCTCTTTCCATGGGATTCTCCAGGCAAGAACCCTGGAGTGGGTTGCCATTTCCTTCTCCAGAGGGATCTTCCCAACCCAGGGGTCGAACCCACGCCTCTTGTATCTCCTGCATTGGCAGGTGGATTCTTCACCACTAGCACCACCTGGGAAGCCATTATAAACCACCTGTATATATATATGGGCTTCACGTGGCTTCAATGTGGCTAATTCATGTTGTACAGCAGAAACCAACACAACATTGTAAAGCTGCTATCCTCCAATTTTAAAAAGTCATAAAGCAAGATATCAACATTCCACATGATGGTGCACCTTAATTTTTCCCTTCCCACTGGATGATACGTTTGCAGAAGGTGAGAATTATTTCCTTGGAACCTCAGGCAGTTAGAAGCCGCGAGGGCAGTGCCGACAGTCCCTGGCCGCCATCCAGGGGAGCAGACCTCATCGGGAGATCATATCTGACACAGAGATGGGAAAAGGGAAGGTGGTGAATTTCCCACCCCACCCAGCCATAAGCAGAGCCTGCCAAGATCCAACATGTCCTCAGCTCCCTGGCATGTCCAGAGATCCCTGCCTCTCCCATATACCCCTGCTCCCCGCATCCCCTAACATGACAAGGTTTAACAGAGAATCAAGTGCCTAAAGGGGGAAGCAGAAAGGGAGATAGCAGGGCCTTTTAGTCCCACCCCAGTAGATAAGCTTCACGGGAACAAGGACTTATCTGTCTTGCTCACTGCTGTGTCCCAGAAATCAGCGCCTAGCCCAGCGCGCTGAATGACAGAATGAGGGCTCTGTCACCCCTGTGTTCATTCAGAAGGGGCTGAGGAGGCAGGACCACCGAGCAGCGCTCCCTGGACCTCCCACATGGAGCTCTCCACGGGGACAGGAGGTGGTCATCTTCCACGGGCGTGTCCACTCCTGACGCGGCCCTGGTATGACTTCACAGCCTCTGTGTGTGTGTGTGTGAGTGTGTGTGTGTCCTCTGTCTCTGGGGTGAACTGTGCCTGGTGCCGGCCCCGGACAGGCAGGCGCAGGGCAGGAGATGCTATTGTTCTCACTGCTGTACCCAGCTGCCACTCCAGGCGGGTGAGACCCAGAGAGTGGGCACTGGGTGCCCATGAATCAAAGCCAGTGCACACGGCCCTCAAGGTCAGCCAGCCCTGGGACTTCTCTGGTGGTCCAGCCGTTAAGACTCTATGCTTCCACTGCAGGGAGCGAGGGTTCCATCAGGGGTCAGGGAAACTAAGATCCCTTAGAGGCTGCACAGTGTGGCCAAAGAGTAAAAAAAGAAAAAAAAAAAAAAATCAGCCATCTCTGAGTCATATGCCCCCTTGGGCCCAGCGCCTAACTGCCCCAGCCCCAGGAATCATCAGCTCTCCCTCCAGGCCCAGCAGAGCTGAGCCATCTTCCCTCCTTAGGATCACAGCTCCCGGCCCCAGCTCCTGCAGCCTGAGCAGAGGCTCTGGTGTCGTGGGCCAGGGTCTGAAAGAGATGAAGGTCAGGGGATGGGCGGTTCTGCACTTGGAGCCAGGGCTGCCGTCTCTTCCTCCGGTGACCTCAGGCAGCTCGCGAGACCCTCTGCTTCCCGGCCTCCTCTTTGGCAAAACGAGAGGATGCCAGCCCTTCAGCTCCTTTGTTGTGAGGAGCTAGTGTGTGATTAAAAGAGTGAGCCACTGCTGAACTTGGTCAAACCCTCGGCTAAGGGGCCATGGAAGCCCCAGGCCCGTCCTCACCCAACCCCCCGGGCTCCTCGGGAATGACCCACTGGGGTCACTGCCCATGCGGGACAGCCCGAGCTCCAGAACACTTAACATGTTCAGCCTCTCTTTCCATAACTGCATTTCTCCAGCTCTTATCACATTCCAGGCCCTCTTCTAAGCATGTTTATGTGTTATCTCAATTCCTTCTCATAGACCTTAAGAGGGGACATGCAGGTTTAGAGAAATTAAGCAACTTGCCTGAGGTCACACAGCTAGAGACAGGGGAGTCGAGATTTGAACCCTGGTCTGTCTGGAAAAAGTGGAAGCAGTGACAGATTTTATTTTCTTGGGCTCCCAAATCACTGCAGTTGGTGACTGCAGCCACAAAATTAAAAGATGCTGGCTTCTTGGAAGGAAAGCTATGACAAAGCTGTACAGCGTATTAAAAAGCTGAGATATCATTTTGCCTACAAAGGTCTGTATAGTCAAAGCTACGGTTTTTCCAGTAGTCATGTATGGATATGAGAGTTGGACCCTAAGGAAGCCTGAGTGCTGAAGAACTCTGGTGCTGGAGAAGACTCTTGAGAGTCCCTTGGACAGCAAGGAGATCAAACCAGTGAATCCTAGAGGAAATCAACCCTGAATATTCATTGGAAGGACTGATGCTGAAGCTGAAGCTCCAGTACTTTGGCCACCTGATGCAAAGAGCTAACTCATTGGAAAAGACCCTGATGCTGGAAAAGACTGAGAGCAGGAGGAGAAGAGGGTTACAGGAGATGAGATGGTTGGATAGCATTGCCGACTCAATGGACATGAGTTTGAACAAATTCTGGGAGACAGTGAAGCATAGAGGGGCCTGGTGTGCTGCAGACCATGGGGTTGCACAGATTCGGACACAACTTAGTGACTGATCAACAATAAGAACTGTCTGATGCCGGAGTTCCTGCTGTTAACGTTATTTATTTATTTTTACAGAGACTCTTACTGCCGATGAGGAAACCATGCCCCTCTTTTTTTTTTTTTTTTTTTAATATTTATTGGTTGTCTTGGGTCTCAGCTGCAGCTTGCAGGCTCTTTAGTTGTGGCACTCAGGCTGAGTCACTCCACAATATGTGGGATCTTGTTTCCCTGACCAGGGATTGAACCTGCGTTGGGAAGTTCTGTAAGCCTCTGGTCAGCTCTTGTCCTTTTACCACCTTCGTGGAAGGCCAGTGTGTGTGTATGCTAAGCCGCTTCAGTCGTGTCCGACTCTGTGGCCCCATGGACCACAGTGGAAGACCAGAGCCCTGAGTAAATCTTGCCTCTAGTGCCCAGCTGAGTATCTGGCCAGTAGTGTGTGCTGAGGAAAGGAGGGAGAATGGAAGGAAGGAGGGAGGAAAGGCAGGCGGGCGACTGGTCCTGCCCTTCACCACCAGCCGGGACCCAGGCTTCAAGCCCCTTTCCACTGCCCAGGGTGATGTGCAGGCCGTGAGGCGGTTGCTGGGTCACTGCTGTGCCCTCACTTTTTCTAAAAATACAAAGAGATGAGCCCTCTGAGGCCACCAAACAGATCTCCAGCTGCCCTCTGGGGCCAGTGCCTGCCACCGGGCACCCGCTCCCTCTGGGCCCCACCTGACAGCTGACCCCGTATCCCTGGAGCTGTTTACTGCCGGGCAAAGTCCAGATGTGTGGAGGTGGGAGCTCTGAGCGGCCTGTGCTGAGCTGTGGGACACCGGGGCGGTTTCAGGGTCTTTTCCCCAAGCCCAGTCAGAGCAAACCCTTCTTCGCTGGGGCTCCGTTCCTGCCCCTTTGGAGTCTTAGGAGCAGCTGGGTTCAGAGATAAGGACACCGGCCTCAGAGTCAGTACACCGGAGTCAGGCTCCAGCATTGCCCCCAGCATCTGCGGGACCAGTGACCTCTGTTAACCTCCTATACAACTGGGAGTAATAAGACGACAAAGCAGTGACAGTGTCATCCTGTTTTGAAAGGTATATTTCATGTGTGGAGATGAATCTCATGAGATTTGGACTGAAATGTTAACAGCATCATTGCTGGGCTCTCAGATTGAGATATTCTTTGGGTTCTGTCTGTATTTCCAAGTTCTTCCTCAAGGAACACACGCAGTAAAAGAGAAAAATGTTAGAACAACAACCCCACAGTTGAAATTTAAGTGTTTGTCTTGACTTACTCCTTGGAAGGAAAGTTATGACCAACCTAGATAGCATATTAAAAAGCAGAGACATTTCTTTGCCAACAAAGGTCCATCTAGTCAAGGCTATAATTTTTCCAATGGTCATGTATGGATGTGAGAGTTGGACTATAAAGAAAGCTGAGCGCCGAAGAATCGATGCTTTTGAACTGTGGTGTTGGAGAAGACTCTTGAGAGTCCCTTGGACTGCAAGGAGATCCAACCAGTCCATCCTAAAGGAAATCAGTCTTGGGTGTTCATTGGAAGGACTGATGTTGAAGCTGAAACTCCAATACTTTGGCCGCCTGATTCGAAGAGCTGAGTCATTGGAAATGATCCTGATGGTGGGAAAGATTGAGGGTGGGAGGAGAAGGGGACGACAGAGGATGAGATGGTTGGATGGCAACACCAACTCAATGGACATGGGTTTGGGTGGACTCTGGGAGTTGGTGATGGACAGGGAGGCCTGGTGTCCTGCGGTTCATGGGGTTGCAAAGAGTCAGATGTGACTGAGCGACCGAATTGAACTGAACTGAACTTGACTTAAAAGGACAGTTTGGGCTTCCCTGGTGGCTCAGTTGGTAAAGAAACACCTGAAGTGCAGGAAAGGTGGGTTTGATTCCTGGATTGGGAAGATCCCCTGGAGAAAGAAATGGCAACCCACTTCAGTATTGCCTGGAGAATCCCATGGACAGAGGAGCCTGGCAGGCTACAGTCCGTGGGGTCACAAGAGTCGGACACGACTTAGCATCTAAACCACCAAAGGACAGTTTGAGGAGAAAGTTAATGAAAGCAGGTTGCAAGCTTTAAAGGGCTTTGCAAGTGTTGGGGGTTCTTATCTTAATATTTATTTTTATTTATTTATTTGGCTGTGTTGGGTCTTAGTTGGGGCACTCAGGATCTTTGACCTTCATTGCAGCATGCGGGATCTAGTTCCCTGAACAGGGATAGAACCCGGGGCCCTGGCACTGGGAGTCTTAGCCACTGGCTGGACACCGGGGAAGTTCCAGTGTTGGGGGTTCTTAACACTCCTTCCTGCAGGGCATTTAGGAACTGGGACCCCAGGTATGGGGAGGGACTAAGTCTTCCAACTCTGCACGAGGAAACCCCATATATCAGCTCTGCCGCCCTAGGGTTACCCATCCTCACCAGGTTGGAAGGGGAGAGAATGACGGTCCGGTTTGTGTGACGCCCTGGTTGAGGATGGGCACGGCCATGGAGTGGGGTGCCCCAGCCTGCTCGGCGCGTGAGTCAGCAGCACTGGTTGAGCGCCCACTGTGTGCAGTGCCCTGTGCCCTGTCCTGAGAAGATAGCTCTGTTTGCTTTCCTCGGTCAACAAGTGTATCGAGCATCTCTCTGTTTTGAGGAAGTCAGAGTACAGAGGGCGTGGCCTGGAGGTAGGGAGCCTGGGCCGGGTTACAGAGGGGGGTGGGCGCCACGTGGGAGAGAGGAACGAAGCGGGAAAGCAGGGGACCACCCCTCTGGGGAGCCTGGAGGACTCTTGTGGACTTAAAGGTTGTCTCCGTTGGATCATGAAGGACGAGAAGAGTCCTCCAGAATGTCCTTTGTCTGGAGGGGTCACAGAGCCCTGCCTTGGGAAACGGCTTCCTGGGGGAGAGGCTAGTGGACTGTTTAAGTGGTGTTCATGTAACCCCGAGGGACCCCTGGTACAAAATGTATTAAGAATTTCAAGATGGCAATGGCCTTCAGCCAAGCACAGGGCCTTTCTTTTTTTTATCAAGGGGGGCCCTTTTGAGCAGCCCCTTGAAGCCAGCCCAGCCTGCTCGCCTGCGTGCGTGCTAAGTCACTTCAGTCGTGTCCAGCTCTTTGCGACCCTATGGACTGTAGCCCACCAGGCTCCTCTGTCCATGGGATTCTCCAGGCAAGAGTACTGGAGTGGGCTGCCATGCCCAGCCTGCTCGCAAGTGCAGGGAAAAGGCTGAGGGATTTCTTTCATTGGGAGGACCACCAGCCTTGGGAAGCCCAGCAACTCTTCACAGCATCTCGGGTTAAGGTTGGGCTCCAGAGGCGAGCTAACCCGACCAGATCTGGTTCTGTACTTAACCCTTCCTGTTGGTGGTTAGGGATGTGTTCTCTTCTCTAATGGTGCCCACAAGGCTGGAGGCACCAGGCCCCCTTCCCAAGCGCCCGGACTGGGGAGCAGCAAAGAACACAAGCACACACGCCTTCAAGGGTGGACATGGCAAGAGATGCTTCTGAGGGAAGTGCTGGCCTCACGTTAAGGCCTCAAAAGATGCACACTTCTGTCTGCCAACAGGGCATCTGTTTCAGCCCTATGCCCCACCCTCTCGTCTTTCTAATGAAGAAACTGAGGACCGGAGAGGCCAGGGGGACTGTCCAAGGTCACACGACTCGCCAACACTGAAACCAGAACTCAGGTTTTACAAATGCCCTGCCAAGCGCCCTTCCCCTAAAGGAGCCCTCTGCCCTGGACTGTGGGGGCGGGAGGTGGGGGCTGCCCTCGGCAGTGGTCTTCAGGCCTCCAGACTCTCCAGGGCTGAAGAAACCACTGCTGCCCACTGGAGGACGCTGCTCACGGGGCTCTAGTGGTGTGGAGAGGAGTTGAGATCTGGGTGGAAGAGGCTCATGACCTTTTCACCCTTAGGCTCATACCCTTTCACCCTTAATTTGAGCAGACAGTAGAACAGACGGGGAAGGAGAGAGCCCTGAGCCAAAGATAGTCCTGCTGCTAAAACCTGTCGGGGGCGGAGCCTGGGCCCTTCCTGTGGGGGAAGGAGCCCTGCTGTGTCTGGTTAAAGGTGCCGGAGGAGAGGCCTAATGTGGGTCAACAACAAGACTGGGAGAACCAGGAGTGGAGGCTCAGGACACAGGAGCGGGTGTACACATGGGGGTCTGGGTCCCTGTGGTGCTGCCCCCGCTTCAGACCTGAGCCCTAGGGAAAGCAGCCAGGCTGAACCCATACACGGCCCCCAGGCAGAAACAACTCCAGTCTCCAATTAGCAGCAGAAAGTGCCCAAGGGCATCAAATATTTACCTTGTACAGGGCAGAATGTTTGCACATGTGTGATCGAATAGAATTTGCACAGCCGCCTCAGGACACAAGCTGAGGCTGTGTTGTAAGGATGGGCAATGAACGCAGAGCAGTGAAGTCACTTCCTAGAGACCATCTGACTAGTTTAGTCCTGGAACTGGGAGAGAAGCTGGGTTTGCTGCCTTGGTCCAGCTCCCTGCCCTGGCCTCTGGCTGGTCTCCACCTCTCTACCTCCTCCCAGCGCTGCGCCCTGGGGCCCGTGGGCAGAGGTGGCAGGAGACTCTGGCAAGTGTTTGTGGAATCAGGATGGCACTTTCTGTCCCTGCGTTGAGAATGTTCTCTGTACCCCGACTCGCCACCACCCACTGAACCTCCTCCCAGCAAGGATGTTGGCCCCCACCCCCCCCGGAGGCCTTTGATGATACCTTTGGTCTGCTGACTGGTCTGTTCTCTCATTGGACCGTGAACTCCTTCAGGGTCAACAAATTACAGACAAACAAAGCTGTTTACAGTAAGTTCCTGACATAGGAACGAGTCCCATTCCAAGAGTGTTCCATGGCCATAACACCCTGAACGCGCCCGATCTCCTCCAAGAGCGTGTTTGTTAAGTTCAAAAAAGTGATCCTAGATACCCAGCTAACACAGGAGGCTGTCCTGTAATAGGTTTATAATACTTCTCACACAAAAACTACATAAAAAACAAACGCAAAAATAAACACTTTTGATCTTACAGGACAGGATGTTGAAAGGTACGCCAGACATGTGAACTAACTTATGTGATTGGACGTGTGAACGCACGTTCGCATGTTTGAAAGTTCACAGCCTGAAGGTTCGTGTGTAGGGGACTCATTGTAGTTTATGAAGCAGGGTGACCTGCCTAGGCCCCATGGCTTCAGACAGGAAACAATAGCTACTTGTCATCCATTTCCCAAAGGGCCATGCGTTCTTCCTTCCCTGGCCCTTGCACACAATAGACACAGGCAGGCCTCCCCTTTAAAAACATCTTGAATTCACTTAGAAGGAGCACAGTGAGGGAGGGCTGGAGAGGGGTGATCTGTATGGCAATGGACTCCCCACAGTTCAGTTCAGTTCAGTCGTTCAGTCATGTCCAACTCTTTACGACCCCATGGATTGCAGCACGCCAGGCTTCCCTGTTCGTCACCAACTCCCAGAGCTTACTCAAACTTATGTCCATCAAGTCAGTGATGCCATCCAACCATCTCATTCTCTGTTGTCCCCTTCTCTTCCCACCTTCAATCTTTCCCAGCATCAGGGGCTTTGCAAATGAGTCAGTTCTTCACATCAGGTGGCCAAAGTATTGGAGTTTCAGCTTCAGCATCAGTCCTTACAGTGAATATTCAGAACTGATCTCCTTTAGGCTGGACTGGTTGGATCTCCTTGCAGTCCAAGGGACTCTCAAGAGTCTTCTCCAATACCACAGTTCAAAAGCATCAATTCTTTAGTGCTCAGCTTTCTTTGCAGTCCAACTCTCACATCCATACATGACTATTGGGAAAACCACAGCTTTGACTAGATGGACCTTTGTTGGCAAAGTAATGTCTCTGCTTTTTAATATGCTGTCTGGGGCTTCCCTGGTGGCTCAGTGGGTAAAGAGTCTGTCTGCAGTGTGGGAAAGCCGTGTTCGATCCCTGGCTTGGGAAGATCCCCTGGAGAAGGAAATGGCAACCCACTCCAGTATTCTTGCCTAGAGAATTCCAAGGACAGAGGAGCCTGGTGGCCTACAGTCCATGGGGTCACAAAGAGGTGGACATAACTGAGTGACTAATACTTTTCACTTTCAGGTAGGTCATAGCTTTTCTTCAAAGGAGCAAGCATCTTTTAATTTCATGGCTGCAGTCACCATCTGCAGTGATGTTGGAGCCCAAGAAAATAAAGCCTGTCACCATTTCCATTGTTTCCCCATCTATTTGCCTTGAAGTGATGGGACCAGATGCCATGATCTTAGTTTTCTGAATGTTGAGTTTTAAGCCAACTTTTTCACTCTCCCACAGACTCCTTTAATTGTCAAGCCCCCTGGATATTTTTCTAATCTCAGACTGAGGAAAACCTTTGTATACATAATGTGAAATCCAGAGGTCATAACATATCAGTGAATGTGATCATGTAAAAAGTAAACCTGAAAAGTGAAAGTGAAGTCACTCAGTCATGTCCGACTCTTTACGAGTCCATGGACTATAGCCTACCAAGTTCCTCTGTCCCTGGGATTTTCCAGGCAACAGTACTGGAGTGGGTTGCCATTTCCTTCTTTAGGGGATCTTCCCGATCCAGGGATTGAACCCAGGTCTCCCACATTGTAGGCAGACGCTTTACCGTCTGAGCCACCAGGGAAGTCAAAAAATAAACCTATTTGAATACAAATAATTGTAATAACAGGGCTTCCCTGGTGGCTCAGCTGGTAAAGAACCCACCTGCAGGGAGACGGGAATCCAGTCCCTGGGTTGGCAAGATCTCATGGAGGAAAGAACGGCTACCCACTCCAGGATTCTTGCCTGGAGAATCCCATGGACAGAATCCCATGGATAGCCCTGGTGGGCTACAGTCCACGGGATCACAGTAGAGTTGAACACGGCTGAGTGACTAAGAGCGCACGTGATCATAGTAACAACAGCATATGCCCTCACAGCGGTTTTTTCATGCGAAGTGCTGTGCCCGACCCTTTCTATACATTAACTCATTTTATTCTCATAAAAACCTGTGAATCTGAGGTTCAGTAGCTGAACCCGTGGTCACTGAGCTGCTAAATTAGACAAACCAGGATTACTAAACAGTCTGCCTTCAGAGAGGCAGCAGAGGGCTCAGCCCAGGACTGAAGGGTCCTTGGAGGTGGCCCGACGGTGGGAGGTGAGGCTGGTGGGTTGGGGGTGGGGCAGATGGGGCAGGGCCCGTAAGGAACTTAGACTTTATCCTGAGAGCCCTGGGGAGCGGTAAGAAGATTTTCCTTGGCAAAGTGACATCCTTACACTTTAGCAGGGTATCCACGGGCAGTACCACTTCCAAGCAGGTGGCGAATAGTGCACCGCGATCTGGGTTGTGAGGGTCGTGTGGTGGTCCTGGCGCTCTGGCTCCTGTCTGGATATCAGGGTCATGGGAGCGCCTCTTCTTCCCACGGCTTCTGTGAACCCACAGCGGAGCCAGCTTTAGGTCCTGCAGGCTGAAGGGCCCCCAGCCCTCAGCAAGGTCCCAGCAGGATTGTGTCTAGATTTCACAACTCCCTGCAGTCTCACCCCTCACCTCCTGCCTGCTGACAGCAATCTGCTGGGGCAGAAATAGCCCCGCACGTTCACAGCGCCTGCCTCATACATGTTGTATACGTCGGCCAGCCAGAGTGCTGAGCCTCCTGATGCGAGGCCCCTGCTCTCTTCCAGCCCAGGACCGAAGGCTGGCTGGTCTGCTGCCTTGGCCAAAGGCTCGGGCACCTCTGATTGCAGAAGTCTCTGGAAGGGCAGCACTATTGGAGCTCCAGGAGCTGGTCCTAAACAGAGGCCTCCTGGCTGAGCCCTGAGCCTCTAGGGGGATGGTGTCTGCAGCGGACGGACGTCACTGAGGGAGCTGTGGGGCGTCACCAGGCTGGCTTCTCTCCCCGGTCGCTCCTCCTGTCTTGTCTTATCATGCAGCTGGGCTGCCCGCACTGCCAGACTTCGTGGGAGCTGCCTCTGAAGGCCAGGGGTGGGGGGCAGGGTCTGGGCCTCAATGTAACAGGAGAGCTTTCAGAGCAAAGCAGCTAACCGCAGGTGTGGTCTGTGACATAAGCTGTCAGTTTTGGGCAGAGAGAGCCCTCCTCCATTCTCAGCTCTGCTCATCCCTCCAACTGTCTAAAATTTAGGTCAGGCTGTAGGAAAATGCTTTTCTTATTTGCATTCTTGTTGCATTCTTGCAAGAATCTATGAAGAGAAGTGAAAGTTAGTCGTGTCTGACTCTATTGTAACCCCATGGACTGTAGCCTACCACGCTCCTCTGTTCATGGGATTTCCCAGGCAAGAATACTGGAGTGGGTTGCCCTTTCCTACTCCAGGGGATCTTCCTGACCCAAGGATCAAACCTGTGTCTCCTGCATTGGCAGGCGGATTCTTTACCACTGAGCCACCAGGGAAGCCCCCCCAAAATCTGCAGTGAATAAAAATGTGGACTTTGAACTGAGTGGTGTCTAAGCCTGGCTTTCCTGCTCGCCGGCCTGGTGACTGTGGACAAGCTGCGTTCCCTGATGGAGACAAACTGGTCCTCACCTCACTGGGCTACGTGCCAGTGAAAAGGGAAGATACGTGTAAAACGATTGCAGTGCCCTTGGAGCAACACTGGAGATATTAATACCAATGATGATTGCTATCATTGTTGGAGGGAGTCAGGGGTGAGCTTTTTGTGCTTTTCCCACCATTTCCAGAAGCTGTTTTGTCAATTTGTTAATCTTTCCAGGTTATTTTGGTAGTCTCTGTTCTTCCTCTCGCCTTTGAATCTTCAACTCGATTCCTTCAAGCATGTTAGTAATTCTAAGTCTCTAGAATTCAGTGTGTGCTTTATGCTTGGAGCACATCTCAATGGGATAGTTTTATGCAAATGGCTGAAGTTGGGCCCTGGTCTCACATCGTACAAAAAATTAACTCAAAATAGGATATAGACCTACATTAAAGAGTTGAAACTATAAAACACTTTGAAGAAAATATAGAAGTAAATCTTTGTGACCTTGGGTTAGACAGTGTTTTTTTAGATATGACACCAAAAGCATAAATGATAATAGAAAAATTAATTGGATTTTGTTGAAATTAAAAACTTTTGAGAATTCGCTGGTAGTCCAGGAGTTAGGACTCTGCGATTCCACTGCAGGGGAGAATGGATTTGATCCCTGGTCAGGGAACTTAGATTCCATTTGCCTTGCTGCATGGCCTAAATAATAGATGAATCGTTAAAAAGTAAAAAAAAAAACAAAAAAAACTTTTGTGTTTCAAATGACACCATCAGGAAAATGAAAAGAGAATAGAATGGGAGAAAATATTTATAAACCATATATCTGACAAAGGGTTAATATCCACAATATATAAAGAACTCTTCTAACCCAATAGATGAGACGAAAACCCAATTGAACATGGCCATTTTCTTAAAAAGCTGCACAAACAGTTGATAAGCACTTGATGCTGACATAGTCATCATTAGTTATCATTGCAAATCAATGAGACACCACGTCACACCCACTAGAATGACTGCAATAAAAAAGGTTGAGATACCAGCTGTTGATGAGGAAGTGCAGAAACTGGAACTCTCATTGCTGGCAGGGATGTGAAATGGTGGGAGCACTTCGGGCTGCTTGGCAGTTCTTCAAAAAGCTAAACATAGAGTTACCATGTGCGTTCAGTTGCTCAGTCGTGTCTGGCTCTTTGAGATCCCATGGACTACATGTAGCCTACCAGGCTCCTCTGTCCTTGGAATTTTCCAGGCAATAACAATACAGGAGATGCAAGAGACATGGGTTTGATCCCTGGGGCAGGAAGATCCCCTGGAGAGTTAACCATTCTCTCTCTTGTTGCTAAATCGTGTCCAACTCTTGCAACCCCATGGACTGTAGCCTGCCAGACTCCTCTGTCCATGGGATTCTCCAGGCAACACTACTGGAGTGGGATGCCATTTCCTTCTCCAGGGGATCTTCCTGACCCAGGAATCTGCATTGCAGGCAGATTCTTTACCAACTGAGCTACGAGGGAAGTGAGTTACCATATGACCCAGTAATTCCACTCCTAGATATACACCCAAGAGAAATGAAAACATTTGTCCATGTGAAAACTTGTACATGGAGGAACCACCCACATGTCCACCAGCCAAAGCAACTTGATATAATAATCCTATTGTTCATTGGGCAAAATAGTAAGGCATGATTGCTAAGAACACTTAGAGAAAAAAAAAAGACTGAAGAGGGAAGACTTGCCCTACAAAATAACATCTATTAAATAAACAGATCAGTCAACTTTGAAACAGGTCTTAGTATAAATAAGAACCAAATTTAATGTTAAGGAAGTATCACAAACTTACCACAGGAAAAGAGATATACTATTAATGAAATAAATGTCAAATAGCTCAAATTGCTAAAGATAAAAAAAGAATAAAACCAAAAGACAAGGGCTTCCCTGGTGGCTCAGTGGTAAAGAATCCGACTGCCAATGCAGGAGAAGACATGGGTTCGATCCCTGATCCGGGAAGATCCCACATGCCTCAGAGCAACCAAGCCCATGAACTACAACCACTGAGCCTGTGCTCTAGAGCCCAGGAACTGTGACTGTTGAGCCTGTACTCTTCATCAAGAGAAGCGGCCGCAGTGAGAAGGCCCCGCCACAAAGAGTGGCTCCTGCTCGCCACTAGAGAAAGGCCCGTGTAGCAACGAAGACTCAGCACAGCCAAAAATAATTAAAATTATTTTTTAAAAAAACCCACAAACCCAGAAGACAAGACAGTGACCCTGTAAGGGGGAAAGATTTTCCAAACATTAAACCAAGTGGCAGAAATCACTAAGAAGAAGACTAATAGATATCAAAATGTTAAAACTTCTGCCACATGAAACACTTCTTAAAAGGCGAATAGTACAGATTTATATTCTGAACAATGAAACACACTTAACACCTTTTAAGTATATTTATGATCCCAGTTTTCTAAAATAAAGTGGTTTACATACACAGGTAAAAAGTGCAGTTGGAGGCTGTGAGCTCACTAGTACTGTCTGGTTTTACCACCTGTGTGACCTTGAGGGGGGCAGTTAACCTCTGTGCCTGATTTCCTCGCAGGTGAAACAAAAGTAACAATAGTCCCTTCCTGGTAGGGTTGTTGAGAGGACTAAATGGGTTCATGCACGTCAAGGACATAAAAAACGGCACCTGGCACGTAGTAAGTGCTCAGTGACTCTAGAATCGATGTTCTCTTACATACAGGCTTCTTTTTGGTTGACCAGGATACTAAGGGTTATACTGAAAACTTGGTAACACGTGAGAATATTGACATTGACAGACTTAGAAGTTACAAGGAGTGAACAAGTGAAAATAGGTCAGGCACATCAAGGAATAACAGCAGTGCATATTATATTACATACAGCCAAGGAGATGTTTTATACTTGTGATAAGTTGCGATTGTCTGCAAAATATGGCCAAGTGGAATTCCCACTTCCTGCCAGTGGCCAAGAAGATGTCATGGAGGAGGTAGGATTTTTGAAGACAAAGAAGGGGGTTTCTTAGTTGGAATTGTGCCTGTGTGTGTGCTCAGTAACTCAACCATGTCTGACTCTGAGACCTCATGGACTTTAGACTGATGGATTCTTCTGTCCATGGGATTCTCCAGGCAAGAAAACTGGAGTGGATTGCCATTTCCTCCTCCAGGGGACCTTCCTGACCAGGGGATTGAACCTATGTCTCTTGTGTCTCCTGCATTGGCAGGTGGATTCTTTACCACTGTGCCACCAGGAGTAGTTAGCACTAGGAAGCAGCTTAGGACATGGAGGGAATTCTGGAAGGTGAGGATGGGCTGGGGTGTGGCTGGTCTGCCAGGCCACTGGACTGTTACACGCCAGAGGGCCCCAAGGCCTTTGCCTGGCTGCCCCTCTAGTGTAATGACCCTTCCAGCATAAGGGACCTCTTCTGATCACCATTTGGGTTTTCTTTATGACTCTGGGCTCTTCTGTGTAGGTGTGAGGTCCCCTCCAGAGACAAATTAATCTCTCATATATAAACACATTTCACAAGCATCTGCAGATAAGTTTTCCGCAGAGAAACGAAAACGTGTTGATGGATGGCAGGGGTGGCAGGTGGAGGTAGGGAGCTTGGGGCACAGAATCCTGGCACTGACCCTGTGTGTGAGCCTGGAGCTGTGAACCCTGTGTGCGTGTGGTTACGTGCAGACGGGTACTTTCCAGTGACCTGCTTCTGGTGTGCCCAAGGAGGATTGCAGACTTGGCTGCATCTTAGGGGCTTTGGCTCACTCCCCACCACTCCCGGCTGCGGGGGCAGGTGCCAGAGCCTGTGTTTACTGGGGGATGTCTCCTCTGCTCTGTCCTGCTGCCCCTTCCTGGCCTGGGCTGTGCGGGGCATGTGAACGGTACGGCCCTGGCCACAGGCCACCTTCAAAGGAGCTCACTCATGACTCAGCCTGGGCTTCTGAGAAATGAGGAAAAAGGTGGGGAGACGTTTAAAACCTGGCTATCCATTGAGTCCAACCACTTGATGTTGTGTGTGTGTGTGTGTGTGTGTGTGCGTGTGCGCGCGTGCGTGTAAGTGTGCGTGCTCAGTCGTGTCTGATTCTTTGCGACCTCATGGACTGTAACCCACCAGGCTCCTCTGTTCATAGGATTCTCCAGGCAAGAATACTGAAGTGGATTGCCATTTCCTTCTCCAGAGGATCTTCCCATCTTAGGAATTGAACCCGCGTCTCCTGCGTCTCCTGCATTGCAGACGGATTCTTTACTATTGCACCACCTGGGAAGCCCATCATATGAGGTACTCCTAATATACACCAAATGATTAATAGCATTATCTCTAGATGGTAGAATTCAGGGAAAGTGTAAATCCTTTTTAATACATATTTCTGCATTGAAGGAAAATTTTGGATGAGAACATACTCTTTTATAAGTAGAAAAAGAGATAATATTAAACAGATAAAACACAAACATAAAAAATATTTCCTCCCCAGTTCATTCATGAGTGGGTCTCAAAAGCTTGAGGGTAGTTGTTCCATTTTAGGAATTCATCCTGGGAAAATAATCAGAAATGTGTGCAAGGATTTAGCTTTAAGAGTGTTCATAAAGAAAAAAAAAAGAGTGTTCATGACGGTACTATCTATAATAGTGAAAATTGGACATAGCTAATAGTATTGGATTGGTTAAGTCATTACGCTCTAATCATACTGTGGGATAATAGCATTTTAAATGCTAATTATTTAAAATGCTTTTATGTAAGATTTATTTTTAATATAGGTTTAAAAAATATTTGTTTGTTTATTTTTGGCTCTGCTGAGGCTTCCTTGCTGTGCGTGGGCTCTCTCTGGCTGCGGTGAGTGGGGCTACTCTTCGTTGTGGCGCCCAGGCTTCTTGCTGGCTTCTCTTGTTGCAGAGCACAGGCTTTAAGGGGTACATGCTTCTGTAGTTGCATCACACGGGCTCAGTAGTTACGGCTCGTGGGCTCTAGGGTGTGGGCTTCAGTAGTCGTGGTACAGGGGCTTAGTCCTGGTGGCTCACGGGCTTTAGTTGCTCCGTGGCATGTGGAATCTTCCTGGACCAGGGATCAAACCTGTGTCCCCTGCATTGGCAGGCAGATTCCTATCCACTGTACCACCAGGGAGATCCCTGAAATTTATGATGACATGATTAGTGTTCAAATAATTTCATTAGGATACAAAGTAGGATGTTAAAAGATGCGTAATTTATCATGTTGTGCACACAGAGCAAATAATGGGACAGTCTACATGACAGTGTTAACTGGTTGTTTCTGAGTGGTCAGATTATAGATTATTTTGATTTTGTGTTGTTTTTCTGAAAGTTTCAAAGAGTCTATAAAAGGATGTATTACTTTGTAGTCATATTGTAAAATAAGCATTTTAAGATTATAAACAAAACCCAAAAAAAACCCAGTCCCAAAGTGCTGAGAATAACAAAGCTGACTCCCAGAAATTTACGGGGCTCACAGCCCCTGAGAACAGGGTAAGGGTCATAGCACAGCACAAGCTGCCATTCCTGAGAACCGAGGCTGCACCAGGCTTTATTTACATCATGTCTCTGACCCTTGAACCTCCTGCCAGGCAGATCCTGCCTCCACAGAGCTGGGTGCTGGAAGCCCTGGATACCGCCAGGGTGGGGAAGCATGGCAGCTCTCTATTCCCCTCCTCTCGCCCCCCACGTCCTGGTTTCTGAGTGGGTAGGGAGGCGCCCAGTAGCAATTTGGCGCTGGGCTTCAACTTTACAGCCTCCTGAGTCTTGGCTGCCACCAGGCCTCAAAGCCCCAGGTCTGAAATTCTCAGTGAATCTCAGGAGTTACTTTGAAGGGGGTCCTCTGAGAGACATGCAGACAAGGTGGCCAAAGCTCTGTTGGACATGGAGCTGAAGCTGTAAGAAAATAAGGTGGAGCGGAGAAAAGGTTTGAAATTAGATGGATGGGCGGGGTGGGGAGGGGCAGGTGGCAGAATCATTGTAAACATTTTCCCATTGCTGTTAGTCTTCTTCTAACACTTATATAATTTGAAAACCTCAACCTTGAGTTCTCAAAGGGAAAAAAAGCGTGTAGATAGTTCTCTGAACCTCTTGATAGTTAAGAAACACCACCAGGTCCTCTGGCAGGGAGACCGCTGTCCTTTGAAAGCTGTGTCCACACCGACCTGAAGGCTTGTTTATTTAGCCTTTTCCTCTCTGTAATTTGCTCATCACTGCCTTCATGGTATCTGGCAGAGCAGCCAGTGCACAGTGATCGCTCGATAAATATTTGTTGAATAAATGAATGAACTGGGTGTGTATCCTCATTCAGAATGCATTCCCCTGCTGGCAAGTAGGCAGGCGCTTTTTGTATTAGTTGCTATTCATAAAAAGAGATACCTTCCTTAAAAATAAAAGAAACCATTTTCTGCCTAATGAGATAGAAAAGTCAGGCACAGTTTATTGATTTGTCTGACTCTGTAAACACCATTTTTAGATACATCCCCTAATGAACCTAATAGCAACCCTGTAAATTACCATTAGATTAAGAACGAGCATGTGACTTCAGATATGATCCCTAACAGGGTGGTAACTGAGAAACCCTTGCGTGAGACATGCTGGAGATGCCTACAGTCATGGCTGATGGTGTTGGAGACCTGCAGTTAGACGTGGTAGACTGACTCTTTTATAACTGCTTTATTGACAAGCCATATAATTTACCTATTTAGAGGGTGCAGTTACAGTAGCTTTTAGTATATCCACAGAGTTGTGCACCCATTGCCACAGTCAATTTTAGAACATTTTTATCACCCCCAAAAGAAACCCCATGCCCATTTCCTCCCACCCACAAGGCTCCAGCCTAAGCAACCAGTAATCTACTTTTGTGTCTGTATAGATTTCCCTATTCTGGACATTTTATATAAATGGAATCATACAAAAGTGATCCATTGTGACTTCTGCTTAATATGTTTTCAAAATTCGTGTTGTGGCATGTATCAATGCTTCATTTCTTTTTCACTGTTGAGTAATAGTACTCAATATTGCCATATTTTATTTGTCTGTTCTTCAGATAATGAGCATTTGAGTTGTCTCCACTTTTTAGCTGTTATGAATAACATTGCTTTACAGTCATTCACTGTGTGGATGTGTATACCTAGGAGTAGAATTGCTGGGTCATATGGTCTATGTTTAACATTCTGAGGAGCTGCCAGACTGTTTTCCAAAGTGGCTGGTTTGGAAAGTGGTTCACATTCTCACCAGTAGTATGTGTGGTTTCAGTTTCTCCACATCCTTAACAACGACTGTTATGATGTCTTTCTGATAATAGCCTCCCAGTGAGTCCTGGAGAAGGAAATGGCAACCCACTCCAGTATTCTTGCCTGGAAAATCCCAATGGACAGAGGAGCATGGCAGGCTATGGTCCCTGGGGTTGCAAAGAGCCAGACATGACTGAGCAACTGACACTTCCCAGTGAGTATGAAGTAGTATTTCACTATGGTTTCAATTTGTGTTTCCCTGATGGCTAATGCTGTTGAGCAGCTTTTTGTGTGCTTGTTGTATATCTTATTTGGGGGAAAAAAAAAAAAAAGGTCTATTTAGATCTTTTGCCTATTTAAATATTGTGTTGTTTTGTCTTTTTGTTATAGGTTATAAGAGTTTTTTAAAAAATATTCTGCATACCAGTTTCTCGTCAGGTATATGATCTGCAAATATTTTCTTGCACTGTGTCAGTTCTTTTTTCACGTTCTTTTTTAAATTCTGATTTAATTAATTTATTTATTTTAAAATTATTTGTTTATTTATATTGTGGCTGTGCTGGGTCTTTGTTGCTGTGCTTGGGCTTTTCTGTGGTTGTGGCAAGCAGGGGTTACTCTCTCACTGGGGCGAGTGGGCCTCTCAATGCGGTGGCTTCTCTTGTTGTGGAGCGTGGGTTCTAGGTACATGGGTTTCAGTAGTTGCAGATCCTGGCCTCTAGAGTGCAGGCTCAGTAGTTGTGGCACTCGGGCTTGGTTGCCCTGCATATATGGAATCCTCCCAGTCCAAGATTGACTCATGTTTTTTTCTAAGAGTTTTTAAATTTAGCTCTTACATTTAGGTCTGTGATGCATTTTGAGTTAGTTTTTGTGTATGGTGTGAGGTAGGGGTTCAACTTCATTCTTTCGCATGTGGGTATCTGATCCCAGCAATACTTACTGAAAAGAGTATTCCACACCCCGCCCCCCCCCCCCCAACTGAATTGTCTTGGGACCACTGTTGAAGATCCATTGATCATAGAGCTGAGGACTTATTTCTGAACTCTCAATTCTATTCCACTGACCCATATGTCTATCCGTAGGCCACTATCACACATGATTACTCAATTACTGTAGCTTTGTTGTAAGTTTTGAAGTTGGCAGATATGAGTTCTCCAAACTTGTTCTGTTTTTTCAAGAGCATTTTGGCTAGCCTGGGTCCCTTGAAATTCCATATGAATTTTAGAGTCAACTCTGCCAAGAAGTTCGGTGAGATATTGATAGGGATCCCTTAAATCGGTAAACCAGTGTGGGGAGCATTGCACTCTTAGCAGCAGTAAAGGTATTTTTAAATGTTTAAACTACAAGGAGATCGCCAGTCCAGGTTGGATGCATGAGACAAGTGCTCAGGGCTGGTGCACTAGGATGACCCAGAGGGATGGGATGGGCAGGGAGGTGGGAGGGGGGTTCAGGATGGGGAACACATGTAAATCCATGGCTGATTCATATCAATGTATGGCAAAAACCACTACAATATTGTAAAGTAATTAGCCTCCAACTAATGTAAATAAATGGGAAAAAAAAAAAAAAAAAAACTACAAGGAGAAAGAGACTGGGAGCAGAAACAAGTAGAAAAAGGAGGAGTACACAGTTCGGCCGAGCAGTAGAAGCTGTGTCCTGGTGCCTGCAGAAAGGACCCAATAAAGGGACATGAGCCTTCCAGGAGGGCACTAAGTTTGGAAACACAGGGTACCAAGGCAAGTGGGAGTGACATGCGAGCCGAGGCGGGGGATGGGCCTCAGGTCTGTTTACAGAGCCATTCAGCCGAGATGGGTAAACCAGACCACCTGACCTGCCTCTTGAGACATCTGCATGCAGGTCAGGAAGCCACAGTTAGAACTGGCCATGGAACAACAGACTGGTTCCAAATAGGAAAAGGAGTACGTCAAGGCTGTATATTGTCACCCTGCTTATTTAACTTATATGCAGAGTACATCATGAGAAACACTGGGCTGGATGAAGCAAAAGCTGGAATCAAGATTGCCGAGAGAAATATCAATAACCTCAGATATGTAGATAACACCACCCTATGGCAGAAAGTGAAGAAGAACTAAAGAGCCTCTTGATGAAAGTAAAAGAGGAGAGTGAAAAAGTTGGCTTAAAGCTCAACATTCAGAAAACTAAGATCATGGCATCTGGTCCCATCACTTCATGGCAAATAGATGGGGAGACAGTGGAAACAGTGGCAGACTTTATTTTTTTGGGCTCCAAAATCACTGCAGATGGTGACTGCAGCCATGAAATTAAAAGATGCTTACTCCTTGGAAGGAAAGTTATGATCAACCTAGACAGCATGTGAAAAAGCAGAGACATTAGTTTGCCAACAAAGATCCATCTAGTCAAGGCTATGGTTTTTCCAGTAGTTGTGTATGGATATAAGAGTTGGCCTATAAAGAAAGCTGGGCACCGAAGAATTGATGCTTTTGAACTATGGTGTTGGAGAAGACTCTTGAGAGTCCCTTGGACTGCAAGGAGATCCAACCAGTCCATCCTAAAGGAGATCAGTCCTGAGTATTCATTGGAAGGACTGCTGTTGAAGCTGAAACTCCAATACTTTGGTCACCTGATGCAAAGAACTGACTCATTTGAAAAGACCCTGATGCTGGGAAAGATTGAAGGCAGGAGGTGAAGAAGATGACAGAGGATGAGATGGTTGGATGGCATCACCAACTCAATGGATATGAGTTTAGGTAAACTCCGGGAGTTGGTGATGGATAGGGAGGCCTGGCATGCTGCTGTCCATGGGATCGCAGAGTCAGACATGACTGAGCGACTGAACTGAACTGAACTGACTCAGCCCTCCAGATTTCCTCCCCCTCCCCTTCTCAGCCTGGGGGCAGCTCCTCCTTCAGGCAAGAGATTTGTTCTTTTCCAGGGCAGCGCTTGTAGAGTGTGGTTGTGAACTGGCTTAGGTCCATGGACTTTGTTAGTAGCCCCAGTAAGGTATAGATGTACAAAAAAATAAGAGTGTTTAGAATTTTTAGAGAAATTTGAAGTTGCCTCCACATTCAGGTGCCTGCTCAGTGGTCTCCTCTTGCTGAATAGTGTGGTTTGGATGTTTGACCTCCTACTGTGAGTCATGTGTAGTGGTGGGTCATATGTACCATCACGTCCTGTAGGACCACTGTTGGTGCTGCCAGATTGGGAGATTAACCATCAGTGTCCAGCACAGATAGGTTGAGAAGCATGTTCTAGAGGCTGACAGGTCAGTTGTCTGTGTAGCTGGGAGAAGGCTGTTGTCCCTGGCTGAATAACTGTGTTCTTAACAGTGGGCTATTCAGCCTTCCTTCCACCCTCGTTTAAGAAAACTGTCAGCCAAGTGTATACCCTCTGCCAACATCTGTCCCCAGGCAGGAGTCCAGAAAATTCTCATCAGAAAAGACTTGATGACCCAGAGAGAAGACTCTTAAACACTGACATTTAGAAGTTCCCGCCATTTACCTACAGTGATGTTCTTCAATGGACGAGCCATACTCACACACACGAAGCTTAAACTCTAAGAACTTTTGTTTTTTGAATAGTCTTTCTGCTGATACAACTCAGAATTCAAAAGATTCAAAAAGGTATAATGAAGAGGGCTTCTCTATGTCACCACTTACTTCCCCTTCCAGTAAACTCTTTAGTGACTCACTCACCCTTTAACATAAAGTTACATGAAAAAGACCATAATAAAGAAATCAGAAACTCAGAGAAAAGATTTAAGGATATAGAGATTTAAGAAGTTCAAAAAAGGAAAACAATATCCCTGGAGACAGAAGAGAAGCTATTACATCAATCAAATAAGAACAGTATCCTATTAAAAGAAGGAATATTCCAGAAACAAGAGAGAGAGAGCGAACTCTTAGGAATTAAAAATATGAGATATAAATATATTTAAAACTCAACTTGAAAAGTTAGGAAAAAAGGTTTATGAAATCTCACAGAAAGTAAAAAAAGAGAGATGGAAAGTTAGATACAGAAGATAAGAAGATTAAAGGATCTGGTTAAAAGATGCAACATCCTAGTAACAGGAGCTCCTGAAAGACTGAACAGAGGAGAGGGGAAAGAAATAACCAGATACATAATTAACGACTTTTTTTTTTTTTTAAGAGCAGAAGCATGTAAGTTTTCAGATCAGAAGGACTCCTCAAGTGCCCAGGATAATGAAACGAGACCATCACAGGACACATCCCTGTGAACCTTGAGAGTACAGGAAGCCAGAGAAGAATCTGAACACTTTGAGAGACCAGATAAAAAAAGGACAGAGAATTGAAATGGCCTGGGTCATCTCAGCAGCCACTCTGGAAGCTAAATTTCTACACTCAGGCAGACTGCAATCAAGTGCATAGACATTTTCAGTTATGTTAGTAGCAAAAGTTTTACTTCCTTTGCTCACCTTCTTAGGACGTCCCTGGAAGGTATGAATGATCAAAACAAAGAGTAGATCAAGGATGAAGATGTGGAGTCCACAAGTGGGGAGAGCTACTTGGCACTAGCCAGAGCAGAGGGGAAGGAGGGAAGGGATAGAGGAAGAATGAAGCCGGGAAGTGGGTGCATGGAGAAAGCAGAGTCAGGAGGCTGGGAGAGGGGCTTCTGTGGTGGTACAGTGGTTAAGACTCCACGCTTCTACTGCAGTGGGCACAGGTTCGATCCCTGGTCAGGAAACTAAGATCCTGCATGCAATGCAGTGTGTGCCCCCACCCCCCCACCAAAAAAAGAGAGGCTGGGAGAGTCCTCCCCAGCTTCTCGTCTTCCCAAGGCTCAGTGTTCATCCATAGCTGGCCTTGCGAGACACTTGACATCCTCGTATTGAGTTCCCCTTCCTGCTTAACCAGTTCACGCAAGATTTCAGTCTCTTGCAACCAAAATGTTCCTCCTGATACCTCAGCTCCTCAGAGTTGGAACCAGCAGCATCAGCATCACCCAGGAGCTTGCTAGAGATGGAGGCTCACAACCCTCCCTAAGACCCACTCAACAGGATCTGCATTTTAACAAGATTCTCAGATGACAGCACTGTCCTAGTAGATCGACCTTGCGAGGATGGGCAGATTAAAGATAGTATGTAAAATACCTAACCCCATAGCGGGTCCTCTGTGAGGTGTTCTGTAGGTGGTGATGGCGAGGGTGTTGGCGGGGCTGAGAACACTTGGAATGACAATCTAGGGAGGCATTCCTGGGACCATGGCGCATGGGAGCTCAGCACCTAATTACAGAGACAAGGCAGAAGGCACGTCTGTACCAGAAAACGGGTTTCAACTCCACTCCAGGAACCTGTCGGGTTAGTCAGACCAGGTGTCAGCATGGGAAGCCATGAAGAAAACCGCCTCTCAGGTGTGGCAGCTGGCCGTGAGTGACAGGCTGGCTCAGCACCTGGGATGACATCTGATGGGGTGGGGTGGGGGGAGATGTTGGCTAGGCCACTTTCTCAGCAGAGTGGGCGGGCGTCCTGGCCCAGCGCTCAGGAAGCGGGTCAGGAGGACGTGTCCTGAATGAGCAACTCCTAAGTGCCTCTTCAGGCCGAAACTCATGGCCCCGTGGGACGGCAGGGCTGGGGAGGGGTTTAGGAATGAGAGGTGGCTGGATCGCCCTACGGGGGCAGGGGATCCCTTCCCATCTTGGCAGGAGCAGGGTAGCCTTGCACATGGTTTTCTTGGCTCCAGTCCTTTTAGCTTTCAGCCACCTTTTTTGTGCTAGGGATTCTGTTGATTTTCCAGTACTGAGCAAATGTGACATAGAGCTGGGATTTTAAAGATTTTTAAAGGAGAAGGTGATGTGCTCATGGGAAGCTGGAGTCCCATGTGAACCCTCAGCACGAGTGGATAGAGGGCATCATCCCAGGGGCCTGCCTCATCCGGAGTTACCAGGCAGGCTTTCCACTGTCCACCAACCAGACGGTGCTATATCAGTCCTTGTCTAGCTCTACCCAGGAAGCACCCAAACCCTCCCAGTGTTTGCACAGTAGAGCCCCAGGCCTTTAGAACACCTGTAGGAATCTCACCCTCGGAAACAACAAACTGTCCTCAGCAGAAGTCTGCCCTGTACAGGCTTGTTGTGGTCACCACCTGCATAGACAGCAGCTATAGAGGCCTGACATTAGCCTCAAGGAGCTGCGGACACAGGCTGCGTGCGCCCTGAGTGTCAGGACTTCCTTGTGAGCTGAAATACAGTCTTGGTCCCATTTTACAGATGAGAAAACTGAGGCATAAAGGGATGTGACAAGGTCACACAGCTTGTGAGTGGCAGAACTCACAAGTGGTAGAACTGGCAAACCCAGGCAGTCTGGCTCCAGAACCCCTGGTGGACAGGGGTCCAAGACAGCTCCTGTCCACTAATGCCATTCTGGCCTGAATGGTGTTAGCCAGCTGAGCCTGAGGCAGTGGGGTGAGGCTGGGAGCAGAGGCATCCCCGCTGGCCCATGTAACACCTGGCCTGTCTCTATCCCTCACTGACTTCCAGTTTCCTTGCACTGTAAGTGGAGTAGGCGATCCTGCGGATTCAGGCCACACAGCGTGCACGGCAGGGTCACTACACACAGGGAGATGCGTCCACTTGTAGGTGTGGAAGGACACAGGGACCAGGGAGCACAGACCCCGCCTTTGCTGGCCGCATTCAGCAAGGCAGTTAGTGTCCCATTTTTTAAAACGGGGAAAGTGGTATTTGAATGTGGACGGTTGCTCAGTTCAGTCGGAGCCACGTAGGTGAGGCCCCGAGTGGACCTCCAGCCCAGCTCCATGCCACCAGCTCTCCTCCCACCGTGGACATCATTGTGACCGAGAGCTACGAGGTCCACCCCCAGGTCCTGCTCCTGCAGGCATTTTATCCCCTGCACTGAATCAGTGCTGCCTGAGAACTGGCGTCACCCCCGGCTCCTTTCTTGCCCAAAGTGGTGTCTGCTTGGCAACAAAGCCACCTTGTGCAGCGTCACTCCTGACACATCCATCCGCTGATACCAGCCAAGCCTCACACCCGTCATGTAAGGACCGACCGGTGAGCCGGAAGTGCGTGGCTGAAAAAAGGTCGGGCTGGAGGCTGAGAGGAGGATCAGCGGGCACAGCCTCCCCCCCATATGGCATGTGCCCTGCATGCAGAAGGCGCTCAGCACAGCCTCACTGCTGGATTTGCTGCTCCCATCACAGCGGCAGGATGGGCCCCGCGCCTGCAGGAGGTGACTTCAGCCCCCCAGGTGAGCAGCCTGCATGGGCTGCCAGAACCGCAGCCCTGGAGCCATCTCTGTACAGAACTCTGTGTTATCGTGTTATCGCAGCAGCTTCTGCAATCTGCTCAAGAACTTCCTGTTCTGCACCGGAGTGAGGGGAAGAGGCACTTCCTCCCTACAGCTTAAGAGAGCAGGAGGTTTAGACATTGCTGGCATGTGTGTGTGTGTGTGTGTGTGCACGCGCGCGCATATGTGTGGAAGAACCCTCTCTGGTTTCACTGTGATAATAGAACTGACAGTCTCTAGTTGTCTCCCATTTCAACGTTGTTCAGTTGCTCAATTGTGTCCAACTCTTTGCAACCCCATGGACTGCAGCACGCCAGGCTTCCATGTCCTTCACTATCTCCAGGGAGTTTGCTCAAACTCTTGTCTATTGAGTCAATGATGCCATCCAACCATCTCATCCTCTGTTGCCCCCTTCTCCTCCTGCCCTCAATCTTTCCCAGCATCAGGGTCTTTTCCAGTGAGTCAACTCTCCGCATCAGGTGACCAAAGTATTGGTGCTTCAGCTTCAGCACCAGTCCTTCCAATGAATATTCAGGGTTGATTTCCTTTAGGATTGACTGGTTTGATCTCCTTGCAGTCCAAGGGACTCTGAAGAGTCTTTCTCCAGCACCACAGTTCAAAAGCGTCAATTTTTCAGCATTCAGCCTTCTTTATGGTCCAACTCTCACACCCGTACATGACTATTGGAAAAACCATAACTTTGACTAGACGGACTTCAGTGAGTGATCTCAAAGCAGAGATGCAGGTCTTATGATGAAAGGACATCAGAATCTCAGAAGTCAGAGTGATAAATGACAATATATATATAGTTGTTGTTGTTGCCCTAGGTCTTCGTTGCCGTGCAAGCTGCTGTCTAGTTGGGGTGAGTGGGCTTCTCACTGCTGTGGCTTCTCTTGCTGTGGAGTGCAGGATCTAGAGCACAGGCTCAGAAGTTGTGGAGCACAGGCTTAGTTGCCCTGCAGCATGTGGGGTCTTCCTGAACCAGGGATTGAACTCGTGTCCCCTGCATTGGTAGACAGATTCCCAGCCACTGCACCTCTGGGGAAGCCCAGTGGAAACCTATGTTTAACAAAAGGAGCATGATTTTTTTAAAGGACTGACCCTGCCCTTTCAGAAGCTGTTCCTGTTCTTTGCTCTACTTGAAGAAACTCCATTTACCCCTTGGAGCCCAGTTCAACCGGGAAACCTTTCTCAGCTCCATGGGCTAAATTTCTCCCTCTTTCTCAATCGTCCCAGAGCATTGGGTTCACACACACACACACACACCCGCCCTGGGACAGCATGTCCTGTCGGTAGTGCAGAGGGCCACCTGTGGGCTGCATGCTCCTGGAACACAGGAAGCGTGCCCCACAGGACTTCCTGTACCTGATTCCGGATCCACAGACATGCAAGAGCAGGCCCTGCTGATTGACAGAGAGGTGGTGTGGGTGTAGGAAGCATGGGAGGGACAGGGCTGAAAAGTGAGGACTACTGTCTGAGACACGCATTGTCCATCCCAGCGGGGTAAAAGGTTACAGAGAGCTCTTTTAACACGATGTGCTAGAAGCAAACTGGTACAAAAGGTAATGAGAATTTCCAGAAACAGAGGAAGATCTCAGGAAGGTGAGGGACTAGTTCAAGCAGATTTCTAGATGTGGAAACCCAGAACCACACCACCATCCTGAGTGGCTACCTGGCCAGAATGGGGGCAGAGTCCTATAGGCAGAACAGCTCTAGGAGCAAACTTGGACTTCTCCAGGAGTGGGAGGGACGCAGGAAACAGAGGCCATGATGATGACCTGGTCACTGGGGCCAACTGTGTCACGCTGCATTGAGCAGCTGGGTGGTGCACTTACAGATTACTAACCTCCTCTGGTTTGTGCCTCACAGTGCCACACATTCTACTGATTGATTATGGGCTGCAGAGGAGACAAGTGTGTGTGTGTTCAAGGGCCTGACCCTAGACCCTTGGGTGCGTGCCTGTTCGGTAGCTTCAGTTGTGTCTGACTCTTTGCAACCTCGTGGACTGTAGCCCACCAGGCTCCTCCTTGCGTGGGATTCTCCAGGCAAGAATACTGGAGTGGGTTGCCATTCCCTCCTCCAGAGGATCCTCTCGACCCAGGGATCTAACCCACATCTCTTCTGTCTCCTGCATTGGCAGGTGGGTTCTTTACCACAAGCACTGCCTGGGAAGCCCGGATCCTCGGTTGATAGCAGCACAAAGTTTCCAGGGAGGGAATGTCGAAAAGGCATCCATACGTCTCTTTAGGACAGTGAACATGTACACTCTGTCCCAGAGCAAACAACAGCGACAGTGTTACAGTTACACCAAGAAACCCACTCCCCCCCATCCCCAAATAGATTGGGGCCTCTTGATTATGAGGTGAGCCTGTCCCCCAGCATCTAAATTAGAAGCTGAGTATACTACCCAAAGCAACCTATAGATTCAATGCAATCCCTATCAAGCTACCAATGGTATTTTTCACAGAACTAGAACAAATAATTTCACAATTTGTATGGAAATACAAAAAACCTTGAATAGCCAAAGCAATCTTCAGAAAGAAGAATGGAACTGGAGGAATCAACCTGCCAGACTTCAGGCTCTACTACAAAGCCACAGTCATCAAGACAGTATGGTACTGGCACAAAGACAGAAATATAGACCAATGGAACAAAATAGAAAGCCCAGAGATAAATCCACGTACCTATAGACACCTTATCTTTGACAAAGGAGGCAAGAATATACAATGGAGAAAAGACAACCTCTTTAACAAGTGGTACTGGGAAAACTGGTCAACCACTTGTAAAAGAATGAAACTAGAACACTTTCTAACACCATACACGAAAGTAAACTCAAAATGAATTAAAGATCTAAATGTAAGACCAGAAATTATAAAACTCCTAGAGGAGAACATAGGCAAAACACTCTCTGACATAAATCACAGCAAGATCCTCTATGACCCACCTCCCAGAATATTGGAAATAAAAGCAAAAATAAACAAATGGGACCTAATTAAACTTAAAAGCTTTTGCATAACAAAGGAAACTATAAGCAAGGTGAAAAGACAGCCTTCAGAATGGGAGAAAATAATAGCTAACAAAGCAACAGACAAAGAATTAATCTCAAAAATATACAGGCAACTCCTGAAGCTCAATTTCAGAAAAATAAACGACCCAATCAAAAAATGGGCCAAAGAACTAAACAGACATTTCTCCAAAGAAGACATACAGATGGCTAACAAACACATGAAAAGATGCTCAACATCACTCATTATTAGAGAAATGCAAATCAAAACCACAATGAGGTACCATTTCATGCCAGTCAGAATGGCTGCTATCTAAAAGTCTACAAGCAATAAATGCTGGAGGGTGTGGAGAAAAGGGAACCCTCTTACACGGTTGGTGGGAATGCAAACTAGTACAGCCACCATGGAGAACAGTGTGGAGATTCCTTAAAAAACTGAAAATAGAACTGCCATATGACCCAGCAATCCCACTCCTAGGCATACACACCAAGGAAACCAGAACTGAAAGAGACACATGTACCCCGATGTTCATCGCAGCACTGTTTATAATAGCCAGGACATGGAAGCAACCTAGATGCCCATCAGCAGACAAATGGATAAGAAAACTGTGGTACATATACACAATGGAATATTACTCAGCCATTAAAAAGAATACATTTGAATCAGTTCTAATGAGATGGTTGAAACTGGAGCCCATTATACAGAGCAAAGTAATCCAGAAAGAAAAACACCAATACAGTATACTAATGCATATATATGGAATTTAGAAAGATGGTAACAATAACCCTATATGCAAGACAGAAAAAGGGACACAGGTGTATAGAACAGATTTTTCGACTCTGTGGGAGAAGGCGAGGGTGGGATGATCTGAGAGAATAGCATTGAAACATGTATATTATCAAGTGTGAAACAGATCGTCAGTCCAGGTTGGATGCATGAGACAAGTGCTCAGGGCTGGTGCACTAGGATGACCCAGAGGGATGGGATGGGGAGGGAGGTGGGAGGGGGGTTCAGGATGGGAAACACATGTAATTCCATGGCTGATTCATGTCAATGTATGGCAAAAACCACTACAATATTGTAGAGTAATTAGCCTCCAACTAATATAAATAAATGAAAAAAAAAAGAGTATAAAAAAAGAAAAACAACAGCATATGTCCATATTTATACACAAACTTTACACAGTTTTTTAGGTAACAGCTCCAAACTGGAAACAACCCACATGTTCAACAATAAATAAAAGAATAAATAAATTGTAGCATACCCATAATACTATTCAGCAATAAAAAGGCATGAAGGTCTAAGATATGCTACAACATGCATGAATCTTGGGAGGGAAGGAAAAAAAAAAACAGGCTGAGTGAAAGAAGCCAGACCACAAAAAAACTTCTAGAGACTAACATAAAGTGACAGAAAGCAGATGAGGGCCTGCCTAGGGAATGGGAGATACAGGGAGGGAGAATGGAAGGGAGGAATTACCAAGGATCACAAGGAAACTTTTGAGGGTGACAAATATATTCATTATCTCAGTTGAAGTGATGGTCTCAGGAGATATAAACATGTCAAAACTCATCAAATTGTACACTTTCAACATGTGCACTTCATCCTATGTTGATAATACCCCCAATAAAGCTATTATTTATTTATTTATTTATTATTTTTTTAAAAGCTATTTTTTAAATTAAAAAAAAAATTAGAAGCACAACTTCTGAACACTCTGGGGAAACTGCATGGCGCCCTCCTTCCTCGTACCTTTAAGATGAGTACACACGGAACACCCTTCCATGCAGCAGCCTCTTCAGTGACCTCTTCTGAAGATAGGAATCCCTGGTTAGGTTGATAAAGGACTAAAAATCCCTCAACGTTCACCTTCCCAAGTGAACGTGCCAAGTCTCTGGCACTCGCAGCTCTCAAGCCGCCTGTGTTTGATTAAGAGTGTGGTCCCCGCCGCTGTTGTCCCAGGTCCCCTGACCTAGGGAGGGGTTGTCGGGAAGCCTGGTACCTGCTTTGATGGCATCAGAAGAAAGAGGCTGGGGACCATCATATGCTGGCAGAGGCTCCCAGGCTCGTCCCCTTGGAGTCGAAGCCCTGCTGAGCTGAGAAGCCCAGTCCAGCACCTGACCCCCATGCCCACCGCCCAGTGTCCCTCGGCCTCCAGACCTATCCTCACACCAGCTGTAGAGTCCCCAGTCCTGCCCAAGCACAGTCCTTGTGCCCTGCCCTCCCGGATGTATCATTAAGGGCTTTTGGTAAAGCTCTCCGGCTCCTCGAGATGAAAGGACTAGCCTGGCCCTGGGGGTTTTCTCCCGGGTCCCCGAGTCTCCCAGTAGGTGGCTGCAGGCAGAGGCTTGCAGGGTGTCCTCCACCCCCATGGTGTCGACGGATTCTCTGCTCCTCGCGTGCTCCCCAAGCAGGATGTTCTCATTTCCTCACCAGCTCTCTCTGTTGAACTGCAGAAAGTGGGCGACTACCATGGGGTGGCAGAGCCAGGCCCTTCTCCCTAGGAACTGGCTTCTGCTTCCCAAGTCCACCGGAAGCCACCACTGTCCAACGGGCGGCCTCGGTCACCACCAAGCCCTGCTGTCCCCAACTCTGGGCGCTCCTCTGGTGTTGCAAGTCAAAGACCCCACCACCACGTGGAGGCAGTGCAGGCTCCGGGGTCATCCGCTCCAAGTATGAACCCTGGCTCTACCCCAGGCTAGCGACCTTGACTTTTACCCGCTGTAAAATGGGACCCAAAAGAGTTCCTTCTTACAGAGATAGTTTGAGGATTAAGTGAGATAATGTTAAAGTGTCAGCCTTCAGTAAGGACGAGCACAGTGGTTTTCTTTTCTGAGAAATGTTGTCTATGTTAGCCCTGTGGTCACCCTATGGATTCTGGTCAGTAGGTCTTCCTTGGACGGCCCAGGTGAGTGGCCTTCCCTGCCTGACCCAGGGCCCTTCCTGCCTCAGAGCAGCTGACTTCCTGCCTGGGCCCGGGGACAGTGTAGACAGATGCGGAAGAGCCGCCCCGGGGTAGCTGACCTCCCGCTCCAGACGGGACGTGCTGTGGGTATGGAGGTCTTGCGTCACCTTTCTCAATTTCTTTCTTTATTTTTCGGCTGTGCTGGGCCCTTGTTGCTGTGTGGGCTCACTCCAGTTGCGGCGAGCAGGGTCTCCTGTCTCGTTGCGGTGCACGGGATTCTCACTGCAGTGGCTTCTCTTGTTGCAGAGCACGGGCTCTAGGTGCGCGAGCTGCAGTCGTTGCAGCTCAGCGGGCTTTCAGCAGTTGTGGTGCACAGGTTCAGTTGCCTCAGTCACGTGGGATCCTCCCGGACCAGGAATCGAACCATGTCCCCTGTATTGGCAGGTGGATTCTTAGCCACTGGACCTCTAGCGAAGTCCTTGTGTCACCTTCTTAAGGGTCACCTTGTTTTCCTTTGCCCAGTTTGGGTGATGACATAGTTTAACTCAGTCGCCATCTTCAAAGTCTTTCTGGAGAGAAGGATTAGACTTTGCCATGTGCAGGTAGGAGGCTTGGTCCCAGCACCTGGCCCTGGAGAGTCAGAGCACGTGGATGGAGCGTGGAGGGGCCACAGCCCAGCCTCCCTCCCTCCCTGACTTCCTGTGGTGGGGGTGGCTTCGAGAAAGCTGTCACAAGAGATCCTTTCTCTTTTCCCGGCCTTCACCAGCCCAGATCCCTCCCTCCTTCCCTCCCCACAGCCTCTCTCCCCAACAAGAACTGTCAGGAGGAAGAACAGGGCAGCCAGGAAATGGCCCCATATCCTCTCTCTGCTTCTCTGAGTCCCACCTGGGGAAAGGATAGAATGAGAGCCGCCCTGTCCTTCTGCAGTGCCTCCAGGGCCACCCCTCGTGTTGTTGGCATAGCGCTTATGTATTGCTGAGCTTGGTTCTTCAGATGCTCCGCTGACTTCTCCCTGACACAGTAAGCTCCCATAAAGGGGTGTGTGTTTGTTCCTGGCTTCCAGGAACTTGTGGTTGTCACTGGGATACTCATTCTCAGCTCTGTTACTCTGGTTGGGTAACTTGGGTTAATCTGACCATTCATCTGGCCTATAAAATGGAAACCCCTGTCTTCTACATGAGGTTGTCAAGAGGATTTTAAGTTGAGTTAGTAGAGGTAAAATCATTTCATAAACTGTCAAGATGAGATAAAAGTTCCAGCTGTTATCATTATTAAAATTATTCAGCAAATAACAGTGCTGCAATCGTCTGAAAGGAATAAAACACTTTCCAGAGGCAACTGAGGATCTAACTTACTAATTCAACGTCCAACTGAGTGAAGGCCCCACGTGCCCCACCACTGCCAAGTTCTTTAGGGTGCTGGACCACAGCAGCCTTATTCTGTCAACGGGCCTGTCCCAGTGTGTCGGAACCCCTAGCAGGAGAATGCCAAGGTTTTGCCCTGACTGCCCTGTGGTCAGAAATCCTGGGGAAGTCAGTGTCAGAGTGGGGGTAGCAATGGGGTTGGTGTTGAGAAGGCCTCACAGTTTTAGGCTCCAGAACATCACTGCAGGAGGAATCTCATGTGCAGTGGTGCCCAGCCCCTCCACTTTACAGATGGAGAAACTGAGGTTCAGAGAGGCCTATGGCTGGCTCAAGACTCTGCCAGGCCTTGGTTAGCAGACTGGGTGGACCCAGTGAGGTCCGTGGGGCAGCACCCCACAGCCGAGGGCCTTCTCAGCCTAGCTGTAGCACCAGAGCGTGGGCTCAGGGGAGACGGGGCTGTTGGCTCAGCCGCTGAACTGCCTCTTACCCGAGACGTTCCGTCTTGGTCTGCAGAGGAAAAGAGGCTCTTGTCCTCCCAGGGGAGCAGAAGGCAAACACACTCGGTTCACAAGAGCCCCTGAGAAGTGACAAGAGCTAACTGCCCACACCTCTCTGGGCTCTGCCTGACCTGCCGTCGCCGCCCCGACTCCTGAGCCACCCATTCTGGTGCAGAAAAGCAGGTCTCATGCCCTCCAGGCAGAGCCGGGGGCCCACAGACAAGAGGTCCTCAAAAAGGTCAGGTTTCTTTCTGACAAAAACAAATGCCAGCAGGCTCATGAGCCCTGTGGGGACAGGGCAGGGAATGGGGTCCTGTAGTGTCTTTGGAGAGAGGGGAAGCCTGAATGACATTTCTCTCTGGAGTGGGGACGTTTGTTCTCAGGACTGTTGGGTTTAATTCAGCAAGTCCTTGTTTGCAGGCCACAGTGTGTCCAGCCCTGAGCCGGGCGCTGGGGGTAAGGGAGACAGAACATGTCTAAGACTTGGCGCCCGCTTCCAAGGAGCTCGCTGGGGTTTAAGACTCTCACGTGGGAGTCAGAAGAGACAAAAGGCAGGTGCTGTGTTTAAGACCAAAGAGAAAATGCTTTGGAAGGAGTGGAAAACCAGTGTGGTACCACATGGTTCTGAAAGTCATCATGGAAAGAGGCTTTTTTCAAAAAGAAAAATAAAAAGGTGAGGGGAGGGCTTTTTTATTTATTTAAAATATTCATTTAGCTGCACGGGCATGGGGAGCTTTAGTTGTGGCCTGTGGGGTCTAGTTCTCCAACCAGGGATGGACTCCGGCCCCCTGCATTGGAGTGCTGAGCCTTAGCCAACGGACCCCCAGGGAGGTCCAGTTATGGGTCTTACCTGAGCCCGTCCATTTTAGTTAGTGAGTTAGTGAGGGAGGGGGCCTCTTAGGACAGAGAGCAGCCTGGGTTCTCAACCCAGGTTTCCTCAAACCCACAGTTTCCTCATCTGTGACATGAAGAGCTGAAATTAGACCCATGATTCCTGCTCTGTGAGAGGGGAGGGTCCTCGGTTACCATACAGGGTCCTTGAAACCCGATGCCCACTAAGCATTGTCTCTAGAACAAATAGATCGCCTCACACAGAGCTGCTGTGCTGTTTTCCAACCACACAGATGCTGCTGTAATTTTAAGACGCATTAGAAGAATTATTGAATGCCCTGTGGCTTTCTATCATCACGCAGCTTTTTGTTCACAGACACTAAAAGTACAATTACAACTACTTGGAGGAATCCAAAAGAGTGTTTCTAAAAAAATATTTATTTATTTGGCTGAACCAGGCCTTAGTTCTGGCATGTAGGATCTTTAGTTGTGGCATGTGGGATCTAGTTCTCTTGACCAGGGATCGAACCCGGCACCCCTGCATTGGGAGCTCAGAGTCTTAGCCACTGGACCCCCAGGGAAGTCCCCAGAAGAGTTTCTGAAGTGTTCAAGAGGTACAGGCTGGAAGAGTTTGGCTCCTACAGGATGAGATGAAGGGTGAGCGCAGCCTCTCCTGGACTGGTTCCTAGTCCAGCCTGACCACTGACCCCCTCCCCTCCTGGCCTCCGTCTCTCTGCAGAGGGAGCAGAGACTGGAGCAGGTGGTGTGTGGCGGTAAGGACAGGACGGAAGGAGGGGGACAGGCGAGGAGAGGAGGACAGCTTCTGTAAGAAAACCCAGGAAGCCTCAGGATGCTGCGCATGTGAAGGTCTTTTTAAAAAAGGCGACCTGTCACTTCCCTGCATTTGTCATTGTTTCCCACTGCACATGTCCGCAGCACGTGGGAAGTGGGAGGGGTTGGAATGTCCTACGAATTCCCCCGACACCCGGTTTCCCACCTTTATCCTCTAGAAAAATGCCTTGTGTTGTTTTGTTTAACTTTTCAGGTCACAGGCCCATTAAGAATCTGATAAAGGTTACAGACCCTTGTTCCAGAAAGTATGCAGCCACACCCACCAGTGCAGGGTTCATTCTGACTGTCTCAGTGGGAGCCCCCGTGGCCCTCCCCGCCCCCCGCCGGGGTGAGGGGGTCCTGCTCTCACATGGGCTGCTTTCAATATGTTTGCATTTACCTTCTCCTTGTTTTCCACAGATCCAAGCCCTAAAGTCCCAGAGGACTTTTATTTTATTTATTTATTTAAAAAATTTATTTGTTTATTTGGCTGGGCCGGGATTAGTTGAGGCATGAGGGATCTTTAGTTGCAGCCTGTGGGACCTTCCTTGTGGTACACGACCTCTCCTTAGTTGGGGCACGAGTGCTCTTGGTTGTGGCATGCAGGATCTAGTTCCCCAACCAGGGATCGAACCCCAGCCCCCCTGCATTGGAAGCACAGAGTCTCAGCAACTGGACTACCAGGGCCATCCCTCAGAGGCTATTAATGGGACCTCGAAGTGTCCCCTTTCCCAAACTGGTTATTACAGGCTCCTTAGGTTTGGGAGACTTATCAGACCCATGCTCCAAGATGGAGTTTCGCACACACCGGCCTCCCCTGGAGCCGGGCTCTCTGGGCGGCTGGTGGGAGGTGAATGGAGTCAAGACAGGGGCTTGGGAGCAGAATCCACCCCAGAGCCAGGAACCCCCGACAGTGCTGTTTTTGTACATTTCTATGCTTGAAACTATGGATCTGCAGTGCTGTGATCCCTGGAATAGCAAGAAGGTCTTGTCTCCAGGAAGGACCCCAGCTCCCATGCCCCTTCCTGCCCCTACTCCGCAGGGCAGCTCCCCTTTTGCCTTCAGATCCAGGTGAAGACACCTGTTCTGCTGAGACAGCCTGCTCAGTGCTGTGAGACCCCGAATGAATGAGCCAAAATCAGGGAGGGGCTTCTCCCATCCACACAAGACATTGCTCTGAATCTGAAGGTCCAGTGGTCACTTATCAACCTGGGCCCAAGCTCAGTTGGCCCAGGAGCACCCATTGTCAGACTTAGGTTCCATCCATATTGTTCCCTGGGTGAGGGAGGGGCAGGAGGCCTGGAGGGGCTTGGAGGAAACCAACCAGGGAGGGTGTGGGCTGCTGGGCTTGGTGAGGGTGTCATGGTTCACACTGCACGGGGGAGGGTCATTCCCCAAATGCCAGGATGTTGGACAACATTGCAAAGAATGAACTTCATTTCTATTGCGGCCCTTCCTCTCCCCCCTCCCTGAACTCTGATCCCATCCTTTTCCTCTACAGTGAGCTGTGCAAATGACGCATTGTTCTCCACAGTCTCACCCTGCAGGGCCTTCTAGGACCCTAATCGCATCGTTGCCTAGACATCTTTTCAGGTTGTGTAAAGCCAGGAGCACCTCAAGGGCAGATTGGCAGGGGGATCCACATACCAATCACCCCCCTGGATTATTTTATTCTTTGATTTAGAAAATTTAATTTATCCAGTAAATACTTATTGAGTGCTAATCAGGTCAGGATGCTAGGATACGAGGAACACAGAGCTATACTAGGATGTGGGCAAATATAAGAACAAATGAGATTTGGGTTCAGCTTTCAGAGAACCAGCTGTCTGTTGGAGGAAATAAGATGCTTAAATAAGTTGTTGTTGTTCAGTTGCTAAGTCATGTCCAACTCTTTATGACCCCCATGGACTACAGCACACCAGGCTCCTCTGTCCTTCACTTTCTCCTAGAGTTTGCTCAGATTCACATCCATTAAGTTGGTGATGATATCTAACCATCTCATCCTCTGCCACCCACTTCTCCTTTTGTCTTCAATATTTTCCAACATTGGGGTCTTTTCCAATGAGTCGGCTCTTCACATCAGGTGGCCAAAGTATTGGCGCTTCAGCTTCAATAGCAGTCCTTCCAATGAGTATTCAGGGTTGATTTCCTTTAGGATTGACTGGAGGAGGAAATGACAGACCACTCCGGTATTCTTGCCGCAAGAATCTTGGCACTTACATAGCTTCTTATACCAAGTAGTCAATCAATGAATATGAAAGAAGTAGATAACCTGATAGTGAGTAGCTAGAGTGTGAGCAAGATTTTTATTTAACGTCAGAAAACCTGTCCCCTTGAATAAGGACTGGTATTTTCTTGCCTGAAGTGCTCTCTGTTCTCAGACGTACAATCCCTCTATAACTTGGCAACTCTGGTGAGACACCACGAGGCTACTGGAGGCTGGACACCTGGGGTGGCTGAGTCTGTTCTCAAGACAACGTTGTTCTCAGTGCCAGGCATTGTTAGGGTTTCCATGGGCCTGGGGGGCATTAACCTGAAGTCACTACAGCTTCTGGGCCTGTACCCAGTGGGCCTTCGTCACACAAAGTCCTCCTAAGGCCGAGCTGGTCACCTCCGTGGCCTGGTCCGGAGGAGAGAACCGGGTGTGTAAGAAGGCAGTGTGAGCTAAGGGTCAGTACAGAGTGTGTCTGGGCTCTGGCCTCCTGGACTCCTTTCCTAGTTCTGTCACCCCAGGACTAGGAACCTGTGGACAAGCCCTTCTCCCCTGCAGGCTCGGCCTGTTGGCCGCAGCTTCCCAGACACTGAGCGCTCATGACAAGTACGGGCCTCCTGCTCACAGAGGCTGAGGTGCACCAAGGGCTACAGTGCTGAGTGGAGGGATGAGGCAAGGCGCCTGCCTCCACGGGTTTCACTCTTGTTGAACAGAGAAGGTGAAACCCAAGAAAATCATGGCACAGCAGTTACGAGCACTACAGCAGAGGCTGCCTGGTTCACGTATGGCTGTCTCACGAGCTGACGCTGGGCAATCACCTGACGGTCTTACAGATCAGGAGACTAAGGTACTCAGCATCTTAGTCTCCTAATCTATAAGATAATAACACTTAACCATACAGGAGGGCTACTGCAGGTCAACCAAACCATGTGAAGTCCTTAGTATAGGGCCAGCACACATGAGAACCCCCCCCAATTGTTTATTATTATTACCGAGTTAAATAATAACATCAGACCTGAAAACATATGGCACGAGGGAGTTTTCCAGGCCATCCCTTTAGAGTATAAGTTTTTTTGTTTGTTTGAATTGTTTTTGTTTTGGCTATGCTGCATGGCCTGTGGATCTCAGCTCCCCAACCAGGGTTTGAACCTGGGCCCTCGGCAGTGAGTGGGCAGTGGTCCCACTGGACCACTGGGGAATTCCCCATAGTCTAATTTTCCTGATAGAAGATGGCCCTGTCCTTTCCTTTTAGAGATTGCCCCAACACATACCCAGGGCCTGGCAGTCAAATAGGTGCTCGAACATTGGGGGAAATGTAATGAAGCCTGTTTCTAATTTCCAAACGAATGGGCACAGATAATAGGGAATTTAGGACTGTGAGACTGGTGGTGTGAGCTGGGCAGGCAGGGAGGGCTTCATGGAGGAGGTGAGACTGACATAGACTTGACAGATGTGGGTAGGATTTGGATGGACAACGCAAAGCAAGGAGGACTCCACTTGTAAAAGCCCAGAGGAGACGGGATTCAGGACAGGTGGGGCAGACTTGGGGCACACGGCTGTGGCCCTCCACACACACACACACAGGGTGGCAGTGGTGAGCCTAGAGCCTGGTCTCTGACTGTGGGGCCAGGCCCAGAGGTGGAGCCAGAATTCTGTGGGGCAGATTTCTGGCCCAGCAACAAGAGCCCATCAGCTGCTCAGCAGACCCTGGCCAGAGCCCTGGGCAGTCGGCAAGGCCAAGTTCTGTCTGTCTGGCTCCTCTTTCACACCAGACAGCCGGCCGCCTGGCGTGAGGAGCAGCTGTCAGCAGGGCAGGGGTGCAGACCCCACACCAAGGCCGGGCGTGACCTGTCCGCAACTCGCTCCGATCCTGGGCTGAGCTGTGTCCTGCTCAGGGTGGAGAAGTGACCTCGGGCCCGAGCCTCTGACCAGCCTCTGTGTCACAGCCCTTTCCCCAGGGGTGGGGAGCGGGTTTTCTCTTCCTGCACATGCTCTGAGCATCTCTCTGAGGGGTCTGTACACAGGGCATCTCCTCAGTTTACTGACCAGGAAAGAGAACGCGTCATCATGGTGACGCTCATGTGCTGCAGACCAGGCCCGCCCTACACACTGTCGTCATCAAAATGACCCTATGAGGCCAGGGCTGCCGGGGAGGAGTTCACACAGCTAGTAAGCAGGTCACACAGCTGGTAAGGAAGTCACACAACTAGTGAGCAGGTCACACAACTGGTAACCAGGTCACACAGCTAGTAAGCAGGTCACACAAATAGCAAGATGGGGTTTAAACCCAGGCCGTCTGGCTCTGCTGGCCGGCGTGCCACCCGGCTGGAGGCAGCGCAGGTCCGCACAGCGGGCAGCAGCCTGTCTTCCTGGTCCGCCCACCAGCAAACTGAGACTCACTGACCGTCCAGGTGACAGAAACGAGACCCCAGTCCCTGGCGCCCTGCAGGCCCCTTACCTCTGCTCAGGGAAACTGAACCAGACCAAATCCTCCCAGGCTCCTTCCTAGAGATGGAGCGCATGGAGCCCGCCTGCCTGTGAGGATTTAACACCTGAAAGTAGAGTTTTTGAAGGAAAGTGACTCTCCAGTCATAATTATAACTAGAGTGGCCCGCTGCCCTCTACAAGCAGGAAAGCTGATTCTAAACATAGTGGGACGCTGACCCTCCCCTTTGTAGGTGCCCTCGCTTGGGGTGGGGGGTCGGCTGTGTGCCTGGGCCTTGGGCCCTCTTGCCTGAGACCCCAGTTCAGCCTCTCCCCTCCTGGGCAGGCGGCAACTGAGCTACCAACCCCCATAAGGGCGGGAGGAGGGGGTCGGCCTCATGCCTGAGGCTCTGGATAGGAAAGAGCTGCTGCTTAAGTAGGTGTCCAGATCCAGGGTGCATCTGAAAACAGAGATGCCTTCAACTTTTGAGCGAGGAAGGGGTTAAGCTTGGGATCTGGAGGAGAAGGGAGGCAAATGTGGGTCTGGTGGGAAGGAACCATAGCTCCTGTCTCAGGCTTGGGGCCCGGGGCTTTCAGCTCCGCTTCTATTTCTAACCCAGCGCCAGGCCCTTGAGCACCGCTTGCTGTACTCAGCCTAGCAATTTGGCGACGGCCACAGGTATGTATATAACAGAACAGGATGCTCTCAGGACAGAAGTTCTGGAAGAAACCCCAAACGGAAGGCCAGCCCCCACGCCCCCGCTGTGCAGTCTCTAATGACCCCTGGGGAATGTTCTGGACATGCGTGGGCATCTGCAAATTTACTCACCTGACAGTCGCCTCTGCCTCCTGACCCCTGGGAGCAGAAGTGGGAAATATAGACTCCTCATGTTGTGCATGATGCTTTTTAATCATTCTGATTCCATCTTCAGTTAAGGAGGAAAGGTGGTAAAAATAATAACACCAAAGCACAAAGGTTTCTAGGACATTTTGACTGAAACTCCTGGAAGGCTGGAATTAGGTATGAATAGGGTAGAACCCCAGATTTCTGCAACACCCCTTAGGGGACTGAGCTTACTCTATGCCCTTTAAAATTAGAGGAGATTTTTCACCACTTCAGAATCATAGCAGAACAGCTTGCAGATTTGAAGATAACATAACTGCATTGTGACGAAGCCCAAAATATTTGGTAAGGATGCTCAAGTTAGGGGAGTTCAGCTGAAATAGCAATTTGTGGGTGAAATATTAGCCAGGAAATTGGCTGCAGAATCACCCACAGATTGAAGGAAGGTTGGGGGTGGATGAAGTTTGTACCAGGTTCAGGACATGGAAAAGGATTCAGTAAAGCTAGGAGTTGAGTGTGCTCAGGGTTTAAAGTCCTAACGAGCCCCAGGGTGTCTGAGGCATGACCAGTAAGTAGAGTCAGAGATTCCATTCAGCAGAAGCAGACAGGAAAACAAATCTCTTTTCTTTGTTTGTCCTGGTTGAAAACCAAACACAGTAGCCATGTGAAGAGATGCCAGAGCCGGGAGTGTCCAGGCAGGGAGGGGAGGGGCAGCCAGCCTCTGACCATGGGGGATGCCAGCCTGATGGCCCTCCCCCTGCCATCGTCCCCATGCACTGCGCTCTGGAATGGTCACTGGTGTCCTTGCATCTCCCCGATTCTAGCCCACAGGACACTTCCTGCTTAGCCTTTCTTCCTGTGATCCCCCAGAATGTCACCTGGCAAGACTCAGCCTCCCTGTCTGGGACTGAGCAGCTTGAACCCCTTGAGTGTGTCCCAGGTAGTTCTCAGCTGTTGTGGGAAAGCACTGGATGAAGAGGAAGCCCCAGGTCCTGTTGAGGTGCAGCATCTTGGGAAGGGAGCCGGGAGGAGGTGGGGGGAGGGAGGAGAAGTGGGGAGAAGGTTCTCAGGTCAGCTGTAGGGTCCCTCAGTTTTCACCTCAACACAGACAAGTTCCAGCTGACCCACTAATAGCTTTAGAAAACTTGACCTTTTATAGAAATGAAGAAACTTTGTTGTTTCTTCCTTGCTTCAGTCTGTAAAATTATAGCCCTCCCCATAGCTTGGAAGTGCTGGGAGCACGGCACCGCAATGAGGCGATCTGGGAGGGTGCCAGCAGGACCGACGGTGGAAATTTTATGCCATTAACACAAAAGACTAGTGGGCTGGGTTGAATGTGGGCAAGGCGTCATAGGATCTTAGGTCAAGCACATTTCCTAACAGCAGATTTCAATAAGCAGGGCTGTGTATATACCTCAGTCTAGAGTCGGACTTGGGGCAGAGATGGACTGCGTTTCTTTCCAAGGAAGCCCTATGAGAAATAAATCAGTTCCTCTTCTCCAGTAATTTCGCCCACATCCCCTTCTGGACCAACCTACCTATAAGGGGCCCCACACTCCTATTCAAAAAATTAGTCACACCTTTTAAGAACTTTTAAGGCTGACCTACTGTCTAAATAAATCAAGTGCACATTCCTTTGCCTGGTTATTTAAAATCCTACATAACTTAGCGCGCCACCCCCGCCCCAGCCATCCACTTGAGCTCTCTCCTACATACCTGCCCATCTAGTCCAGCTGCCTTCCTCACGTCTCCGGAGGGCTCACTCCTTCCTGCCTTTGTGTTTCAATACCCAGTATCCTTCACTTTCAACCTCGAATCTTTTTTTTTTTTTCCAAATAACTTTTCACTTTTATACAATTTTAAAGGTTACTTTCCATTTACACTTATGACAAAATGTTGGCTATATTCCCCGTGTTGTACAATACATCCTTGAACCTATTGTACACCCAGTAGTTTGTACCAACCACTCCCCCACCCTATGTTGTCCCACCTCCACACTGGTAACCCCTAGGTTTTTCTCTACATCTGTGAGTCTGCTTCTTTGGTTATATTGGCCACTTTTCAACCCCCATTTTTTTTTTTTTTTAAATTTTACTTATTTGTTTATTTTTGGCTGTGCTAGGTCTTTGTTGCTGTGAGGGCTTTTCTCCAGCTGGGGGGCGCAGAGGCTTGTCTCTAGTTGTGGTGATGGGCTTCTCGTTGGCCTGGCTTCTCTTGTTGAGGAGCACAGGCTCCAGGGCACATGGGTTTCAGTACTTGCAGTCGGAACTCTAGAGCACAGGCTCAATAGTTGTGACACATGGGCTTTGTTGCTTCGTGGCATCTTCCCCACCCAGGGACTGAACCTGTGTCTCCTGCATTGGTAGGCAGATTCTTTACCACTGAGCCACCAGGGAAACCCTTAGTCCTGAGTCTTAATTTACTTTTCCCCTTTGCCAATCCCCTGAAGACCCCACCTCTGGAGATTTTCCCAACTATTTCCATTTTCATCTCTCCGATCTCCAAGTACTCTTCAAGACACACACACACACACACACACAGTGCCTCTCCAACTATACTGTAAGCTACCGCGAATGTGAATTTAATGTTACAGTACTCCACACAAAGTAAATAATTGTTGGTTCATTGTCATCCTCCTACTTCTGTGAGTTAAAGGCTAAACACACACCACCAGTCCTGTCCCTGTTGTGTGGAATTTCAAAACAACATAACTTGAAGCATATTTGGGTCCTCTAAGTTTGGTAACAGGGCAAAAAAATGTAGAGAATGTTTGTGCCCAAGATAGTAAGTGGATGGATTCAGATAGTATAAACAGCTTGCTCAACACTGACAATTTGGATGCTTATCAAAAATTGGGCACCTTGAGAATGTGGTACTCATGCTGGCATTCAAATCCAGGGCCCCCTAACATTAAATCCCTTTGAGGTTAAGACTTTTCCTCCTCATTCTCCTTCTCTTTGAGGGAGTGGATGCAAGTATTAGGAGGAGATTGGAAAAAACTATATATGTCTTAAAATAGAACAGAGCAAGCATATAGACCAGTGGAGTAGAGAGACAGAAATAATTTATTTTTGACAAAGATTCTGAGACCATTCAATGGGGAGAGGGCAGTCTTTTCAGCAAACTGGAAAAAGTGGATATTCTCACATGTAAAAGAATGAAATTGGACCCTTTCCTTACACCACATACAAAAATTAACTCTGAATGAATCAAAGACCTAAACTTAAGCCATAACTGTAGAACTCTTAGAAGAAAACGCAGAAGGAAATCTTTGTGACATTGGATGTGGCAATACTTTCCAAGATATGATACCAAAAACACAAACAAATAGGTAGTAAAGAAAATAGGTAATTTCAACTCCATCAAAATTAAGAACTTTTATGCACTAAAGGACAAACAAAAACAAACAACCCGATTCAAAACTGGACAAATGACTTGAATAGGCATTTCTCCAAAAAAGATGCACAAATGGCCAATAAGCACATAAAAAGACATTCAAAATTATTAGTCATTAAGGAACTGCAGATGAAAATGGTAAAAAGATACCACCTCTTACCCATAAGGATGACTATTATAAAAAATAAATACAAAAAAAGAGCAAGGAGGTGGAGAAATCATGAAATCTCAAGCCTCAGGAGAATCGCAAAGTGGTAAGAATTTAAAATGATGCAGTTGCTGTGAAGAACAGTCAGGCAGTCCCTGCAGAAGATAAACAGAGTCAACAGACAATCCAGCAATTCCTCTCCCAGGTCGAATTTCAATCCCAACCCCAAAGGATTCAAAGCAGGGACTCAACAGATGCTTGTGTCCCAGTGGTCATACCAACAGTGTTTACAACAGCCAGAAGTTGGAGGATACCCAAGTTGTCTGTCAACAGATGAATGGACAAACGAAATGTGGTCCATACATACAATGGAATATTACTCAGCCTTGAAAAGGAAGGGAGTTCTGACTCATGCTACAACATTGAAAACATGCTAAGTGAAATGTCAGTCACAAAAGGACAAACATCGTATGATTCTACTTATGTGAGGGACCCTAGGAAAGGTAAAGTCATAGAGACAGAAAGTAGAATGACAGTTGCCAGGAGCTGGGAGTTAGTGTTGAATGGGTATGGAATTTCTGTTTGAGATGATGAAAGCCTTCTGAAAACAGAGTGGTGATGGTTGTGCCCTGTTATTAATGTATTTAATGCCACTGAATTGACACTTCAGCATGGTTAAGATGGTAAATTATGTGGTATAGATGTTTAAGAAAAAGAAATAGAATATAAATTCTATCATGAGGAAACAATCAGACAAATCCAGACTGGGGGTCATTCACCAGAGTGACTGACCTATACTCTTCAAAAATGTCAAGACGATGGAAGGGAAACAAAGGGGAGTTGGGTAATGTTACAGATGGAAGGAGATGTAAGAGACAGGACACCCAAATGCAATGACTAATCCTTGATTATATATATAATGTTTATTTATTTATGTGGCTGTGCCTGGTCTTTGTTGCAGCATGTGGGATCTATCAATAGTTACCTGACCAGAGACCGAACCCAGGCCAACTACATTGGCAGCCCGGAGTTGTAGCCACTGAACTACCAGTGAAGTCCTTCCTTGATTACATTTTAATTTACAAATAGAGGTCATTGTGTGGACAATTAGGAAAAGTGAATATGAGCTGTGTATCAATGTTGAATTTCTTTAGAATGAACGTGACACTGAGGCTGTGTAGGAGAATATTTATGAGAGCCGATCTATGTGAAGTGTTTAGGGATGGTAACTGCAGCTTACTTCCAACTGAGGGAGTAAATGTGTATCTATGGAAGGAGATAAAGTACTTATGACAGCACTGATGAATGTAGGTGAAGGGTTTAATGATATTATTGTACAAGCCTTTCCACTTTCCTGTACTGGAAAATTAAAAGTTAGAGGAAAAAGTGGTATAGTCATTCAGATGAGGGGGAAACGCTGACTCTCTGTGACCCCGGGGGGAAACGCTGACTCTGTGACCCAGAGAACAGAATGTGGATGTTTGCCACATTGGGCCATCCTGTCTTACCTCACTCCCTGGAGGAGCTGCTGTGAACTCTTTCTTTCTTTTTAACATTCACCTATCTATTTGGTTGTGCCACATCTTAGTTGCAGCATGCAGGATCTAGTTCCCTGCCCAGGGATCAAACCCCAGCCCCCTGCATTAGGAGCTCGGGGTCTTAGCCACTGAACCACCAGGGAAGTCCCATGGCGTGAATTCTTTAGGAGGTGAGAACAGAGGCCTGGCCAGAGGCCCTCCACCTCCAGCAGCGTGGCTTCTCTGCCCCCCTCAGCATTCCGTCCACACAGCCCACTTTGGTCACTTGAGTATCTACTGTGTTGTGCTCCTCTACACATCGAAGTTGTAAGCCCCTGTGGCAGGACCACCTCTCTCTTTTCCTATAACCCTCCCTCCCCCAACACCCCTAACCCTAGGCTTTGTACAGAGCTAAATCCATATTAAGTGCCTAGTAAATATTTCTCTGTTCATAGACTATTGACTTTGTCAACACAGAGGCATGTGTGGAAGTGTAAGTGGTCAAGGCTGAGGTTAAAAGATTTACCGCCACTAAGGTATTAAAAGGCTGCTGGGTAGGGCCTTGCAGAAGGAATGTCAAGTGTAGGCTTTGACACCCCCTAATTCTCTGAGGCAGCCAAGTGTGACTGATTTAGGTAGTGACTTGAGCTCAGGGGTGGAGTAAAAGAAATACAACCTTGGCAAAAGCTTACGAGTACCTACGCACAGAATGTCCCCAGCCTGGCCTATGGGGCAGCTATTCTCACGACCCAGGAAGCAGGGCCAGACAGGGGACGGAGGGCCTGTCATCCTGGCTCCTGGAACAGACTTGCTGTGCCTGGAGGAGGGGTCTGCACCCCCTGGGATTCAGGCACAGCTGCACGGGCCCCCAGCAGAAGGTGGAGGGGAGGACAACCCCCAGCAGCACGTCGGCAAGAAAAGGCTGCCCACGCCTTCGAGCTGCAGGAACCACCAGGCCTGCTGCATTCCACCTCCGGCTGGGACACCAGTGCTGCTGTGTTGCAGCTTGTAAGGGAGTGCAGGCGTGTCCTTCCTGCCCTGAGTAATCTTTCAGTGAGGCTGGAAGAACTAATGGGTAAATTTCCTCTCTGTCCCTCCCAGCCAGGGCTTCCAGGAGGCAGGCCCTCAGCTGCATCGTTACAATCTATTGTTATTCCTATTAAATCACTAGCATGGACACTTAAATTTTAAATTCAGTTGAATATTTTATTACATGCCTTCTTGTATTGGTCTCTGATTATTTCATCCAAGTCCTGGGTTCCCCCACAAAATTACCAGCTTCTTGGGGAATATGCTCTGTGTGACTTTGCCATCTACGCCTCCTCTCACATCCCGTATGGACACAGTAAATATTAGGGGCCCAATAAATATATGAGAATGGATAAATAATCTATTGTATATCCATATTGTGTAATACTGTGCAGCACTTCAAAAGAATGAGATGGTCCTACACATTCTGATATGGAAAGATTTCCAGTTCATATTATTATGTCAGAAGAAAAATGAAAAGCAATCAGGCATTGTATGAAACCCTTTATGGGGGCTCCCCTGGTGGTCCAGTGGTTTGAGAATCTGCCTTGCAGTACAGGGGTCACCAGTTCAATCTCTGGTCTGGGAGGATCCCACATGCTGAGGGGCAACTGAACCTCTGCATCACCACGACCAAGTCTAAGCACTTGTGACTGCTGAAGCCCGTGTGTCCTAGAGCCTGTGCTCTGCAACAGGAGAAGCCACCGTAAGTAAGTAGAAGCCCCCATAAGTAAGGAGAAGCCCCTGCACCCCTACTAGAGAGTAGCCCCCGCTTGCCACAACTAGAGAAAAGCCCTTGCACAGCAATGAAGACCCCGTGCAGCCAAAAATAAAAATTAAAAAAAAAAAAGAAAGAAACCCTTTATATAGAAAGGACTAACAGAAGAAGTAAGGGCTTGGTCCAAATATCTGTTTATTTCCTTTCTCACGTACACCCCCAGTCACAGACATTGTTATAACTAGTGTAGAATGCAGTTATTTCCTGGATTTTCCTTTTCAAAAGAAATTGTTGTTAATGTTAAATAAAAAATATGTGTAAGGTAGCTAGCAGAGGACTTGTCATGATAATGGTCACACTCATAGAGCACTTACATGGGGCAGGCATTTCTTAGTGTTTCACCAGAATTAATTCATTTCACCCCCGTAACAATCCTATAAGAAACTGAGGCACAGAGAGGTTAAGTAATTTGCCTTAGGTTAGACAGCACAGCAAGGAAATGGAAGACCCAGGATCAAGTCCAAGGCTTCCAGAGCCAGAGCCTGCTTTCTTGACCACTGTGCTGAACGTGTTAAAATGTGTGCCCCTTCCTCACCCTTTCCCTTCCTTCTCCTTCGTATGCTCAGTGATGACACTCAAAACACTGTGTGACAGTTAACTGAAAAGAAGAATCCTGTTTCCCACCCTAACCTGTGGCTTCATCTGTGGATTTAAAGGTGTGAGGTACCCATAAGGAGCTCCTGGTACCTTCTGGAAACTGTGTGTGGGTGGTTACTGAGAGAACATGACCACCTACCACGATTGTGTTTGTTGTTTAGTTGATAAGTTGCATCTGACTCTTTGTGACCCCATGGACCCCGCCAGGCTTCTCTATCCATGGGATTTCCCAGGCAAGAATACTGGAGTGGGTTGCTCTTTCCTTCTCCAGGGGATCTTCCCAATCCAGGAAACAAACCTGAGTCTCTTACGTCTCCAATGTACGTCTCCAATGTTGGCAGGTGGATTCTTCATCTCTAGTGCTATCTGGGAAGTATGATTGTGTTTGCGTGTGTGGTGTACACAGATTCTCTAGCAAGTGCCTCCTGAGGACAACTTTAACCCCAACTGTGGATTCTAAAGGGGCTTCCCTGGTGGCTCAGACAGTAGAGAATCTGCCTGCAATGAAGAGACCTAGGGTTCTATTAAGTAGAATCTCGGCTTAGCAGACAAGGTTGATGATTATGGGTATAATGAACCCTACCCGATGGAAGGGGAGGGTAGACTGGACAACTTTTTGAGGATGGTAGGTAGTTAGGTGTATGGTTCTGGGCTCTTCCAAGCCCTGAGGCATGACAACCAACACCACTGGCAAGTGAATCAGGGGGCTTTGCCCCAGGCTCAGGCCCCCAGGAGCCTGCATTATGTGCTGTTTCACATTAAACTCAAATGCCTCAAATTTGCCAGATCTATCATCACAACAACATATAGCCCCAGCTCACACATGGAATGTTTGCTCTCTGGCAGCCAAATGCATTGGAACAGGCAGGGGTGATCTCATAAGGCAGGGAAGCTGAGCAGTCAGTCAGATGATTCACACATTATTGAGATGGAGGAGGCGAGCATCATTTAATGAAAATATCTGGGTGCTGCAGAATCAGGAGTCTCCAGATGTGTGGCAGCTTAGGAACCATCTTATCTGAAGTCCTTTTACAAATGTGGAAACTGAAGCTTTACAAAAGGGTAGGGGTTAGCTTCCCACCTGAGAAAAGTTAAACTGTTGTTGGTTTTTTTTGGGTACAGTACCCCTGGACCCCAGCACTATGGGCTCATATCTTCCCCTCTCTGGCTCCAGGGCCTTCAACTACAGCCATCAATTCATCTCAGGTGCCTGATAACTTTTTGGTTCCTCCTTGCCTTTTAACGGTGTTTTTACCTTTTGAATACTCTGTTCATATCATTTTACTCATATGTAGAAGGAGAATCACCCCCCACCCCACCCTCTCTGTAGCTCTGAAGTTGCAGATGCCCCCACCCATCCCTGCTAGATGGAGGGCTGGAGGTTGGACATGAGATAAGAAGGGATCTGCATAAGTTGTCTGCATCCCCTTTGTCTAGGGATCTGAAGGTATGGGTCCTCCAGGTGGTTTTCAGGCTTCTCTCTTATGTAGTTATGTTTACAAGGTGGAATTACTTGGTGATTTGCTTGTACTACTTTTAAGTAGTAAAGACCAGCCATGGCCTTACAGATGTCCCATCAAAACACAAAAACCCTGTCTTCCCGGTGTACAGCATGTCTGACTTTTAAAGCTGCCACTTTCTCACACTTTTCTGTCCTCCCACTGGGAAGAGGTTTCTCCAGGGGACATGAGATGTGTCTACTACAAGGGGACAAGGAGAGGACCTAGGACCCGGCTGTCTTTCTCAGGCACTGAGCACTGGAGGGTGATTGTGTCCAAGCCTCGCTTTCTCCTCCTCTGGGTTCCCGACCTTTATGCCTGATTTGCAGATGAGCTTCAGTGGGAGAGGTCTTGGACACATGCGGGGCCTTACCTTTCTCTGCTGGGTCAGGGGGCAGGAAGGGGCATGAGGCTGGGGGGAGAAACGTGCCTTAAGCCAGGATGCTCCTCACAGAAGCCAGGAAAGAATTCCAGATCACTCGCTTTGATTAGATCCCTGCGCTGAAGAAAACAGGCTCCAGGGGAAATCTTTTTCAACAACTCCCTAGAGCTAGGTTATTTCCTAGCCTGCTCGGCCCACGCACCCCCCCCCCGCCCCCGCCCCCCGCAAATGTCTCTGAAGACAGTGTGACTCGAGGGTAGAATCTGGCAAACCACAACCATTCTTCAGCAGGGTCCTGGCTTGGCCTCACCCAGAGGGAGAGCAGTGCAGGGGGAAAGTGTACAGTGCTGCAGCCAGCCAGCCAAGGAGGTGAACCTCAGCTGAACCACTTCCGAGCTGTGACATTCAGCAAATTAAGTTCCCTGAACTGCATGTTTTCTCACCTGTAATGGCGGGGGGGGGGGGGGGGGCGGTAAGGATATCCGCACCGTTGCCCTAAAAAAATCAGCACCCCCCCCCACCCCAAAAGACGCAAACAAGACGCAAATGGTCTGTTTGACATAAAGCAAGTTCTCTGAAAGCGGCGTTTGTGGTCACTGGTGAGCTAAGGGAAGCCTAGGGAAACTCAGCAGGAAGCCAAGGCCGCGGGGCGGAGAAGGAACCGAAATAGCCCCGGCGGTTCCACGGTCAGCGCGTCCGCCCGCCCCAAGGGAAGAGGCCCTCTACCATCGGGCTTGAGCCGCCGAGTGGGGAGGGGGTGTTTCACTCTAGAAAAGGGTTAGGATTGGCCTCGGCCTTCAGCGGGGGAAGGAAGCGATAAAGCCACGTAACAAAAGCTCAAGGCCAAACCCACCGCCCGCCCAGCGGAGCACCGCCGCTTCCTCCCGAAGCTCAACCGAGTCAGCTGACCTCGCTGTCACGATGCTGGGCCCCGCAGTGGTCCAGCGGTCTCCTCTCAGCCAATCGGCGGCGGCTCGGCCCCTTGCAGCCAATCGGCGGCGGTCCGGCCTCCTCTCAGCCAATCGGCGGCGGCTCTACTCCTCTCAGCCAATCTGGCCCTGCGCGCGGGCCTCTCGTGGCACTTGGGGCGGGAAAGGCCCTCTGTAGTGCATTGCTTGTAAAGGAGGCGGTCGGGTCCGTGTAAAGAATATTGCTGTTTCCACAGTGCCGGAGTCCGCACTGGTCCTAGTCTGCTCTGGAGCCCTCAGAACACTCGTTAGGAACTGCCAGGCACGGGAAACACCGCCCATTCTCCTCTCTCCAGAATCAGCCAGCCACCAGAGACCCTGGCTGGCCCCAGCTGACGGCCCCGCATCTTGCTCGCCAACAGCCTCTCAGCCCCGCAGCCTGGACTGGGGTGGGGGTGGCGTGGTCTTTGCAAGTACACATCGGAAGAAATGCTTGTAGCCCTGAGGTCCAGCCCGCGCGGGCCCAGATGCTGCGCGGGCCCGAGCCGAACTCGGGAACCTTGGCCTCTGTCTTGCTGTGTGGCCTGGGAGTGGACCTCTGGGCCTTCACTTTATCCCGACAGGAATGCTGTAGGGGCGGATCATTGTTTTCGTCCTGCAATTGAGGAACCCCAGCTGCCCAGAACAACAGTTCTACTACTGAGGGTTGGTTTGCAAAGAAGCCAGAATTAATTCTAAGTGACTGGGCTTCATACCGGCACACCACGTAGGGTTCAGACTCAAACCCCCAGGGCTCCCTTGTTTGCATGGGGGAGCAAACCGCAAAGCCAGTGGATCTAGATCTACACTTTATGTCTTATGGCTTCTGAGGTGGAGCAGTGGTAAAGAATTCACCTGCCAAGCCGGAGATGCCTCTTTGATCTCTGGGTTGGGAAGATCCCCTGGAGAAGGAAATGACAACCCACTCCAGTATTCTTGATTGAGAAATCCAACGGACAGAGGAGTCTGGCAGGCTACAGTCCATGGGGTTGGAAAAGAGTTGGACATGACTGAGCACACGTACACACACACACACACAATAGGGCTTTGCTCCTTGGAGCAAAGTTGAGGGTCTTTAAAGCTCCTCTCACACTGTGGGAGCAGTCAGTCCACTGTTTAAGTGGGGACCACATTGCCACTTTTGGGGAGAATCCTGAGTTACTAGCTCATCTTTCAGCTCTTAGATTAAGTAGAACTTTCCTTGACTCTCCCCTCAACCCCCACCGGCCCGCGCCTGGATCAGCTGCCTCCTGGAGCACCTTGGTAGCCCTTTTCACCCCCAGCTGCTGCCCTGCTGCAGCTGCCTCTATCCTTGTGTCTCTTGCAGATGGAGGGAAGCTGCCAGAGAGCAGGAGTACCTCTTGATGGCGCCTCAGCGTTTAGCTGGGATGCACCAGGGAAGCCAGTGTTCCCCAGGAACTCCATTTGAGAACCACTGAACTAGAGTTTGGAAGTTAAAAGTAAGTCAAACAGGGAAACTGGAGACAACCGTAAAAGCTTGACTACTTTAGTAGTCATGATGATAGTGATCAACACAGTTGTCACTGAGTGTTTATCATGTAACAGGAGTTGTGGTCAGTGCTTTAGCGCAGGGCTCCACAAACTGAAATGGCATTTGAATCTCAGGGGGATCTTGTTCTGATTCAGTCCATCGGGGTGGGGCCTGAGATTTCTAACAAGCTTCCAGGTGATGATTCCTGAATCTCATTATTATGTATGAACTTGTCCTCTTAAAAGCCCCATGAGGTGGGTGTCACTATAATTCTTGTTTTACATACAAGGAAACTGAGAGGTTAAGTATCTGTGAACTTGGGTCAAAATAAATAAACTACAGAGCAGTGTGGCAGGGGACAATGGTGTGAGCATTTACAGCTATAGAAGGAAAAACAAAAGCAGAGGAAACAGTCTTTACAAAGGCCTGGTATGTGGGGTGGGGGGGGCGTGGCCCCAGCGCTGCACAGACCACTCCTTCGCCCCTTAGGCATCATGTGCACTATACTAGCCTGCCAATGCAGGAGCCAAAGGAGATGAGGGTTCGATCTCTGGGTTAGGAAGATCCCCTGGAGAAGGGAATGGCAACCCACTCCAGTATTCTTGCCTGGAGAATCCCATGGACAGAGGAACCTGGCGGGTTACAGTCCTTGGAGTCGCAGTCAGAGGTGACCAGCATGTACGTGTAGTAATTAAGTGCTTTCCAAAAACCCCAAATATTTGAGGCATGAAAAAAATGTATTAGCACCTGTGTATGAAAACTGAGTATTTTAATTGATTTTTCAACGTTCAAATGATTAAAAAGCCTTTCAAGATTTTTTTTTACATGAAAGCATTTGTATTTAGTGAATGGTATGGGTATATTTTCGTACATTTGATAAAAAACAGGATAGGGCTGCCCCCCCGGCCTAGGACCTACTGAGGATAGGTCAGGCCCTGGCCGCACTAGGTCTGGATGAGATCCTGAGGGCAGCCGGGAACCACGGCTAGAAGCAGGACAGTGTTCTCTGTGGCTGCAGTGAGAAGAAAGGGCTGGAGGGGGGCCAGACTGGAGGCCCGGCGGCTTGAGAGCAGATAGTCACTTACAGCCTCCAGAAGGCAAGAGGATAAAGCCACAGCATTATACAAGCCAATTAGTCTTTGATTCCTCCAGCCCCAATCTGACTCAGCATTCTAAATTTACTTAAGATTTGGGCACATGGGTTTTGCCAAACCCTTTTTCATTAAGGCCAGTGATATTCCAGTGGGGGTTGGGGTGGATTTGAGAGCACATGTCTGGAGCGGACAGTCAGGAATGTGAACCTCAGCTCTGCTCCTGGCTGTGTGACTTTGCATAAATGATTTAACTTCTTTGAGCCTCAGATTCCGTGCCGGGTCGCTGTTATCTTGTGGGTGCCATTGTTCTGAGACCCAAGTCGAGTTTTCTTTAGGAAGGAACTGAGGGTGGGGTACATAATTTCTCTTTTCATCATCTTCTGAAGTAGAAATTATTATCCCTGTTTTGCAGATAAGGATATGGGCTCAGAGGTGAGATACCTCAGGTCAGTGCTCTCGGGGCAGTGTGTTGGAGAGCCTGCAGGAGTTGGCAGTTCTATGTGATTTCCCTTGGGTCTGTGCACTCCCTCTCCAGCCACTCCTTCTGGCCCCATATCTCTTCTCCTTAGTCAGGCTGTGACTCGGGCCTGATGGCCAGCAGCCACAGATGAGCACTGTCCTTGGGAGCCACGAGCCTCCATCCCCCTTCTTACCAGCCTTGCCCGACCTCCCTAACACCTTATGGGTCTAGCATTCATCGCTCAGTCATGTCCAACTCTTTTGTGACCCCATGCTCTCTATCCTGCATGCCAGGCTCCTCTATCCACAGGATTTCCCAGGCAAGAATACTGGAGTGGATTGCCATTCCCTTCTCCAGGGGATCTTCCCGACCCAGGGATTGAACCCATGTCTCCCACATTGCAGGCAGATTCGTTACCATCTGAGCCACCAGGGAAGCCCCCTTACAGTGTCTTGATTTCCCTTATTAGAGAACTCATCTTTTTGGCACTCAGACAGCCCTGCCCTGGACTGGGATGCTGTCCAGGGTCCCTCCCTGTAAAGGGTGTAGGTAAGTAGGTCACACTGGGGTGGCGGGGGAGGATGCTGACTCCTTACAGGAGGAGGAAAAATACTGCAGGTCCCTCCCATGGAGGATGGAAAAGGCAGCAACAGGGCTCCCCTCCACCCTGTCTCTCCATCCCTCAGCGTCTCTTTCCCTCTGTCCCTCACAAGAATGGTCTCCTGCAGGCTGCTATTACTGTGAAATGCCTGTGGGGACAGCACAGGCAATCCTGGACTCCTGGGGTCTGAGGACACCAGTGGACACTGTATTGAACGAAGCTTGTCCACCCTCTGCTCTCCTTCCCCACCCCACCCCCGCCTCCTCTTCACTCTTTCCTGCCCCCGCAACTGCCAGATTCTGGAGAGGAGAAAGCTCAGCTTTCACAGAGAGTCCAAAGCTTCTGCTCCTTGAGCCCCATAGCCCCTGGAGGCCCATGGGACTGGGAGGGCACTGGCTGTCTGGCCAGTGATTGCCTGGAGCTGCTGCCAGAATCCGGTTCACAGAGACTGTTGTGGCAACAGAGCGATCATGGGTTTAGCAAGATCTCTGTTCCCCACTCCCAGCCCTCACCCTGTTGAAAACCGTTCACAGCAAGGGGTGTGGATGAGCATTCAATTGTGTGGATTTCTGTGAAAACCAGAGAGGCAGAGACAGGGAGTGGCCTGAAGGTCCAGGGCTGCCAGCCCCACCCTGCCCTGGCACCCCTAGGGACTGAGCCCTGTCTGAATCATAACACGGGGCGGCCACATTTCTAGGAAACTGCAGCTGAAGGAGAAAGTTCCCAGTTGTGTGACTGAGACTAGCTAGCTGCGTGCAGAGGACTGAGGACCTGTGTCCGGGCAGTCTTCGGGTCCCTGGACTTGCTGCCCAGGCAAGCACACAGAACAAAGACCGAAGCCTGACCCCGCACCTGGGGCGGGGAACTCCCCTGGTTCCTGGATGGGGGCTGTGGAAACAGGGAGTTCACCTCGGCCAGGCCCACAGGTTTTCCATTTTCCTGGCGTGGGGCCTGGCAAGCGCCCAGCTCTGAGGCTGGCTGTCCAGGACACTGCAGCCCTTTTGCAGAGACACTCCATGTTGCATGACCTCATCTGACTGCCCTTCCTCCTCCTGTCCCCAAGACCCTGGGCTTTTTTTCCCCACCCCAAGAAAAAGCGAGCGCCCCCCAACTCAGGGCCATGCAGATTGCCCTGTGGGAAGTCCCTACTCTTGCCCGGAGTTGCCCTCTTGGTGTGAGAGGCAGGGCTGGGTAACAGAAGAGAGACATCCGTCTTCACAGTGTCTTCACGCTTAATCTTCCCAGTGGGGTTGGCCTGCCTGACACCTCCCGGACTGCAGTACCCCGATGCGTCTCTCATCAGAGTGGGTGTGAATCCCCCAGCAGTAACAGTGCAGTGGTATCCGCCTCAAAACAAGAAGGTTGGACTGAGGGGCTGAGGCCTTTGTGCTCTCAGAAGGTTCAGAAGGCGACTGACAGCCCCCCTCCCTGGCATCTGCTCCAGCCTGGGCCCTGGCCTTGCCCCCAACCCTTCTGGACCTTGGGTGGGCTGCTCCCTGCAGGTCTGGTGCAAGTGCTCCTTCATGGATCTAGGAGTACCTTGGAGAAAAGAGGCCAGTCTTGGAGCCTCCATGCCGCCTCCCCACATGCCCCCCACCCCCACCCCCCGGTCTCCCAACATCAATCAGCCATGTCTGTAAACAGTGGCTCTGAAACTTCACGTCCATCAGAATCACCAGGGAATGTGCTAGGATACAGATTACTGGGCCTCATGCCCAGGGCTTCTGATCATGTAAATATGGAGGTGTTCAGTCGCTAAGTCTTGTCCCTATTCTTTGTGACCCTCTGGACTGCAGCACACCAGGCTCCTCTGTCCTCCACTATCTCTTGGAGTTTGCTCAAACTCATGTCCGTTAAGTTGGTGATGCCATCCAACCATCTCATCTCCTGTTGCCCTCTTCTCCTGTGTTCACTCTTTCCCAGCATCAGGGTCTTTTCCAGAGTCAATTCTACCCTTCAGGTGGCCAAAGTTTTGGAGCTTCAGCTTCAGCATTAGTCCTTCCAATGTATATTCAGGGTTGATTTCCTTTAGGATTGACTGGTTTGATCTCCTTGCAGTCCAAGGGACTCTCAAGAGTCTTCTCCAGTACTGCAATTAAAAGGAGCTCAGCCTTCTTTATGGTCCAGCTCTCACATCCATACATGACCACTGGAAAAACCATAGCTTTGACCAGATGGTCTGGAGTAGACTGAATTTGCATTTCTAACAAGCTTCCAAGTGACCGGAGGCAGCTGCCCCAGGACTGCATCTCAAAACCACTGAGCCAGAGCAGGGCAGAAAGAAAACCTGGGTTTGAGTCCTGACCCCGCCACCCTCCTGCCCTGATGCGGTGTTTGGCCTCCCTGAGCTTCAGCTTGTCCCCTGTTAAAGGCGGAGTCATGGTTGATGGGTGGGTGGGAGGTGGGTGGGAGGATTATTTGCTTCGTGTTTTTGAAGGACCCTTTCACTGTGCCTGCAAATTGAATATGTGGTTAGTCAGCAGACACCGTATTTACTGAAGCGTTGTCTGCTGTCCATTGGATACTTGGCTCAATGTGGGGCTGATGTGGACAGACTGTGTGTGTGAGGATTCTAAGGTCCAGCTGAATATCTCATGTCTCTGGACCTCAGTTTTTTTCCTCTATAAACAAGGCCTTCATTCTGCTGGGTCTGCTAGGTCTGCCCTATTTCAATGCAGGTAGCCATTTCAAACTTGGCTCTGGGAGGAAGTTAGGTTTTAGGAGGCATGGCCACGTTTTTCATCCTTGCCGACCCCTCTCCAGGGCCTCCATCTGAAAGCCCGGGTGCTTCTGCAGAGCTCAGAACATCATCTGTCACCAGAGTCACTGGTCAGTTTACCCCAGAGGAAGGTGGCATGGCCTTCAAGGTCCATCATGGTCTGGTTCCAGCCTACCTTTATAATCTTATTTCTCACTATCTTTTCTCCATTCACCATGTAGTCTAGACAAACTGGGCTACTTGTCCTTCCCCAAAGATGCCCCATGATGTCCTGCCTTTGTTCACAGTGTCCTCACGGCTAGAATGTTCTCTGCTGCTCAGTCCTGTTCATGCTTCTGAGTCTACCCAGTGACTGCCCCCTCTAAGAAGGTATCCCAGATCTTTCTGTCATCTGTCTCTCTATCTAGCTATCACCTCTGTATCCCTCTATGTAATGCAGTGATTTTTGCTTTTTTCTGTGGATGATAGCAGATGTGTTGCTGTGGTCGTCAGGCATGAGACGTAATTCCATCAGGGATGCAGCCCCCACCCCCCACCCCCCGTTTATGTCTGATAGTGTTCCTCTGAAGGAGTTTAGTGGCCTGCAGGCCTGTCCCTGGACCTCACATTTCTGAAGTCTGTTCTCAGAACATTCTCAGATGTGAAAAGCTAGAGTTGAGATATTAATACTACATAAAAATTTTAAAAAGTGGGACAACCACTTCAAAGGAGAAACCAGCTAACACAAATTAGTCAGCTGTTTATTTCCATGGTAGTCAGAGATGGGAAATAAATATCCATGTATGTATGTATCTGCTGTGGCTCATGTTCACAAATCTCATTTGCATGTAGGCACAGCTACTTCTCTTATTTTTCTTTTTTAACTTGCAGGGTTTTTTTCCTACTCTAAATATAATATATGGGTTAGAAGAAAGTGTGTAAAGGAAATAAAAAGTAAAAATAAAAGCAAGAGAAGAAAATAAGTATTTATAAGTCAGAAGTAGCCAGTATTAACATTTTGGTATATTTCTTGTTAATACTTTTCCTGTACATATTTATCCTATATGATTTTTAAAGTCAATTGGGATAAATGTTCTGTATAAACATTCTCTATAAATTAATTTTTTGACTTAAAATATAGTTAGCATTTTGCTATTCTTCCTTTAAACTTTTTGTTTTATATTGGAGTGCATGCATGTTAAGTCACTTTATTTGTGTCCGACTCTTTGCGACTCTTTGGACTGTAGCCCACCAGACTCCTCCGTCCATGGGATTCTCCAGGCAAGAATGCTGGAGTGGGTGGCCATGCCCTCCTCCAAGGGATCTTCCCAACCCAGGGACTGAACCCATGTCTCCTGCGTCTCCTGCATTGGCAGGCAGGTTCTTTATCACTTAGGTGCCACCTGAGAAGTCCCATCCTGGAGTATAGCTGATTAACAATGTTGTGATAGTTTCAGGTGGACGGAAAAGGGACTTAGCCATACATATGCACGTATTCATTCCCCTCCAAACCCCTCTCACATTCAGGCTGGTATTTGTTGAAATATTCTTCCCAAACACTGAAAAAAAAAATCCCATGATATCTACTTTTTTATTTATTTATTTTTTTTTGATATCTACTTTTTTATTTTTAATTGAAGGATAATTGCTTTCAGAATTTTGTTGTTTTCTGTCAAACTTCAACATCCATGATATCTATTAACAGATGTGTCAAATTTTATTTTGGGCTTCCCTTGTGGCTCAGCTGGTAAAGAATCTACCCACAATGCAGGTGACCTGGGTTCGATCCATGGGTTGGAAAGATCCCCTAGAGAAGAGAAAGGCTACCCACTCCAGTATTCTGGCCTGGAGAAGTCCATGGACTGTTTAGTCCATGGGGTCACAAAGAGTTGGACACTGAGCAACTTTCACTTTGACTTTTCACTTTTAAAATTTATTTAACCATTCCTTCATTTTTGGTTACTCCATTTTTTTATATGAATAATATTTCAGTGAACATGCTTGGACATCTGAACATGTGTCTGATTATTTTCTTAGGCTGATTCTAGAAGTGGGGTTACTGGCTTGTTTTTAAGCCTCTTGATATGTAAGACCAAATTGTTTTCTGGATGTCGATTGCAAGATACTTGCCAAGCACTTTCTAGGCCTCCTGTTCATGAGTCACTTTTACCTCCACTCCCATTATATTCTGTCTCTTGCTGTACTACACTCCTTCTATACTGATTTTGCATTTGATATGTACCAGTCTTGAGGGCTTCCCTGATAGCTAAGTTGGTAAAGAATCCGCCTGCAATGCAGGAGACCCCAGTTCGATTCCTGGGTGGGGAAGATCTGCTGGAGAAGGGATAGGCTACCTACTCCAGTATTCTTGGGCTTTCCTTATGGCTCAGTTGGTAAAAAACCCGCCAGCAATGTGGGAGACCTGGGTTCAATTCCTGGGTTGGGAAGATCCCCTGGAGAAGGGAAAGGCTACCCGCTCCAATATCCTGGCCTCGAGAATTCCATGGACTGTATACAGTCCATGGGGTCACAAACAGTCGGACACAACTGAGCAACTTTGGCGTTAGGAGACTGTCTCCTATCATCCTCCTGTCTCCTTCCACCTCCAGCACAGGTGGAAAAGAGGGGGCTGAGGACTGAATCCATTTAGGGGAATATGCAAGCTGGAGAAGAGCTCAGTTTGGGAAGGAGAAGGGAGAGCATCTTGGTGTCCACACTCTGGGTGGGGACGCATCACTGGTTCAAAGCGAAGAAAGGGCTGGTCCTCAGCCGTTCATGCATCCAGACTCTGGGAGCCAGGGAAGATGGAAAACAAGTTAAGTCCAGAGCCTGTGAGGGGGCAGTTCCTGTGATGCCTGGATAGCGGTAGTCTGCCTTAAGGACCCGGTCACCCTTTCCCTTGCAGCTGGCCCACTGCAGCCATCCCATGCTCATGGTCCTGACTTCGGAAAGCACCTGCATTGCTGATTGCAAACGCTTAAATTTCTGATTTTTAGGTCGGCATTTCCCAAACTTTAGCTGTACTTTATTCAAGATTTCGGGTTTTAGCAAAAGAAATCAGCAATACGCACAGTCACACACCCCCTGATTCATATCACCCGAGCCATCACACTTCGCTACAGTTAAGACGATGACTGAAACATTCAGGGTGTGCCCATGTCAGTCACAAGGTCTGCCTTAAAGCATATCATGCCACTTGCTTTAGCCTCATCCTAAGCAGTTAAAATTTTGAAATCACAGGTTTGGTAGATTTGTTAGATGTTCTATAACACACACTAAAACTATAACGAAAGCTGTGACAAAAGAAAATTGTCAGCCATTACGAATACTTTTACTACCAGCTGGTGGTAATTGCACCACATCTTTGGGAAACAACTGTTTTAACTAAACAGTTTCTTTATATTATAGTTGACTATGTGTATTTCCTTCACTTAATCATAAGCTTTCCAAAGTCAGGTATCATGGTTTCTTTGGTGCTTTGAGTGTTGAGGCTCAACAAATATTTTCCCTCCTCTAGTTTGGTTTGTTTTGGTGATGGGATATTGGGCAATACGAGTTAATCTAGGTGCTTAACATAAGTGAAGCCTCCAAGGTCAGGATTATAAAGAGGAGAGCAACATTTATATGGTCAAGGAAGTTGCCCTGGGGCTTCCTTCGTAGTGTAGTGGTTAAGAATCCACCTTCCAGTGCAAGGGATACCAATTCGATCCCTGGTCCAGGAAGGTTCCACATGCCTCAGAGCAGCTCAGCCCATGCGCTGCATCTACTGAGCCTGCACTCTCTAGCCCATGCTCCACAACAAGAGAAGCCACCGCAATGAGAAGCCCAAGCACTGCAACTAGAAAGTAGCCCCTGCTCACCGAAACTCAAGAAAGCCCATGTGCAGCCACGAGCAGCCCACATCCAGTACAGCTAAAAATAAATATTAAGAAAAAAATAATGAATAAATATGAAAAAAAAAAGCTTCCCTGGGATTTCCCTGGTGGTCCAATGGTTAAGAATAGCCTTGAATGCAGGGCACTCAGGTTCAATACCTGGTTAGGGAACTTAGATCCCATCTGCCACGGGGCAACCAACACCACACACCACAACTACTAAAGTCCACGTGCTGCAGTGAGAGATCCCACACGCCACAACTAAGACCCAATGCAGCCAAATAAATATGTAAATAAATATTTAAAAAATAAAAAGTAAATAAAATGGTAAAAAAAAAAAGGTCACCCTGGTTTAAATACTGTGTCATCATAATTTGGACTGGAGTGATCAGGCTGGAAAACAGTAAGTCATTCACATTCTATCTATCCTTCTTGGAATAAATAACACCTCTACACGTTTAAGAATTAATCTTGGAGCAACATTTAGCTCATGGAGAAATTGAACCCACTATACTGACCTCATGAAATAAGAGGAATTTTCCATACCTTGAAAGCACGGAGTGCAGTATATGGCCATTGATCAGAAGACACGAGTTGGATGAATGGATAAGGTGCTGACCTACAGTCAGCAGAGCTTAACTACCCCTGGAAAAGCATCCTCAGACAGAGCAAGAACTGTTTACTCAGTACGTGACATGCCGTGGTCTTTATACGCATTGCTCCTCTAGATCCCATGAGGTAGCCACATGGGAGGAGAAGGTGAAATTCTGCCAACAGGTGACAGAGGCCCCACCACTGCCTGCCACCTCAGATGGCTGAAGTTTCCTGAAAGATCCAAGACTTAGTGTGACCCAGAAGCAGGTCAGGAATTTGTGGAAACTAGTGGATAGCCTTCTGACCAGCCAAATAAACAAAGATGACCAAAGGGAAGTGTGACTAAGATTCCAGAATAAAAGAGTGTATTAAGAGAGGGAGAGAAGGGCACCCTTGTGTCAGTCACCTGCAAGAGGTGGAGACATTTGTCAGGGTCTGGCCAACCCTGCCTCCCCTGTAGCCCTGTTTGCCTCTTTCTTTCTGAACCTCTCTCCCAAGTGCGGAGTCCTTAGCCTGTAAGTTAGGATAGCTTAGCCCAGTCGCACATAAGAAATTCGTTCTTCAGAGACTCAAAATGAGCAATACTGTTTCCCCAGCTACTTAGGATCCAGTGGAGGCAAGAACCAGATGAAGTACAAAGAGAGTACACCCCTGGGTCAGAGACCTGGGTTGGAGCCCTGAGTCTTTCATGACCTTAGAGTTGATCCCCTCTAACTCATGGTTCATTTAAAAGGTATTTTCTCCTATCCAAGTTACTAACCTGCTTAGCTTCTGAGATCAGATGAGATCGGGCATGTTCAGAGTTGTATGGCTATAGACCATTTAACAGGTATTTTCTGAGCAAAGGCTATGTACCCAGTACAGCCCTGGGCACTAGGGATCCGGCAGTGAATAAACAGGAGGTCCTGCTGGCCTGGACTTCACATCCTAATGAGAGTGATTAGGTTGAATAAGCAATAAACAGGCAGTGTAACTGCTTACCTGGTGGCTTAGATGGTAAAGAATCTGCCTGCAATGCAAGGAAACCCGGGTTCAATCTCTGCATCAAGAAGATCCCCTGGAGAAGGGAATGGCAACCACTCCAGTATTCTGCTTGGAGAATCCCATGGACAAGAGGAGCCTTCCAGGCTGCGGTCCATGGGGTTGCAAAGAGTCAGATACGACTGAGCGACTAAACACGTACACGCAAGGACAAATCAGAGGAGGTTTCTCCTGAGAGCGAGGAGGGAAGGTCTCCCCAACACAGTGACATTTGAGCTGAGACCTGAATGTGTTAGGAAACCAGTCGCGGGCAAGAGCCTTACCGGCAGAGGGAGCAGCCCACCCGAGATGGGACCACATCTGGATGGACGACAAAGAAGGAGACACAGAGATGAGATGCTGCTGCATCAGTGGTTTGGACACAGTTTTCCAGGCAATCCTAGGACGTCCCCGGTTTTGTCCCAGGAGTGGCGGAGCCAAGGCGGAGGCCCCCCTACCTGGCCCGGCACACATTACAGCTCTGCTTCAATGTGAAGCATGTACTGGGTGCTACTTAAGATTTTGCTCAAAGAACAGATTCCATGATCACAAATTCCTGATCTCCAGACTCCTCCATCCTTCCAGTTGCTGGACTCTGAAAAGTCCTCCTCCAGCCTCTACGGTCCGACTCTGTTCAGTAGACAGAGCCAGAAAGTACAAGTTCCAGGGACCTGACCCTCCTCATCGGAATCCCCTCTGCCTCCTCCTGTGGTGCTGGACTGGACTTGCTGATGCCCCCACACCCATCCCCCTGGGGAGGGACTCAGGTATCTCCCTCCTCCTGATCTTGCACTGTTGGAAGGAGACGCTGTGTCCCACGCCGGAGAGCTTTACCCGGAGATGGGGGAACGACTCCAGTTTCTTCCAACCTGTGCTATGGAGAGCTGGCCAACTGCCCCCTCCCTAACCCCAAACTCCTCTCTTTCCTCTTCTCCGGAGCAGAACGGCCCGCAGCCTTCACAGAAGCTCTGGGGTTTGGGGAAAGGCCCCAGGAGGGATGTGCAATCGTCTTCTGGTAACAGCAGCATAATTAACTTTGACTGACGTGAGAAAGCAGAGCCCAAGAGGGATTCAAACAGTCCCTTTCTCACACATTTCAGAACAAGTGGAGAGTCTGGCAGGGAGACAGGGAGAAAAGGGATAAACCGGCGCAAGGGGAAAGTATCCAGTACCAGAATGTCCATCCTTGCTCCCCAGCATCCCCCCTCTGCCCCCGGCCCCTCTCCCCTCTGTCCCAGGAAGACCTACCTGAGGGTCGACGATCCCTCTTTCTGGTTCCATCCTGCTGCTCTCACCGTCCGGGTGCTGGTCAGACTGCGTGGGCTCCAGGCCCTGCCGTCTGGTCTCTGCCATTTCCTCTGGGTGGGAGAGATCTCCCAGCGGCAGGACAGACATGCTGTCTGCCCGTCTGATGTGGGATGCTGTGCTGGCCTCGGCCCCTGGGGAGCATACACGTGCATACACGTGTGTGTGTGTGTGTGTCCGCTCCTGGCAGTGGCATGTGGCACATTGGCAGGTGGCCTTTTGAGTCGGTGGCGACAGCACCGTTGACCCCAGTGGCCCCAATGCCCCAGAGGCGCTGTCTGAGGTCACTCATCCTGCTTTTAGCAAGAGCGTTTACTCCTGGCAGAGAAATCCTGTGGGTTTATCCCGGAAATTGAGAAACAGCCTGAAGACACCATCTGGCTTCCTGCTGGTGCAGCCAAATAGGGTCCCCAGTCACCAAGGCCGGGGGGCCTCCAGCTTATTTCGAAGATTGAGGCTCAGGGATTTCCGCTTTCCTTAGTTCCCTCTGCCCCTAAAAGTTAAAAAAAATTGTCGTTTACTTAATAGAGCCAAAGCATAAGCCTTACTCTACTAAGTGTGTGAACAATACATTTGTATTGACAGTTCAGTTGTCATTTTCTCCCTTGATTAGCTAGAAAGAGAGGAGGAAGAAGTTGTACTTCTAAATTCTGTTTATGCAAGGAGTTGCATTTCCCCTGTTTTTAAAATAAAGCTACCAGGAATGAGTCTTTTTTTGGAAAGATTTTCTTCCTCTTGTTTACCTTAGAGCCAGAAACGCCTCTGGTTTGTTCCCAAAGCTGGTTTTAGACATCAGCTTGTGCGTGTGTGGGCGTGAGAGGCCGCGTGAAATGTATAACCCAGTTTAATGGTGGGGGGAGAAGGGCAGAGTCACAAGTGTACTCCCACCACCCTCAAACACAGCAGTAAAAGGGCAATTTCTCTGCTCGTATGAAGTGATGTAACGTGTTTATAAGTCCCCATCCTGCTGGACAGGTGCTGAGAGGGAGGGTGGACCGTGGGATGAGGGCTAATCTAACAGACACACTTGCATTTAATTTAAATGACAAACAGTCCAGCCGAGATAGAATACACAGTCTTGGGACTTCCTTCGTGGTCCACTAGCTAAGAATCCGCGTTCCCAATGCAAAGGGCTCGGGTTCGATCCCTGGTCAGGGACCTAGATCCCACCTGCTGCAACTAAGAGTCTGCCTGCCACAACTGAGACCTTGCACAACCACATACATAAATAAATATTTTTAAAAAGAGAATGCACAGTCTTTCCAGTTTCCACTCCTGTCCCCCACAGGGGAGGGGTGTGATTTCTGTATGCTTGTTGGCAGAGGGGTGATGGCCTGTCCATCTCTGCTAGTTTCTACTCTGGAGCTGCTAGGCAGAGCCCGACTGGGTCTGCTCCTTGCTTCTGCTGAACAGCCTTGGTGGCTGGTGTCTGTGGCCAGAGTACCTCCTGGTCCTTCTCTCTTTGCTCTTACGGACCCCAGGGGCTCCCTTGCTGACTCTCCCCATCTGGACTCTGGTGGTGACTGGACCACCTGAGACTTGCTATGACTCCCATGAGCTCCTCTCCAGGTGGTCTCAGATTAGTGGTCTCCTCGCCCCTCTCCCCAGCCCCCAAGATGGTTCCCTCTAGAAACCCTCCTACCTGGCTCTTAGTCCTGAGTTTCTGATGAAGGCCAGGCCCAGCCCCACTTCTGGTGAAGAATTTACTTTGACAGGGGTGCTCCAGGTTGGTGTGGGGGCAGCCTTTAGGGTGACCTCCTTCCAGACCCCAAAATGGGAGTGAGAGACAGAGCCCACCATCTGCTGAGCCTTCTTTCCAAAATCTACAGCAACACCCACCCCCCACATCTCCACTACAAGGCCACTAAGTGACCAACACTATTCTAAGCACTTTGGCACTCACTCAGTCACTCGGTTCTCATTACAATTCTGCGGGGCAGGTGATACCATGACCCCTGTTTCACATCCGAGGAAACAGAAGCACAAAGAGGTTACGCTGCCAAGGATCGAACCAAGATTTGAACCCAGGAGATCTGGATTCAGAGTCGTGCTCCCACCCATGATTTCAGCTCAGAGAGGGGAGATTGGGACTCATGTCTGAACACCTGCCTTCTCTTTCTCTGCTTCCCTTCTTCCCATAACCCACATAACCTTGGGTCAGAAAAGGTGGGCTTTCTCTTCTTTCTCTTTCTGTTTGATTGGGACTTGCCTTATGTGGAACACCTTGATAATAATTCAAAAAGGAAATAAAGACATTTAGAAGATCCTCATTCTTGGGACTTCCCTGGAGGCCCAGTGGTTAAGAATCCCCTTTCTAATGGAGGGGTCATGGGTTCCATCCCTGGTCAGGGAACTAAGTTCCATATGCCATGGGGCAACCACTGAGCTCACATGCCAAAATTAAGACCTAATGGGGTACATGTGCTCACTCAGTCATGTCCGACTCTTTGCGACCCCATGGGCTGCAGCCCGCCAGGCTCCTCTGTCCATGGAATTTTCCAGGCAAGAATACTGGAGTGGGTTGTCACTCCCTCCTCCCGGGGATCGTCCCCACCCAGGGACTGAAACCACATCTCCTGGGGCTCCTGCATTGGCAGGCGGATTCTTTACTACTAGCCCCACCTAGAAAGACCCAATGCAGCCAAATAAATTAATATTTTTTAAAAAATCCTTATTCTCAACAAAACCTGGCTATCAAAAATACAGTCTCAGTGGAAAACCTTATTTTGAATGTAAGAAGCAAAATATTAATTATTCCTTTCTCCTTGCAGTTCTGTTTGTAACAACCTCAGTCATCCTTTAGACAGTATGATACATCTGGCTCAATAGAGGGGAAATCATAACAAAAAAACGCAAAAGAGAAAAGCACCTGAAGATATTTTCCCTCCAAACCCCTATTAAAAGCACATTGGTTTTAAAAGGAAACAGCTGTAATTGGCTACAGTAATGGTTTCAGTTTGGCAAGATCTTCTTGGATTTGGACTTTCCCCACCTCATAAGCATCGTTTGGAAGTAAATAGCAAGCAGGATTTGGGAGATGGTTTATCTCTTTTGACTGGACCAGGGCTCAGCAAACTTCTGTAAAGAGATAAAAGGGACAGAGAACAAATATTTTTTACTCTTATAGGCCCTCCAGTTTCTGTTACACCTAGTACATATGTCTCAGCTCTGCTATTGCAGCCTGAAAGCAGCCGTAGACAATATGTAAATGAAGAACTATTGCCATGTTCCAATAAAACTTTATTTACAAAAACAGAGAGTGGACCTGATTGGGTCCCGCAGGTTGTACAATCTGCTGACTTCTGTTTCTAAACAGAAAGAGGATCTAGAGTCTTCATCATCGCAACTAGGTCCAAGTTCCCAGACCATGTCTTTTTTTTTAAGAAAAATTTATTTATTTTCTATAACCTTAAAAATATTGAAACATAATTAATTTACAGTGTTGTGTTAGTTTCAGGGGTACAGGAAAGTGATTCAGTTACACTATACATATATCCATTCCTTTTCAGATTCTTTTCCATGATGGGTGATCACAAGATATTGAATGCATATATTCTATTTCAGATTCTTTCCCATTATAGGTCATTACAAGATGTTGAATATAGTTCCCTGTGCTAAACAGTAGGTCCTTGTTGTTTATCTATTTTTATATAGTAGTGTGCATATATTAAATCGAAGCTCCTCATTTATCTCTCCTTCCCGCCCCCCCGCACCCCGGCCATCCCCCTTGGTTACTCTAAGTATGTTTTCTATGCCAGACCAGGCCTTTCAAGTCTTAGTCCCACTTGAGAAGTGCCAGCTGAGCCCCTACTGCAAAGATGTGAAAGTGTTAGTCCCTCAGTCATGTCTGACTCTTTGCGACCCCATGGACTGTAGCCCACCAGGTTCCTCTGTCCATGAAATTCTCCAGGCAAGAATACTGCAGTGAGATCTTCCCCACCCAGGGATTGAACCTGGATCTCCCGCATTGCAAGCAAATCTTTTTTTACCATTTGAGCCACTGGGGAAGCCCTGCAAAGATAATATGATATCAAATAAAAATACATGCCCTTGTGAGACACACATGGCAAGTTAAGCTGTAGTGAAGAGTACTTCTGACCTTTGTTTGTAATACTGAAACTGTACCTACACGAAGGCTGTTCAGTCTGTTTCTCTTTACTGCCAGGGTGACTTCTGCAGTGGGAAACCCATGGGACATTTTTAGGGAAACTGCCTCTTGGAAAGTATGTATTTTTTTTTTTAATGTGCTTGAACTTACAGGTAAGTAAATACTCAGAGCAACTCAGAAAGTGGTCATGGAGTAGGAGGCCCACAGTGAGACCCTAGGGCTAGCTTACCATGTAGGAGGCACAGAGAGGAGACCCCCTTAATGTTGAGTTGATGAGACAAACCCTGGGTGAAAACTGGGTGACCTGGGATCGTGTGTGCTGAGTCACCGTGTGTTCTCAGGCACGTCACTGAACCTCTCTGGATCTTAACATTCTCCTTCTTGAAAAGTAATGCTGTCCCAAAAGAGGATTCCTAACATCCCTAAAGCTCTTAAATTCTGTGTCTAAAGTGTATTTTTATCGAACACTTCCTGTGTAACAGCATACGATCTCAGATCCAAGTCTGAATTTTAGTAAAAGTTAAGAATCTCTAAGGGCTTCCCCAGTGGCTCAGCGGTAAAGAATCTGCCTGCCAATGCCGGAGATATAAGAGACCTAGGTTCGATCCCTGGGTTGGGAAGATCCCCTGGAGAAGGAAATGGTAACCCACTCGAGTATTCTTGCCTGGAGAATCCCATGGACAGAGGAACCTGGTGGGCTACAGTCCATGGGGTCACAAAGAGTTGGACACGACTGAACAATTGAGCAGTCACACCAGTGCAGGGACTGATGAGGAGCCCAGCTGGCCAAAAGGGTCATTAAGAATGAGGCCGGGTGGCTCTGGCACCATCCAACAGAGCATTTACATCTTCAGTGTTTTGTGAAAGCAGCCATTAGCCACATGTAGGGACTGAAATATGACTCGAAATATGAAACATACATGAAATATGACCAGTGTGACTGAGAATCTGAATTTTAAATTTTGTTTAATTTTAATCCGCTTACATTCAAGTAGCTGGTAGCTACCATATTGTACAACAGCCAGGAGCTTCTGAAGCAAAAATCACATTTTCAAAGCTTTGCTGAGCAATGGCCACCACTATTAAACATTCCCATCCTGGACACGCATCTAGCAATGGATGTTCATTAGGTGAAGGCTGATTTGACATGAATAGGAACCCAGGGCACGCAGGTCTCGCAGGAATGCCCCAGGAGGCCTGGGGATGCTCTTGGTTGTGGTCAGTAAAATTCCCCTTTGTTCTTTTGCATTCAGAGTACGGGGATTTTAACTGTGACTCAGAGCTCTGTGAATGATTAATACCTGGTTCTCCTTGCACTGGCACAAAACACCTCTCAACTCATGATGAAAAGGCTCCTGGCACTCTTTCGGTGGCTCAGGGGTGAGAATAGCTCATCTCTTCTTAGTCATAGGAGAGAGAGACTTCAGACTCTTCAGAGCAAGGGGATCTTTCCTTAAATGAAACCTTGTAGAGACATTACTGTCAAGCGGCTTAAAGGGAAGCTGGTGGGACCCTAGGATCATATCACTCCTGTCCCTGCTGACCCACCGTCTGTTTCTCAAGTTATCCCTAAGGTGCCTCCTGGGAACCACTCGAATTCTGGGCAGGTAGTGTGGTTTATACACCTCTAAGCACCTCTGGGTATGTTGGGGCTGTGTAATCACAAGTCACACAGGATCACGTGGGGTTTTTCAAGTCTTGAAATGACACATTAGGGAAAAAAAGAGAGAGAGAGAATGGGAGGAAGTCGATTGTAAAAGCACAGTGAAAATTATGACTGTTTACCCCAGCAGCAGGTGGGATACTGGTCCACAGGGCCTCGTTGCTGACAGGGTCCCCAGACAGTGACGTCTGCGTGTCGCTGTCATACCAGGACTTGGGTAGGGTGTGGGGAGGGTGAGGCCAGCAGGCGCCACAAGGGAGCAGGGGCGAGGGTACAAGAGCTGCGCACACGGCCCGGGGACCAGCGGGAAGGGCGGGGGCGGGGGCTCAGACGGTACCGCTGCGGGCTCTGAGTAGACTGGAGGTCAGAGCTCACAGGCTGAGATGGAAGTGCCAGTCCAGCCACTCCATGTTACAGGTGGCTGGGGGCTCAGTGGGGAAGGTGGAAGTGGAGGTTCCTGGTTACCCTTCAATCCCATGGATGTGTACGTGTGATTGTGCGTGGGTATGTATGGGTGTGTATGTGTCGGGGGGGCACCAATATGGGGAGAGTTGCTTATGGTTTCAGAGTACTCTATACACACTTTATTTCATTTGAGCCTCCCAGTGACCCACTTGCAATTTACAGATGGAGAAACCAAAATCAGAGTGACCAACCCAGGATCACTCTACTTTCAGGTGATGGAGGCAGGACTCGGTTTAAGATTTCTCCTTTCCAGTTCTTTCTCTTTTCTCTGTGGTGACTACTTAACACGCACACAGACACACCAGTGTAATCTATAATAGGATGTCACACACACACACTATCATTATTTCTGCCTGTGCAATGCAGCTCAACGAGTTTTTGAAGACAGTATTTCACCATCACCTAAGGAGACAGACCTAGCTTTCTTTTGTTGTTGTTTTTTTAAACTTTTTATTTTGTAATGAGGTATAACTGATTAGCAAACAATGCCATGATAGTTTCAGGTGAATAGTGAAGGGACTCAGCCATACAGATACATGGATCCATTCTCCCCTAAACTCCCCTCCCATCCAGGCTGCCACATACCATTGAGCAGAATTCCCTGTGCTATAGAGCAGGAGACAGACCTAGTTTTAACTCCTGGGGCTTACCAGTTGTGTCTGTCTGTGTTTAATAGACTTTATTTTTTAGAGCATCTTTAGGTTCACAGCACAATTGAGTACACACAGTGTGGAGAGTCCCCATAGACCTCCCCGCCCCTTGCCCCCGCCACACACACAGAGCACAATCTCCCCCGTTGTTACATCCCTGCTGCTGGGGTGCATTTGTTACAAATAATGAACCTATGTCACAAGTCATGATCACCCAACATCCCAGGTGTGAAATGGGATTCCGCCTTGCTGTTGCATGTTCTGTGGGTTTTGACTCACTGTGTTTTGAGCACTTTGCCTCTTTTCATCCGGTAAGAATGGGGGCCTTAGTACCTGATTTATCAAGATCATGGTGAAGATTAAACTAAGTCAGATCATGGATGTAAAGCCAACTACCTGCCTGGATGGTGTGAGAAGGACTCCATAATGGAGCTAATGTTAATTTTCGTGTGACCCTCACCAGTGTGAGCCTGGCTATTGAGCTCCCCCAAGTCTTTCCCTTATTCTCTTGATCTCAGCCCAGAGCCTCGAGTCTGAGCCTAGAAAATTCTACCGGAGATGAGTTCTAATGGTCCTTAAAGATTGCTAGTCTATGGAGATTCAGGGGGCTGCTGAGAGCAGGCTTGGTTCTTGGAGGAGGAAGGGTTGGGTGAAGTAGGAATGAACTGTAAGGACCTTCAAGGGGCATTCATGGGGCGGGAGTGGGGGAGTGCACCAAAAAATCTAATTTGGATGCTTGCCAAGAGACACAGGCGGGGAAGAGAAAGTGCAGGAGGGAAAATCAGAGCACACGGGAGGCTGGGCTCCTGTGAGCGTGAAATAAAGAAACCATCCTGGTGGCATTTGTCGGATGTTTAATACTGTGAACTGTGGGGAACACAGTGGGATTATCCCAGCGTTCACGTCCCCTACTCCTTCATACTGCTCACCTCTGGACACCTTCGGGTGGGGAGGGAGGTTCAAAGGGAGGTTCATATTTTCCTTGTGGAGAACCTGACCGAAAAGACTGTGCTCAGTGCTCTCGGTTGCTCTTTTTTTTTTTTTAATTATTTATTTGGCTGCACTGGTCTTAGTTGTGGCGTGCGGGATCTTTGATCTCCATATTCACTGTGGCATGTGACATGTGGGATCTAGTTCCCCGACCACAACTTGAACCTGGGGCCCCTGCTTTGGAAGCACAGAGTTTTAGCCACTGGACCCCCAGGGAAGCCCCTCAGTTGCTCAACCAGGTCCTCCCCGCTATTCTCACAGCATCTAGAGTGTGCACAGCCTCCTCATGCACAACTCAGCTGGAAGCCCTCTGGGAGCAGGACCGTGGCATCTGCTTTCAAAGCTCTGAGAGCAGTCAGCCTGTGCGCATGCTCACAGGCCAGGGATCTGGGGCTCCCTCTGCAGAGTGTGGAGCTGGTTCCCCAGACCAGGTCAGATGCCCAGAGACATTCGTGCTGGAAACGCTGGGTAACTCAGACCTTGGTGAGGGGAGCAGGACCAGAAGGGGTTCACTTCCCCTGCCCTTGTCTTAATGTGCCCTGGTGTGAGTCATTTCCTATCTATCTGTTACCTTGGTTTCACTCATCTGCAAAATGGGGAGAACTGTTTTATAAAAGAACATGTGTTCACTTTTTTTCCCCTCAAAACCAAAGTAATAGACATTCAAAATGGAAAATGTAGACTATACAGAAGAATAAGCAATGAAACAGAAATCACCTTTAAAATAACCCAAAGATAAACTGTTAACATTTTGATGTATTGCTTTTCAGTCTTTTCCGTGTGTGTGTGTGTGTGTATTTTCTCAGAACCAGTGATGTAATTTGTAAGTCCCAATGTGAAAAGGTGGAGCCCCTTGTTAAAAAATCGTTACGCATTTTAAGATGGCCGCAGCCCAGCTTTAAACCAAGTTCAGAGCCCTTGCCAGGTACCAGGCGTTGTGTGACCCATGAATCTGGCTCTATCTAGTCCCTCCTCAGAATAATAACAAGATCAGTTACTGAGTGCTGTCTATCCTCAAAGTGTTTTACTTAAATTTGTTCTAATTTAATTCAACTTTCCAGAAATAAATGTAGCTCTTTCCCCACCCTTCCCATGTTGCAGATAAGACAACAGGGGAGCAGAGTGTTTATGCAGCTAGTAAGTAGCAGAGACCATATCCACACTTTAGTTCTTCTGACTACAGGCCCATGCTTTCTCCAACTACAGCACACTGCTTCTCATACTAACTTATAAATTAGTAAAAAAAAAAAAATTCATAAAATTGAGAATATACTATATGTAAAACCTTGTATTCTTTCTGTTTTTATACCACCCGTACCTTTTTCCTAATGAGTCTGAGTCTATTCCAGCTGCTATAAGAAAAAAACACAGACTGGGTAGCTTATGAACAACTGAAATTTGTTGCTGTCTGTTCTGGCCGCTGCAGGTCTGAGATCAGGGCCCCAGAGTGGTCAGGTGAGGGTGGACTTCCAGGGTGCAGAGACCTTGCTTCATAACCTCACCTGGTAGAAGGGCTGGGGGCCTGTGTGCTTTTTTTGTTTATTTCTGGCTGGGTGGGGTCTTAGTTGCCACACTCGGGATCTTCGTTGCATCGTGCAGGGCCTTTCATTGGTGTGCGGGCTTTCTAGTTGCTCCGAGGTATTTGGGATCTAGTTCCCGGACCAGGAATTGAACCCCTGTCCCCTGCCTCGCAAGGCGGATTCTTAACCACTGGATCACCAGGAAAGGGTCAATGTTCTTTTATAAAAGCACTGATCCCACCCAGCAGAGCTCCATCCTCATGCACTAATCACCTGCCAAAACTCCACCTACTGGTATCACCTTTGGGGGTTACTATGATTTCAGCCTGTGAGTCTGGTAGGGGACACAGACATTGAGACCACAGATGGTGGCATTAGATGTAGGAGAAAAATAGTGGCTATTGGTAGGCAATAGTTCCAGATGACACAACATTGAGAACAATTCCATTGCAAGATGATGTTAAATACAAAGTGTTAGTGAACCAGAGCAGGACCACGTGGCCAGTGGAGACAGTACCTACCTCCCGCCCCCCCGCCATCTGATAAATAGACCATGAACACCTCACTGTCTCTGCTCTGGATGCCCTCCATAGTAAGGAAGATGTCTTTGCACGTTCCCAAGAGCCAAGAAGAATTCTATCAGACTTTATTTTCTACAGTTTGCAAAGGAAGTCAGTAGGGTTTGTTTTCCAAGCACTCATTAAATTATTATATTGAATATGATTTCAGCCTTCCCCTTACACACACACACACACACACACACAAATATCCCTGTAAGTGGTGTGCACTCATCCTCCCCCCTTGGCAATCACAGAGATACATGTAAAAAGGACTGGTTCTGAAGCTCATATTAAAAGTCTCACCATACACCATTCCAGACTCTGGGGAATTCAGTCTGAGTCTCAATAGCCATAAATGTAACCTGGGGCTCTTAAGAGCTACTCCACCAGCGTAATGAGCCTTTTCCCAAAGCAGGGGGTTTCTAAGAGCCAAGCAGAAGTCACTGCAAATTAGAATTGCTTTGGAGGCCTTAACTTTTCATTGAAAACTGCCACCATATTTGTGGTCCCTGGGATTAGGAATTGGGGGTGGGGTGGCAAGTAAGGCCTGTTACTGTACACACTTCCTCTCACATGTTACAATCTGGTGTGTGTGTGTGCTGATGAGCTGTGGTTTAAAGGGAGACAGTGTATAGTTACCATTTAGGGGAAAGAAAGATCACCCAGTGCAGCCTTAGGGGTGTGTGAGAGAGAGAACACAGGTCATCATGTCTGTCTCTGGGGTCAGTGGAATCTTGGGCAGCTGAGCAGCTGAGTGAGGGACACCAGCCTGAGGCCAGTTTCTTTGTTAACAATATCTGGTGGTGTCACCCCTCCCCTCCAGAAGCCGAAGGCATTGGGGTAGGAAAAAAATCCTTCCTCGTTTGGTTTTAAGTTTCCACCTGTCAAAATGCATCTTTCTAGATGACATGGTGCCCTTTTAACCCAGTGTTGCACAAAGAAATCTAATGAGGGGACGTCCCTGGCAGTCCAGTGGTTAAGACTTCACCTTCCAATGCAGGTTCAGTCCCTGGTTGGGGAGCTAAGTTCCCACATGCTCAGGGCAAAGAACCAGACATAAAATGGAAGCAGTATTGTAACAAGTTCAATAAAGATTGTAATGGTCCACATTAAAAAAAATCTTAAAAAAAGATTTAATGAGGAATAGCATCATTAGACTTTAGACACAACACAAGAACAAAGTATTCTTACCCCAAAATGCCATGTCCTAAGGGTGTCCCCCAGGAGGATGGCCCGGGGTCAGTCACAGTGAAGAAGGTGGAACAGGCATGGGTTGGTTCCCATGCCGTGTGCGCCGTTCTGTGCCGTGTGCAGCCCTCCTGTCCTGGCCCTGGCTTGCAGCTTTTTTCTCTTTGCTGTTTGCTAGCACTGGCGCCCTTTTCCCACTAATAATAACTCACATGAGTTATCAAAGGGAGCTTCACTGTCTACCAAGTGCTTTCAAGGACATTGTTGCGTTTGGGGCTCACAACAACCCAGAACGTCACCTGCATTTCACAGTGAGATTGAGCAACCCACCCACAGTCTGTCAGAGCCCAGGCTTACAGTCGAGGCTTCGCGCACCAAATCCCCTGGCCCTCTTTCTCTGTACATGCTGCCCTGCTCAGGCAGGTGTGAAAACTCCTCCAGCACCCCCCTGAACCTGGCCCCCTCACTCCATTCTGATCCCCCTCCTCTATCACAGCACTTTTTCTCTGCGCTTTCGGTTATAGCATGTGCCCACTTCCGCCCCCATCCTGGGTGAGCCTGCAGGTTTTTAGCACTTTCAAACTGACTTTGAAAAACTTACAAATGGGAAAGGCCCTTAGACTTTTCTGCCTTTGATTTCTGCCTCCTCTTGAGATGAACACCTACATGAGAAACCAAGAATCCTTGTAATCACAGTGGGTCACATTTTGGTTTCGTTTCTCATTATGATTTTTTAACTATTAATATAATATAGGTCTACTGTATCCACACTCTAGGCTCAGACAGTAAAGAATCTGCTTCCGATGCAGGAGATCTGGGTTTGATCCCTGGGTCAGGAAGGTCCCCTGGAGAATGGAATGGCAACCCACTCCAGTATTCTTGTCTGGAGAATCCCATGGACAGAGGAGCCTGATGAGCTACAGTCCATGGGGTCCTAATGAGTCAGACAGGACTGAGTGACTGACACACACAGGTCTATTACAGGATATTTGGAGACTAGAGACAAGAAAAGAAAATGCCATAAAAACATCATGATCCTAACATACGACTGCACAGAGTCAACTTTAACAATGATGATGTTTTAGGTAAAATTTGAAACTCTCCTTATTCCTATAATTTTGTTGTCATTGTTCAGTCACTAAATCATGTCCGACTGTTTGCAACCCCATGGACTGCGGCATGCCAGCTCCCTCTGTCCTCCACTATCTCCTGGAGTTTGCTCAAATCCGTGTCCATCAAGTCAGTGATGCTATCTAACTATCTCATCTTTTTTTTTTGTTTGTTTCGTTTTGTTTTCCCATTTATTTTTATTAGTTGGAGGCTAATTACTTTACAATATTGTAGTGGTTTTTGCCATACATTGACATGAATCAGCCATGGATTTACATGTATTCCCCATCCCAATCCCCTCTCCCACCTCGCTCCCCACCCCATCCCTCTGGGTCTTCCCAGTGCACCAGCCCCGAGCACTTGTCTCATGCATCCAACCTGGGCTGGTGATCTGTTTCACCCTAGATAATATACATGTTTCAATGCTGTTCTCTCAAAACATCCCACCCTCGTCTTCTCCCAGAGAGTCCAAAAGTCTGTTCTGTACATCTGTGTCTCTTTTTCTGTTTTGCATATAGGGTTATCATTACCATCTTTCTAAATTCCATATATATGCATTAGTATACTGTATACTATCTCATCTTTTGCAGCCCCCTTCTCCTTTTGCTTTCAGTCTTACCTGGCATCAAGATCTTTTCCAATGAGTTGACTGTTCACATCAGGTGGACAAAGTATTGGAGCTTCAGCTTCAGCATCAGTACTTTTAATGAATATTCAGGGTTGATATCCTTTAGGATTGACTGGTTTAATCTCCTTGTAGTCCAAAGGACTCTCAAGAGTCTTTTCCAGCACCATGATTAAAAAGCATAAATTCTTTGGCACTCAGCCTTCTTTATGGTCCAACTCTCACATCCGTACCTGACTACTGGAAAACTCATAGCTTTGATTATATGGAACTTTGTTGGCAAAGAGATGTCTCTGCTTTTTAATACACTGTCTAGGTTTGTCATAGCTTTTCTTCCAAGGAGCAATCATCTTTTAATTTTATGGCTGCACACTGTTTTTAATAGCCAGGACATGGAAGCAACCTAGATGCCCATCAGCAGACAAATGGATAAGAAAACTGTGGTACATATACACAATGGAATATTACTCAGCCATTAAAAAGAATACATTTGAATCAGTTCTAATGAGATGGATGAAACTGGAGCCCATTATACAGAGTGAAGTAAGCCAGAAAGAAAAACACCAATATAGTATACTAACGCATATATATAGAATTTAGAAAGATGGTAACGATAACCCTATATTCAAGACAGGAAAAGAGACACAGATGTATAGAACAGACTTTTGGACTCTATGGGAGAAGGTGAGGGTGGGATGATCTGAGAGAATAGCATTGAAACATGTATATTATCAAGTGTGAAACAGATCGTCAGTCCAGGTTTGCTGCATGCGACAAGTGCTCAGGGCTGGTGCACTGGGATGACCCAGAGGGATGGGATGGGGAGGGAGGTGGGAGGGGGGTTCAGGATGGGGAACACATGTAAATCCATGGCTGATTCATGAACATGTATGGCAAAAACCACTACAATATTGTAAAGTAATTAGCCTCCAACTAATAAAAATAAAGGGAAAAAAATAAAATAAACTTTTAAGTTTGACATGTTAAAATATTTTTTTATGGCTGCAGTCACCATCTGCAGTACTTTGGAGCCCAATAAAATAAAACATGTCACTGTGTCCATTGTTTCCCATCTATTTGCCATGAAGTTATGGGACCATGATCTTTTTAAATGTTGAGTTTCAAGGCAGCTTTTTCATTCTCTATAGTTTTACCACACTATTATTTGCTCTTAGAATGTCTTTTAAGCTAATGTTCCCTTTGCAAGATACTATTGCCAACGCATGAGCCCAGGGCACTGTTGACTGCTCTGTTGGTCTGTTAGAGAGTAACCACAAATCCAGTTTCATTTAAAGGCCTGGTCTGCTCATTTTAAGCAGTTCCATTGTCCAGTAGGGCAGAGAAAGCCTCCGTGAAGAGGGCATTTGGACTGGCTGATCTTCAGGTAACAATAACTGTAACAAACACAGCCATGTCCAGATCTGGCCATTCCAAAGTTCTCTGTAATTTAGGCAAATCCAAGATATGTCCCCTGTGGAGGGAAGAGATTGCTTAGGGATAGAAGGAATATATATAAAATGCATCTATGTATTTAGTAGAACTGTTTGCAATTTGGTTTAAAATAACTTAGCTTTGGGTATATATATGTATCTGTATCAAGTCATGACATGGATACATAAAGTATTAGAGATGAAAATGACTTAAAAAATGCTATAAATGACTTTAGTGGTGATGGGTTATATGTAGGTGGAGAATGTACTAGAATTGCCTCAAGATGCCACTTAGTAACAGTTGAATCATTAGATTCAAAATGTATAACAAATACTACAAATCCACATGAAAAACATAAACCACCCGAAAGATAAATGGGCAAAGAGCTTGAACAGTGATGCACAAAAAAAGAAATGCAATTGCTAAATTATTAAAAAATGCTCACTAAAAACAACAATGAGATGCTGTTTCCCACTCATGAGATTGGCTAAAAGTAAAATGTCTGACAATAGCAAGTGTTGGCCTAGGATGCAGCAATCCCACTCCTGGTCATATATCCAGACAACAACTATAATTTGGACCCCAGTGTTCATAGTAGCACTAGTTACAGTAGCCAAGATATGGAAACAAGCTAAATGTTCATCTACAGGTGAATAGATAAAGAAGACGTGGTACTTATATACAATGGAATATTACTCAGCCATAAAAAGAATGAAATAATGCCATTTGCAGCAGCATGGACGGAACATAGAGATTATCATACCGTGTGTCTCAATCAGAGGATTTGATGAAGTTTGTTATAACACTTCACATGTAGAGTCTGACAAGATCAGGATGTGAGCAAGGCTTGCAGTCCCTTAATCTTAGGTGGTTGGTTTCCTTGTTTTTTTCATTTGTTTTTTTTATTCAGTCTCCTAATCCCGATGAGCTTCTCTGGTTGCTTAAATTTTGCCTCAGGTGTTTGCTGGCTGCTCCTCCCTTTATTAGCAACTGTTGGAATCCAATCTGGGTTCTTCCTGTGAGCCAGGGAGCACAGTTATTTGAGTGTTTTCTCAACTCTTCCAAGAATTACGTTTATCTGGTATCATTCTAGATGCTTGCTATTGTTGTTCAGTCGTGAGAAGCAAATGGACTTTTCGAAACCATGGACTGCAGCACGCCAAGTTTCCCTGTCCTTCACCAACTCCTGGAGTTTGCTCAAACTCATGTCCATTGAATCAGTGATGCCATCCAACCATTTCATCCTCTGTCATTCCCTTCTCCTCCTGCCTTCAGTCTTTCCCAGCATCAGGATCTTTTCCAGTGAGTAGGCTCTTTGCATCAGGTGGCCAAAGTATTGGAGCTTCAACCTGAGCATCAGTTCCTCCAATGAAATTCAGGATGCTTAAGAGAGAAGTTAACTCATTACACATAGCAATTGCATTTTGACATTTGTCTTGTTAAACCCAACTGAGAAAGACTGCCAGGGGATGATCCCAAGTATGTTTACAATACACACTACCAGTAATTATAGAAAGTTAGAAACAGTGTGTTTGTGTGTAGGGGAGTGAATAAATAAGTCATAGTCTATAATAATATGGAATTCAATGCAGCAGATTAAATAAATAAGCTAGATCTATATGACTCAGCAGAAATAAATCCTGAAAGCAAAATGGTGATTTTAAAAATTGCAGGGCTATATAAAAGTGTGTGTCTTCAACCAATGTTTTGTAAAATACATAAACTGGTGCTATACTATTTACAAATGCTTATTTGTAGTAAAAACATAAATAGGGTCTAGATATGCCCCCTAGTTCATGGCAGTGACTGCCTCTGAATGGAGAGGAAGCTTGATCTGGGGATATTCATCGTGGGTCTGTCCATGAATATTCTGGTTTTCCTCCAAGGCACAGGGGGACCGCACTTGCTCACATTCTCAGCAGGTAGGCATCATCCTATGACTTACCTTAGCTAGAAAAATGTGAATAGAGGTGCTACTTCTGGGTGGAAGCTTTTTTTTTTTTTGGCTGCATTGGATCTTAGCTGTGGCACGTGGGATCTGGTTCCCTGACCAGGGATCAAACCTGGGCCCCCTGCATTGGTAGCACAGAGACTTAGCCACTGGACCACCAGGGAAGTCTGGTTGGAAGATTTGAGAAGCATATGGACATGACTTGGTGACTGAACAATAACAACTTCATCAAAGACCAGTCTGATGCCATAGCCACTCGACTTTGATATAAGAATCTTAACTCCAATCCAAACTTGTTATAGGAAACAGTCCTATGAAAACTTTCTGCGTTTATTATAAAGCTACTGTCCTGGACATTGTTCATTATATTGCATAGTAGCCAGTAAAATAAGATCTTAGGTAAAAAAAAATTTTTTTTAAGAATTTAACTCCAGGAAAATCTTTTTCTGTTGTGGGTAATTAGTAGGCATCCACTTTTCTTTATTTTTTTATTTATTTAAATTATTGTTATTATTTATTTTATCTTTAAAAAAAAACTTATTTTAGCCCACATCCCATGACATGGCATGTGGGATCTAATTCTCTTACCAAGGATTGAACCTATACCCCCTTCATTGGGAGTGCAGAGTCTTAATCACTGGACTGCCAGGAAGCCCCACTATCCAACTATCCACCTATGTTTATGACATGTTTCCCTTTTTGCCGTGGTTGCCAGGAGGCTCAAAGACAAACGTATCCTCAGTAGGTATGATAGCCTTCCTGCTTCACTTCCTCGTACTTTCAGAAATCCTGATACTAACGTTATGGTGTTCACTGTCCTTTCCTAAAGCTGTCTCACACCTCTTGAGAAAACAGAAGTGCATGGAGCATGAATCCTCTGTCACACCACCTCCGCTTCAGGCGCTGTCTGTTGACTGTGCCCCACTTCTACAGGGAGGGAGCCTCGGCTTCGGGAGGTGGGGGACTGCTCACTGACGCTTAGGCCAGCCACTAGGCTAAGGAAGAGCCTGACGCAGCCCCGGTGACTCTCTGCTGGGCCTCGTGCTCACCTTTCACAGCAGTATAACAAGGGGGTTCCCCTGTAGAGATGTATTTTGGGGTCCATTTGTATTTCTAAAGCAAATGTTTCCACAACTGTCTCTTTTTCCTTCCCCACACAGTACTTCACATGAAGCATAAGATGAGAGACACAGAGTCCCCGTAATTCAGAGGGCTCGGTCATACCCCTGACCTGCATGTTTAAGTTGAGGAATCATTTCAGTTGTGTAAAGCAGCCTTGTGCCTGGAGACAGGGTATTTCACTTCTGTTTCTAGGAATGCTGTGGTCTTGCTATGAGACTTGGTCTCCCTAGGATTTGGCATCATTTCCTTGTAAAATGGCATATCTCCTATCTCTTTCTATCAATATTTTATTTTTTAAAATTAGAAATAATTTTATTAAAATACTAAAATCATGCTGATAAATGTAATATAATATATAATTAATATATATTAAATAATAATTTCTTATATTATTTTAAGTTCTTTAAAAAATTAACAAAATTTAAAGTTGGGGAACTTTTTTGGTTGTCCAGTGGCTAAAACTCTGTGCTCCCAATGCAGGGGGCTCAGGTTTAATCCCTGACCGGGGAACTGGATCCCACAAACCACAACTAAAGATCCTGTGTGCTGTAATTAAAGAACTAGCATGCCTCAACAAAGATTCCACGTGGTGCAACTAAGAGCTGGTGCAGCCAGGTCTTATTTATTAAATAAGATCTGGTCTAGTTTATTTAAAAAATAACTTTTTTGAAAAAATGAAAAAATTTTTGTTAAGTTGGTCTTTTTTTTTCCTTTTTCTTTTTTAATTTTTTTGGCCATGCTACACGTTATGTGGGATCTTAGATCTCCCATCAGAGCTATAAACCATGCCCCTTGCAGTGGAAGCTCGGAATCTTAACCACTGGACTTCCAGGCAAGTCCCTAAAGTTGGTTGTTTTTGATTTTAAAAAGGACCAAATAAGAGTTGAAATATTGCACATTAGCAAGCGTGTGAGGTGAGCTGTGGAGGGACTCAGCTCCCAGGGTGTATAATGGCTGTGTATAATGGGGTGTATTATGATACAGGAATGAGACCATAGTCTCTGAGGTGGGACCATGGGAGTGTGGGGGTGGAATAGCTTCAGACATGGCTATTTTTCAGCATTTTAAGAGCAGCTTAATCATATAAGGGAGTCAAATGAGTAGAATTCATGCCAGTAAGATCAGCTCAAGCTCTGTTTCCAAACAAGAGCTCTGAGGGTATGTATCATAAGAATTGCTAAATAGGTAGGGTTGTGGTCATTGGAAGGACTGATGCTGAAGCTGAAGCTCCAATACTCTGGCCACCTGATGTGAAGAGTCTACTCATTGGGAAAGACCCTGATGCTCGAAAAGATTGAAGGCAAGAGGAGAAGGGGGTGACAGAGGATGAGATGGTTAGATAGCATCCCCGACTTAATGGACATGAATTTGAGCAAGCTCCGGGAGATAGTAGAGGTCAGAGTAGGCTGATGTGCTGTAGTCCATGGGTCAAAAAGAGTCGGACATGACTTAGCGACTGAACAGCCACAGGGTTGTGGTCACATGCACTAAAGTAAGTTCTCTCTGTCTCTCTGTTGGAGAATCTTAATGCATATTAGCATATGAACAATTGAAGTCTCACAGAAAAGAAACCTGTCTTAACTGTGTTTGAGTCAGTGTTCATGTATATTTTTAAAAATTTGGCTACATCAAGTCTTAGTTGAGGCATTTGGGATCTAGTTCCCTGACCAGGGATTGAACCCAGGTCGCCTTGCATTGGGCATGTGGAGTCTTAATGACTGGACCGCCAGGGAAGTCCCCAGTGTTCATATCTTATTTGTGCACAGAACCCCCTCCCTGCTCACTTCCAGAAGGCTCACAGGACCTTCCACGTCACATGGGAAGGCGGTATGGTGGCCTCTGAAGGGGGTCCTGGACTCCTCTTTGAGGCTCTGCCACTGTTGCTGAGTAACCAGACCAGGCCCATTAGGGTCTTGATTCCCACACCTGATAAAGGAGGAAGATAATGCTTGTCCACACTTACTGGGGTTGCATTCAATTATGTCCGCGAGGCTTTGAAAACCTTCAGAACAAGGTTCTGTGGAGGCAATGTCATTATCTTGGCCACTGCAGCAGGCAGAGTAATAAGTCACCTCATTAGATGCCACCAATCTGGACCTCTCAGAGGCTGCACACTTAGCTTTCTATCCTGGCCTCTGGGAGGGATCTGTATAAATTCCCTACACTTCAATAAACAAACCCACTTCATGCTGGTGCCTTGATTGAGAACAGAAGAAAGGGAAGAAAGAGGAGTGAATGTAGTGAAGAAGTGGGAGGTGCAGGGCCAGCAGCCGTGCCAGGCAACATCCACCCAGCGTTTCCTGTATGCTGGTACCATCTGCAAGCTGAATACGCTGTGTGTACCACTACCCCATTGCATCCTCACCAAAACCCTGACGAGGACACAGTTACGCTTTTATTGTTGTTGTTGTTTTATTATTTATTTTGTTTTGTTTATTCAGTTATGTTTTTATTTGTCTGCGCCAGGTCTTAGTTGCAGCACGTGAGATCTTTAGTTGCGGCCTGTGGGATCGGGTTCCCCGACTGGGGGTGGAACCCAGCTCCCCTGCATTGGGAGTGCCGACTCTCAGCCATGGACCCCTGGGAAATTGTGACAAAATTGAAGTTTACAGAGATTGAGTGACTGGTCCAAGGCCATGCAGGTATTAAATGGCAGAGCTAATACCTGAACCAAGCCTAGCTGATCCAAAACCCACATGATACTAGTGTTTCCTAAGGTGGTACACATGAGATGATCTTAGGTGGTTAAAATAAAATACATTTTTTTTTGGTAATAGTTTTGCATTTAGGTATTTATTAGAAAAAATATAATATACCTTATAAGCCCATGGTTTTATCAATGAATATTACAGGTTAGGATAAACAAAAAAATTTATGTATATATATTTTAAATAGTAACGAAATAGTACCAGTGGTATGTGGAAATATCAAAAATCATAAAAATAGTGCTAGTGACTGAGGTGGAGAATCTCTGCTCCCAACAGAAGTTAGAGGCAAAAAGCCAAAACCAGTTGGATTCCCTTTTTTCTTTTTTTCATGTTTATTTATTTATTTGGCTGTGTAAGGTCTTAGTTGCAGCATTCAGGATCTTTTTTTTTTAATTTTCTTTCTTGTTTTAGTTGCAACATGTGGACTCTTTAAGTTGCAGCATGCTAACTTAAAGCATGCTAACTTTAGTTTCGCCATGTGGGCTGTAGTTCCCCAACCAGGGATTGAATCCAGGGCCCCCCTGCACTGGAAGCATGAACTCCCAGCCACCAGACCTTCAGGGAAGTCCCTGGATTCACTTTAATAAGGTTTTGGGCTTGCTTTTGTCCCCAAACAAGCAAAAGTGTCTTCTAGGTGCTTCAGAAGGAAGTGCATGAGGGGAAGTTAAGTTCTGTGAATGCTGAGGGCTGGCGACTGCTGCTCTGTTTACCTGGATGGGGTTCGGAGTGGACAGAGGAGAATATCTCAGGTTGAGAGCCCCGATGCACAGAAAATCCAAGCCTGACCAGCACCTCTGCCTACAGAGAAGGAAACAGTCACCACCTTCCAGTCCTTGGCCAGATCGCCCTGACTTCCTAGCCAGGGTCGGCTGCCTGGTTCACCTTTCAGCTCTGGAAGGGAAGGGTCTCAGTCCAGACTTCTCTGTTGCAGAGGAAACCCGCTCGACTAGTTCAGGTAAAGCAGCAAAAAAAGAAAGAAAGGGGAATAAACAGGTTTGGTGGACTTATTGGGTTTCCTGCAAACCACAAACAGGCTTCCCAGGTGGCTCAGTGGTAAAGAATCTGCCTACCGATGCAGGAGACACAGGAGATGCAGGTTTGATCTCTGGGTCAGGAAGATCCCCTGGAGAAGGAAATGGCAACCCACTCCAGTATTCTTGCCCGGAGAATCCCATGGACATAGGAGCCTGGTGGGCTGCAGTCCATGGGGTCGCGAAGAGCTGGACACAACTGAGCATGCATGCATACAAGTCACAAAGAGATGGAACCAGGAATGAGAATCCCAAATGGCTGTCTGTTTCTTTGAGTGTCTCACCTCTGCTTCTCTGAGGTTCTGCTTCACTCCCTCTTTCACAGTATCATTAGGCAAGGCCACCTGGGCCCTAACTTTGCATTACTGCATAATTCTAGCCTCCAAAGGACACGTACCAGTGTGTGAAGCCTCAATTCTAAATTGTCATGAGAGAGTCTGATTGGCCCAGCTTTCGGCAGGAGTTCCTTGCTCCCAGTGCATTATAGCTGGGTCATAATGGCTCTTCTGAAGTCTGGCGCCTTCACACTAGTGGGTATTGGGTCCTGTGAATCCTATTAGAGGAGCCTTGGGTCAGTATCCACAATATGATGTCCCCTGTGAGCCCCATCTGTCAGGCTCTTCCAGTTCAACCAGCTGTATTTTGATATTTCATGTTTCAGATAAAGGAGTGGATTTCCTGCATCAGTAGCAGTGTTTCTTTTGTTGTACCAACTCTGGCCTCCTTAAGGCTTGAGGGGGATGGACCGTCTTTGGAGGATAAAGCTAGAGTCATTTGGGACATGAGAAAGAATTTAGGGAGTGGGCCATCAGCAGTGCCACTGTGGGTCCCACGTAGGGTATTCTGGGGAAATGCTGAGTTGTGATATTGATTGAGATTTATCATGTCACCAGTAATGGTGACAAAGGAAATTTGAAAAAACAACCTCATGTAAAGATATAAGAAGAAGAATATTTGGACTTCCCTAGTGGTCTGGTGGCTAGGACTCGGCGCTCCCAATGCAGAGGGTCTGGGTTCGATCCCTGGTCAAGGAACCAGAAGATCCCATGTGCTGCGACGAAACACAAACAAAAAAAAAAGATCCCACAGTGGGCAACAGAGATCCGGAGTGTGGCAACTAAAACCTGACACAGGCAAATAAATAAGTAGATAAAGAAAAAATTTTAAAAGACATTAGAATATTGATGGAGAAAAGAAACACAAATAGACACTTTCATGTAATGAAAACAAAAGCCTGAACTGTGGACTTAGAGGCATGAGTTTTAGACTTGACTTTGTTCCCAGCTTAGGGACCTCTGACTAATGACATAGCTAGTTGGGGTCCTTATCTATTAAAAACTGGGATAATCCTCCAAGTCAGAAATGTTGATGGTCCTACTGTGTATCATTCTTTGCTTGGAAGAGAAAGAGAATCTTGGAGTAAATGGGATGAACAGAGTCTGATGATGATCAGAAAGGTCTGATTGCTCGGAAAAGCCAAAGTTTCAAGAGATTTGAAAGGTTTAAGGACAGGTTTTGGTAGAAAGGAAAAAGCAAGGTTTGGGGTTTCAGGGTGGAGAAGGAAATGGCAACCCACTCCAGTATGTTTGCCAGGAAAATCTCATGGAGCCTGGCGGGCTACAATCCATGGGGTCACAGAGTCAGACACAACCGAGCAGCTAAGCACACCCAGGGAAGGTTACAGGGAAGGCTTAAGACAATGGCTTAGGGGTTGGGAAGAGAGGAATAATGCTGGATGGAGAAGGAGCCCTGGACCCAAACATGATCTGGATCAGTCACCTCTCTTTGCTGGGTCTGAGCTGCCTCTAGCTCTGTTTTCAGAGAAGGAAACTGCATCAGGAAGGAAATACTATTAGGCTTGTCTAGCTGAAGCAGAGCCTGAGTTGACGTATAAAACAATTAAGGTGAGGAAGGCTGATGAGACATCTCGAAACCTGCATTCAGGAATCTCCCTGGCTCAGAACAGGGCAGTTGGTTTTTAACCGCTAAATTCCTGTTGGTTTTTACCAATAAAATTCCAGGACCGTAACCATCTCTTCCTCACTGTAAACATTGGTTAGTTTGCTGAGTGTTACCACTGCTCGGGGGCAAGGAATCAAGACTGTGATAAACTATTTTAGACACTGGCAGCCGCAGCAGGTCTCTAGGAAGATAGTGTCTGGGAAGGCAGTCAAAGAGGGACTGCAGTCCTAGGAGGAACCAAAAAAAGAGGCAACTTCTGGGACTTCCCTTAGTCCCTTGTGGTGTAGTGGTTAAAAATATGCCTTCCAATCCAGGTGATGCCAGTCTGATCCCTGGTCAGAAAACTAAGATCCTGCATGTTATGGGGCAACTGAGCCTGCCTGAGCCTGTCTGCTGCAACTAAGACCCAGTGCAGCCAAATAAATAAATAATTAAAAAATTTTTTTTCCAACATGCAGAATTAGATTCTCTGAATATAACACCTTGCTAGGCTCCTCTTTGATTTTGTGTGCTAAGTCACTTCAGTTGTGTCTGACTCTTTGCGACCCCATGGACTGTAGCCCACCAGACTCCTCTGTCCATGGGATTCTCCAGGCAAGAACACTGGAGTGGGTTATCATTTCCTTCCCTAGGGAATCTTCCTGACCCAGAGATCGAACCTGTGTCTCCTATGTCTCCTGCACTGGCAGGCGGGTTCTTTACCACTAGCGCCACCTGGGAAGCCCCTCCTTTGATTTTAGTGACTTCAAACTCAGGATGAAGGAAGGGCTGGTGAGTTGAAACCTGGATTCTCCCTCAGCTCTGTCTGGGGGGTCGCAGGGGTGGTTGGCAGTAGTCTGCAGTCACCCATTGGTCAAAGTCTTTGAAGATCCTAGCAAGCCAGCTGAAAGGAGTTTCTAGTTCCTTAGGCGGAAGGAAAGCAGAATGAGGAATTGCCTGGTGGAGGCAGCAGACAGGAGGGAAACCGGAAGGATGTAAGGAGTCTAGGGACCGGCTTTTTCACTGTTTATGAAGGTCAAGGAGCTCAGTAAAATAGTGTGAGTTCTCTTTAAAGGACCTCAGTGTGTTTTCCCCCCTCTAGCCACACTGACACCAGAGTCTCAGCTTTCCAAACATACACACACACACACACACACACACACACACACACACACACCACACACACGCACACACACACACACACACACACACACACACGGGGTAGTGGGGGAATAAGGGGAGCCGTGGAGTGGAGGGAGAGAGATGAACATAGTAATTGTTTTCTCTGAGATAAGCCCCAAGCTCTATTCTATTCTAAAGAAAGAACACTGTCTCTCTGGTTTTTTTTTTTTTCTTTCTTTCTTTCTTTTTTTCCTTCACCCTTCATGTTTTGTTCAGGGATGAATACTGAAAGGGAGGGAAAGAAAAGAAAGCTAGCATTTACTGAGGGCCTCATGTGTGCTGAGCACTTTTTCTCATCTACTGTATTTCTTTTCATCTCCATGTTTTCATCGATGAAGAAGCTGCAGGGTCAGGGTATTTCAGTCCTTTAAGGTCTCCCCGTTGTAAAATGCAGAAGTGGGATGTGACCTCTGTTCTGACTTTTAAGCCATGACTCTTTCCACACGGAAGGAGAATGAGTCAGGCCCACTGCAGGCCAGGAGCCACTGGGGACCAGAGGAAGCTGCCTGACTTAGAGAGCACTGTTCTCAAACTTGTGCATACAGCAGGGTCTCCTGGAGGGCTTCTTAAAACCCAGATTGCTGAGCCCATCTCCAGAGATTCTGATCCTATAGATCTGAGTGGGGCCCGGGAATCCACATGTTCTTATTTTAAAAATGTTTTAGTTGGAGTAGAGTTGGTTTTCAGTGTTGTGTTTATTTCTCCTCTACAGCAAAGTGATTTAGTTATGCATATGTGTGTGTGTATATATATATATATATATTTTTTTTTTTTAATTTACTTACTTGTTATTTTTGGCTGTGCTGGGTCTTCGTTGCTTCCTAGGCTTTCCTCTAGTTGGGGAGCACAGACTCCGCGGTGCATAGGCTTCAGTAGTTGTAGCTCTCCAGCTCTGGAGCACAGGCTTAGTCGTGGTGGCACACGGGCTTAGCTGCTGTGACGCAGGTGGAATCTTCCTGGACCAGGAATCGAACCCATGTCTCCTGCATTGGCAGGTGGATTCTTAACATGGGACCACCAGGGAAGCCATATTTTTGTTTTTTCATAGTCTTTTCCATTGTGGTATATCACGGCATATTGAATATAGTTCCCTTTGCTGTACAGTATGGCTATACTGTACAGTATAGCCCACCAGGCTCCTCGGTCCATGGGGTTCTTTAGGCAAGAATACTGGAGTGGGTTGTCATTCCCTTCTCCAGGGGATCTTGCTGACCCAGGAATCGAACCTGGATCTCCTGCATTGCAGGCAGATTCTTTACTGTCTGAGCCACCAGGGAAACCCACAGTAGGACATTGTGTTTATCTTATAACAGTTTGCATCTGAATTTCTAACAGTTGCATCCAGGGCCATAGTTTGAGAATCATTAACTTTGAACCAGTGCATGGCCAGTAACAGGAAAGCATCTCCCCGCGTAGGTGGTCTAGTGGCTGTGGAGTCAGGGAACGTGGCAGTGTCACTTCTGTGTACAGTGGCCAGTGCCTCCAAAGTGGCCCTGGAATAGAATTCTCCATATTCTGAAAGCTGATAGGACCAGGATTTCTTGATTTCAGGTTCCATACAGGTTTGCCCACGGGCTTTCCTGGTGGCACAGAGGTTAAAGCATCTGCCTGCAATGCAGAAGACCTGGGTTCGATCCCTGGGTTGGGAAGATTCCCCTGGAGAAGGAAATGGCAACCCACTCCAGTATTCTTGCCTGGAAAATCCCATGGACAGAGGAGCCTGGTGGGCTACAGTCCACGGGGTAGCCAAGAGTCAGACACGATTGAGCGACTTCACTCATGGGTTTGCCCACAGGACATTCTCTACTTCATGCAGTTCCAGGATTCTGTACCTGTGAATTTGTCTCCTTGTTAAAATGTACTTGTGACCCCAGAGTCACAGCACCCTGGCAGGGCTTCTGAGGATATATGCAGATGCACATAAGTGCTGCCCAAACACATGCGTGTTCCCAGTTGCAGTGTAGGGGTGGTGGTGGTGATGCTCACCTTCTCAGTTCAGCCGCTTCTGGAAACAAGTGTCCTATTCCGTGTCTCCTCGGTGCCATGTTTTCGTAGTTGTATTCTGGTCATTGATGTTTCTGCTGTCGAGAATGGGCGTCGTGAGAAAGTGCTGCCTGGGGTTCTCAAGTGCAGAAAGGTTGGGCCAGGCCTCTCGGAGAAAATCTGTGTCCCTGGTAAACTCCAGTTGTGTGCTGTGGGCCCTAGGTTCAGTGTTAATGACCCAGCAACACGTGTCTAAGACGATGTCTTTAAACAGAAACACACACAGTTGGTCAGTTGACAGAAATGCTGTGGCAAGAGACTTGCGGGTCCCTCATGTGGAGCGACTTCACAGAGCATGTGGACCCCAGGAAGTGCAGATTTACTATGTATCTGAGGAATCCGAGGGGTAGGGGGCCACGAAAGTTAATTAGAAATGGAGAAAAACTTAACCATTGACTCAGAGACTACATAAGGCTTTGTGTGTGTGTGTGTGTGTGTGTGTGTGTGTGTTTTGGTCCTTCAGCCATGTCTGACTCTTCGCAGCCCTACAGATCCTGTGGAGCTCACCAGGCTCCTCTGTCCTTGGGATTTTACAGGTGAGAACACTGGAGTGGGTTGCTGTGCCCTCCTCCAGGGGATCGTCCCGACCCAGGGATCGAACCCAGATCTCCTGCATTGCATGCAGATTCTTTATCATCTGAGCCAGGCAGATGCAAATACACATATATAAATTATGCAGAACTATGTCGTTCCTCTAGTTACTGCGTGTGCAGAATATAGGAAAATATTAGTGATGACGGCTGTTGTGACTGCCCAGCCTTTCCCTGCAGAGGATGTTCTGTGTTGAACGAGTGGTCTGCTGTCCCCACCTCCTCAGCTCTCTTTGGAGAGCAGTCAGAACCGGCTGTACTAAGGCCGTGCTTCTCACATTCCATACCCGGGCCTCCGAGGAGGAAGGGCAGGGGCCTCACAGCTGCTGTTTATCCCACTTGCATTTGCAGCCGGAGGACAATGGACCTGCTGGTGGAGGGAGGAGAGGAGCGCTCCATTGTTGGCGCAGTGGAAAGCGGGGCTCTGGGCGTGGGGATCTCTGCATGTTCCTCTCCTCCCATCCCGAGTTCTCTCAGGAGCTCAGCCGCTTTTCAGAGATGTGCTATCATGCTGGAAACTCAGAGGAGAAATCGACTGTCCAGTGCAATGCTGAACCACACAGGCGCTAGGAACACAGTCTAGAACTCGGAGCACGCTTAGCCCAGAGGAGCCCCTCTCGCAGGCGTGGGTGGGCTCGCTGTGCAGGGGTGAGGCGTCTGCAGGGAATGGCCCTGCTCACGTGGATGGGATGGAGCAGACTCCTTCGAGTCAGGACAAGGAAAGCTCACCTGTCAGTTCAGTGTACACGAGTGCTCTCACTCCTTCCTTTTATTTTGTCTGTGTTCTATCTTGAAGGGTTTGTGACTTTTATACACATTGTCCGTCTCTGATCGGTCCCAGCACCAATGCTGACCAAGCTCCTGACTGTTCCCTTACTCCCACCGTTATGGGCACGTGATGCCCATGTGTTCGGCTTTGCCTGGAGCCCCTGCTAGATGGAATGATGTCTTAGTCTCTTCTTTGGTGCATCGATCTTCTTGTCCCACCTCTCGCTGACCCTTTGCATGGCATCTTCCAAGTCCTACTACAACTTGTAATAGATGTGCCTACAAAGGCAGTCCCCCATGTGGATCCGTAGGGGTTGGGACTTGCAAAGCCAGGAGGAGGAAGGAGAAAAGTAGTGGGGTCACTGGAAAGAGGAGAGGGAGCCGGAGTAAGAAGTGATTTTGCTACAAGTAAGATCCTGGAAATATTCAGAGAACCAGCTCCCAGGTCATGTTTCCAAACTGTTTTGTTTGTTGCCCTTTGATTTTAAAGTTCAATCGGATATTCTACCCAGCCATTTGTGTTATTTTCTGAGTGTCTCATTTCTTACCTCTGTGCTGCCTTGCTCATCTTTCATTGTTCATTTTAGCCTCACTCTCTGAATCCTCACCCTCCTAGTTTCCCGCTGCTTCCACAGGTTCTAGAACACCACCTTCACTCCAAGCATCTGTGGTGATATTACACATACAGAGCTGGTGATGGGTGTCATGTGACGGTGAGTGCTTATATGAGGCAGATTCTAGCATGACCCTTGTCATAGGAGGAAACCGGAGCACAGCGGGGGTCAGTAACCTGATCAAGGTCACCCAGCTGAGGAGGACAAAGCCGAGGGTTCCTACCTAGTGCTCTGTGCTCTTCACCAACCCACACAGACCCTCTTCCAGCAAATGACCTGCTTTGTACTAACATGGCCACATTTAAAATTTATTGTACTAAAGTATAGTTGATTTACAATGTATCAATTTTTTCTGTACAGCAAAATGATTCAGTTATACATATATATTCTTTCTCTTTCATAGTCTTTCCCATTATGGTTTATCACAGGATGTTGAATATGATTCCCTGGCTATATAGTAGGACCTTGTTGTTTTTCCATTTTGTGTGTAATAGTTTGCACCTGGTAATCCCAAATTCCCAATCCATCCTTCCCTCAACCCCTAACCCCACCCCCTGCTTGGCAACCACAAGTTTGCTGTCTGTAGCTGTGAGTCTGTTTCATTGTTGTTTTTCAGTCGCTAAGTAGTGTCCGACTTTTTGTGACCCCATGGACTGCAGCACACCAGGCTCCTCTATCCTCCACCATCTCCTGGAGTTTGCTCAAACTCATGTCCATTGAGTCAGGGATGCTGTCTAACCATCTCATCCTCTTTCGCCCCCTCCTCCTTTTGCCTTCAATCTTTCCCAGCATCAGGGTCTTTTCCAATGAGTTAGCTCTTTGCATGAGGTGGCCAAAGTATTAGAGCTTCAGCTTCAGCATCAGTCCTTTCCCTCGGCTTGGCAGTCACACACCCACTCTGTGTCTGTTCCATAGACAAGCTCATTTGGTCATGTTTTAGATTCCACATATAAGTGGTATCATATGGTAGCCTGGCCACCTTCTCGTTGGTGCTTGTGGTCAGCAGTCTTTCTCAGAAACTACTATGGTGGACATGGTGATCTGCCGCACAGACTCTGCTTCAAGGATGGAGATGTGGCCCCAGCTGCTGGCTTCAGAACCCATCTCAGCTGCAGAGGGTCCCCAAGCTCAAGGTCATGTTCTTTCCTAGACAGCCCACATCCAGTGACCAAGGAGGGTGTGTAGACTGCTGTTTCGGCCCAACACAGAATTATGTGACAAGGTATTTTGGTTCCTGAGTGCCCTGCCGGGCTGGGCGAGACTGCCATCAACGCCTGCTTGGCAGCTCAATTCCTCCTTCTGCTCAATCCTGCTTCCTCCTCCACTATGGCCCCCAAAGGCATTCTCCAATAAACTGAGACTGTTACCATGGGCCTCAGGCACTTGGAGAAGAGTACCATCTTCACTCTGTAGCCTGAATTAAAGGAAAGGGACAGATCTAAGGAAAAGCCAAGGCCAAAGGAAATATTGATGATGAGTTTTAAAGATGCCAGACTTATCACCTTGTGTCACTTTAATCCAGTCTCCTCCACTGATCATTTCTGGGTGATTTTGTTATCCTCTGAAACTTTTATGTAACAGTATGGCAGTTCCTCAAAAAAAAATAAAATTAGAATTACCATATGATCCAGCAATCCTGCTTCTGGGTATGTACCCGAAGGAAGTGAAAAAATATTTAATACACCCATGTTCACAGCAGCATAATTCACTGTAGCCGAAAGGTGGAAGCAACCCCAAATCCATCAGCAGATGAATAGGTAAGCAAAATGTGGTGTATGTGCATGCTGGAGTATTATTCAGCGTTCAAAAGGAAGGAGATTCTGACACATGCTGCAACATGGATGGACTGTGAAGGTATTATGTCAAGTGAAACAGGCCACACACAGAAAGACAGCTATTGTATGATTGCCCTCAAATGAGGTATAGACCAGTCAGATTCACAGAGACCGAAAGAAGAATGGTGTGCCAGGAGCTGGGTGGGGGGAGGGGAGTTGCTGTTTAATGGGGGCAGAACTTCAGTTTTACAAGACGCAGAGGGTTCTGGGGATTGGTTGCACAATAGTGTGAATATACTCGATACTACCCAACTGCACACTTAAAAATGCTTAAGATGGCAGATTTTACGTTTGGTCTATTTTACCGCAATTCAAAAAAAAAAGGAAAAACTTTCATGTGGCAAGATGTCAAAATTAAATTTCAGCAAGGGAGCATTTTAGAGAGCATGTCTCAGACTTTTTCCTGTGTACACAGTTCTCTGAAAATGGTCACGATCTGAGATCCTGCCTGGCGTAAGCCTTTGAAGGAGAGAGGTGAATCCCCCCACAGGATACGGCCGGAGAAAGACAAAGCCCTGAAGAATCACGGAAAAGAACAAGCAGGAAGTTCTCAGGGGAAACAGGGCCAAGTGCAGGAGGGCCCGCCACAGGGTTGGCCGTGCGGTGGCTGCAGAGACAGGCACTTCTTGTGTCCAGCGAAGACGATCTGAAGGCAGGAATAGAGCGGGGAGAGCACCTGGGTTCCTGGCTGCACTCCCACTGGGGCAGGGGATGCACCATGGTCAAAGGAAACAGCCAGGAAGAGTCATTTTTCGTGCCTCTTGCAGGAGGGCAGTCACAACAGCAGGTGCTAAACAGGAAGAACCAGAACAACAGTTTTGAAGTCCATTCAGCACCTAGAAGGGCTCAAAGAGTGAGGTTTTAAAGGCAGAGGTGACAGGGGGTGGGGGGGTGGGATGAATGGAGAGACTGGGATTGACGTAGATACACTACTATATGTAAAATAGATAACTAACGAGAACCTCATTAGTTAACAGGAGTTGGTGATGGACAGGGAAGCCTGGCGTGCTGTAGTCCATGGGGTCACAGAGTTGGACCCAAATGACGGACTGAAGTGAAGTGAGAACCTGCTCTGCAGCACAGGGAACCCTACTCAGGGCTCCATGGGTCCTACATGGACTTGGTGTGAGTCGCTCAGTGGTGTCTGACTCTTTGCGACCCCATGGACTGTAGCCCGCCAGGCTCCTCTGTCCGTGGAGTTCTCCAGGCAAGAATATTCTTGGAGTGGGTTGCCATTTCCTTCTCCAGGGGATCTTCCCAACCCAGAAATCGAACCAGGTCTCCTGTGGCTCCTGTATTGCAGGCAGATTCTTCACCATCTGAGCCAGGGAAGCCTGACCTAAATGGGATGAAAATCCAAAAAAAAAAGGGGGGGATATATGTGTACATATAACTGATTCACTTTGCTGCACAGCAGAAAATAATAACATTGTAAAGCAACCATACACCAATAAAATTAGTAAAAGCAAACAAAATGACACAAATAAAATAATACAAAAATATACAAATAAAAGCAAAGATGACAGAGCAGGATGGATAGTCAAGTGTGAGACTGAGGATCACTCAGTCACCTGCGGTGGAAGCTGAAGAGACACCTCGATGGTGCATCTGAGTGTCTCCTGAATCAGGCGGTAAGCTGGCCTTGGCCTTGGCTCATTACAATGAAAGAGCAGCCAAACAAGGAGGTCAAGAGGGGAGCTCAACCTTGAAAGAGTTGGATTTCAGAGTAACCGGAGCCAACCACCCAGCCTGAAGCTGCTTTTCTCAAAGCATCATCGTCACCAGGCACGGATGGTAGCTGCAGATGCCCCCACCTGACACACAGGTATGTACTCATCACACACCTGTCCTGCTCATCACACACCTGTCCTGCTCATCACACACCTGTCCTGCTCATCACTTGGCCTTATCGCCTATTCCAGAGGCCTGTAAAAATTGCTTTATTAAAGACGTTATCTGGGTGCCCTGGATGTTACTGAAGGGGTTCCTTTGAAGGGCTTTTGACATTTTTCTCTTTCTTCCTTCCTTCCTTTCTTTTGGCACTTTTCCCTTTTTTTCAAATTGTGGCAAAATACATAAAGCATAAAATTTGCCATTTTAGTAATTTTTAAAAAAAATATTTATTTGGCTGCACTGTGTCTTAATTGAAGCATGCAGAATCTTATTTATCTGCAGAATGTGGAATCTAATTCCCGGACCAGGAATTGAACCTGGGGACCCTGCTTTGGGAGCACAGAGTCTTAGCCACTGGACCACCAGGGAAGTCCCTGTCTTAACCATTTTTAAGTATGTAATTCAGTGACATTAATTACCTTCATCATATTCTACAACCATCACTAATATCTATTTCCAAAACATTTTTGTGACCCAGCATGGACACTCTGTACCCACTAAACAGTAACCATCTCCCTCCCTCCCCAGACCTTGGTATAACCTCTGGTCTGCTTTCCATCTCTAGGAGTGTGTCTGCTTCAGGTAAGTCACATAAGCACGTTCACTCTTTTGCGTCTGGCTTAGTTTACATAGAGTAACTTCTTCAGGGTTCATCCCTGTTGTTGCCAGCACCAGGATCTCCCTCCTATTTAGGACTGAATAATATTCCTGTGTATGGATGGACCACATTTTGTTTATCCCTCTGTCTGTGGAGTTCCTTTTGACTGTGGTGAGTGATGCTGCCATGAACATGGGTGCCAAATATCTGTTTGAGTTCCTGCTTTCAATTCCTTTGGGTGTTTACCCAGAAGTGGAATTACTGGATCATATGGTCGTACTATGTTTAGCTTTTGAGGAACTGTCAAACTGTTTTCCATGATGGCTGCACTATTTTACATTCCCATCAGCAATGAGCAAGTGTTTTAATTTCTCCACGTCCTTACCAACATTTGTTACTTTCGTTTTTTAAAAGAATATGTTATGTATAATAGCCATTCCAGTGGCTGTGAAGTGATATCTGACTGTGGCCTTGATTTGCTTTTCCCTAATGACTGGTGATTTGATCATCTTTTTATGTGCTTACTAGTCATCTGAGTATATACTTTGAAGAAATATCTATTCAAGCCTTCTGCCCATTTTTATATTGAGTGGTTTTTTTTTTTTTTTTTTTTGTTATTTAATTGTAGGCATTCTTTATATCTTCTGGATACTGATTCCTTATCTGATATATGATGTGAAAATATCTCCCCCCATTCTTTTTTTTTTTTTTTTTAATGTTTATTTGTTTGGCTGCACTGGGTCCTAGTTGCAGTAAGTGAAATCTTTAGTAGGGGCATGAGACTCTTAGTTGCAGCATGTGGAATATAGTTCCCTGATCAGGGTTCAAAGCCGGGGCCCCTGCACTGGGAGCTCAGAGTCTTAGCTACTGGACCCCCAGGGAAGTCCTTCCCCCTATTCTGTAGGCTGTCTTTTCATTCTCTTGATAGTATTCTCAAATGCACAAATGTTCTTTTGTTTGTTTGTTTCTGAAAAATAACTTTTATTCTGAATCAGTGATAAGCTACATATTCATCTGCCACTATTTCAAGTCACAGTTATGTTGACATCTCTCCTTTGAAACACTGAACTGTTTTTTTCTACAAAAAAATATGGAACGCTTCATGAATTTGCCTGTCATCCTTGTGCGGGTGCCATGCTAATCTTCTCTGTATCATTCCAAATTTTAGTATATGTGCTGCCGAAGTGAGCACGCACAAATGTTCTTAATTTTGATCAAGTCCAATTTATTAATTTCTTTTGTTGTCTGTGCTTTTGTTGTCAGGTGCCAAGTCACTGTCAGATCCAATGTCATGAGAACTTCCCTTATGTTTTCTTCTAAGAGGTTTACAGTTTCAGCACTTATGTTTAGGTCTTTCATCTATTTTGAGTTAGTTTTTGTGTATGGAGTAAGGAGAGGAGCCAGTTTCAGGCATGTGAATATCTAGACTTCCCAGCACCATTTGTTGAAAAGACTATCCTTCCCATTTCTTACTTTCTTTTATGTTTACATATTTTTAAGTTCCCTGCTAAGGTAAGGAAAGTGGGGATTACTTAAACTGTAAGCAGTCGGTGAGCAAAATATATTACATTTAGGTAAATACAATATTGAAACCAGATAACTCTTCTGTGGATCTGTGTTAATATTACAGATCTAAGTCTCACCTCTTCCATGATGCCCTACTTCTTCAACCTAAAGCAATTCCGTCCTGTATCAGACTCTTAGCTTTCATGGCCTATATTTTTTTGCATGAATTTTTATTTTTTAAAGAGTCATCATTACTATTATTATTTTAATGTTTTATCTAGTTACTTACTTATTTGGCTGAACCAGATCTTTGCTGCAGTTTGCGAGATCTTTTTTTTTTCTGGTTGCAGCATGTGGGATCTAGTTCCCTGACCAGGGGTTGAACCCAGGCCCCCCTGCATTGAGAGTGTGGAGTCTTAGCCACTGGACCACTGGGGAAGTCCCTTGTGTGAATTTTAAATTGAAATGTATTTGACATTAGCACTGTGTAATGTTAAGGTGTTTTAATTTGTAAAAAATTATCAATTGGCCACTTATTACTCCAGGACCCCAATTATTTTTCTCACAAACTCCAGAAGTTTATTTTTCACAGTGTTTGATGAGGACTCACTTCCTAGACTACACCTTCTCTGTAGCTGGCAGACTGATGCTGGCAGGAAACCCTAGCTCTTCTCCGGTTTTCTCTATAAGGATTCTCAAGTGTCCTCACAATGTGGTACCCAGCTGTCCCCAGAGGAGCGATCTAGGAGACCAAGGAAGAGGCTCCCATGATCTCTTAGACAGTTCATTATGACTCACTGAATGTCAGGCTGAGGATCCATGTTAGGCATGACTTTGCATGCATCCAATGTCCTCTAATGCAAGGTCAGGCTGAGAAGTCTCACCGTCTGCCATCTGCAAGATGGAGGCCCTGGAGAGCTGGTGCAACAGCTCCATCCAAATTTGAATTCCCGAGAACTAGGGGGGCCAATGGTTTGAGTCCTGTGGAGAATCCACTGGCTCTTCTTGGGCACAGTTCTTGGGGACCAAGGTGGGGGATACCCACAGAATCACCTCGGCGCTCAGGCACACACCGCCTGGGAATGCAGGTGAGTTGGTGCCCCGTGGGGTGAACCTTGTCCCATGGGATCAGGAACCAGTCCTTCCTGAGCGAAAGGGGTAGATAATTCTGAGGCCCTTTAGCTCAGCTCCTTGGAAAGTGCTAAGGACATGCAGCCTCAGTTCCCTACAACAGTCTTCCCGAAAACACACCTTTGTGTTGGGTTTCCTCCTTTCCTGTCTCACCCTCCCCAGTTCCTACCCACCTACTCCCACCCCCTACCACCAAAGCTTCTACTCAAACTTTGGTCTCAATCCTTGCTTTCCAGGAAGAACACAGGCTAACACAGTAGCCCTAGTCTTCTGATAGCTCTTTTTTTTTTTTTTTTTTTTTTTTCAGTCAGAAACAAATGATTTCTTGTAAACAGTGATACAAGACAAAAGTAAAGTAACTGTTAAGAGTCAGCAAGGAAGGGTATGGCTCTGTGATCAAGATAGAAATACTTGGTTTCTGTATCAGGCTCAGCAAAGGCAATAGCCTGAAAATAGCCACTTTTATGGAATCAGCTGTTCTGAAGACACTGTCAGTTGACCGGAAGCTGTAATTTCCCTGGTCTGTCCTTACAGCGCCTCCGCCCAGGGCATTGTTCTGTGCAGAGGCCGCCGGTGTGATAACTTCTCCTGTGTAACTTGGTTACATACCAGCCTTTTGGTTTTCTAATCAAAGGTTTATTTCCTTATTTATTTATTTCTTACTTGGTGGCCATGCCATGCGGCATGCAGGATCTTAGTTCCCTGACCAGGGATCAAACCCATGCCCCTGCAGTGGAAGCTTAGAGTCCTAACCACTGGACTGCCAGGGCAGTCCCATTCCTTATTTTTTCTAAAATGTAAAATTTAGTGGTTTTCAGTATATTCACAAAGTTGTATAATCGTCTCCACCATCTAACTCCCAAATCTTCTCATCTCTCCGAACAGAAACCTGTGTCCATAACCCATCACTCTCAGATCCCCGCCAACCACTTGGCCACTTTCTGTCTCATAAATTGGCCCATTCTGGATGCCTAATATTAGTGGAATCATATGTGACCTTTTGTGTCTGGATTCTTTCACTTAGCATAATGGTTTCAGGATTCATCCATGTCGTAGCCTGGGTCAGTACTTCTGGGTTCTTTCTTCCTGACACCAGCCAATTCTTTGCCACCAGCTGGTTGCCCAACAATTTTATTCAGTTATTGAACTAACCCCTGGAGTTAGCTCAGACCCCACAGACGAAGTACTCAGTCCCACAAGACTGCCCCCACATGAGAAACCAGCTGCACATGGGGTGCCCAGGCTACCCACATTTCTGCCCAGGCAGCTACAAATTCAGAGGTTCCTGTGATCCCCTCCCCCACTTAAGTTTGATACTTCACTGGGATGACTCCAGCTCACAGATCGGGAGAGTGCTTGACTTACTAGTTTGTTGTAGAGACCACAGCTCAGCACACACATGGAAGAGGTTCAGGCGGTGAAGTGTGGTAGGCCTCTCAGGGCATACCTCCTACCAGCACTTTGATGTGTCCATCAACCCAGAAGCTCTCTGAACCCTGTTATTTAGGGGGTTTGGGGGAGTTGATGATGCGATTGATTCAATCATTAGCCATTGGTCATTGAACTCAATCTCCTGCCCCTCTTCCCTCCTTGATGTTGGGCATGGACCTGAAAGCTCCAACCCTCTCACAATAGGTTGGTCTTTCCTGCTGCCAGCTCCCATCCTGAAGCCATCTAAGAGCCACCAAGAGTCAGCTCATTAGCATAGACTCAGATGTGGTTGAAAGAGGATGGTTATCAATAACAGAAGACTCTCCTATCACTTAGGAAATCCCAAGGACTTTAGGAGCTCTGTGCCAGGAGCCAGGGACAGAGACCAGACATATTTACTATTGTTCCATAATACTTTATTCCTTGTTATGGCTGAATAGTATTCCATTTGTTTATCCATTCCTCAGTTGAGAGACATTTGGTTTGTTTCTACCTTCTGGCTATCGCAAATAGGGACGGCGGAGCCTGGTGGGCTGCCGTCTATGGGGTCGCACAGAGTCGGACACAACTGAAGCGACTTAGCAGCAGCAGCAGCAGCGCAGAACATTTATATGTAAGTTTTATGTTTTCTTTTCTCTTGGGTAAATACCTAGGAATAGAATGGTAACTCCCATGTTTAACTTTTTCAGGAACTCCTAAGTGGTTTCCCAAACACTTATATATATATATTTTTAATAATAACTCTCTATATACATTATTTTGGGCTTTCCCAGTGGCTTAGCAGTAAAGAATCTGTCTGCAGTTCAGGAAATGCAGGAGATGTGGGTTCGATCCCAGGTCGGGAAGAACTTTTGGAGAAGGAAATAACAAACCACTGAAGTATTCTTGCCTGGGAAATCCCATGGACAGAGGAGCCAGCGGGCTATGGGCCACAAAGAGTCTGACGCGACTGAAGCGCCTGAGCACACACTGTTTAGGCTTTATCTCCCCATGAACCTTATAAACTCTTTGAAAGAAGGATCAGTGTTTTCCACTCTCCTGAACCCACCATCTTTTATCCTAACACCTCAGTATTTGTGTGTGATCATTTTCTTAGGACAGTGTTTCCTTCACCTTGGTTGTTGTTGCTCAGTTGTGTCCGGCTCTTTGTGACCGCCTGGGCTGCAGCACGCCCAGCTTGCCCGCCCTTCACCATCTCCCGGAGCTTGCTCAGATTCAGGAGCAACACCAGTCTTACTACCAGCGGGTTGGTGGACATACACATGGCTTTCTTTGCTTCCTTGCTCTCCATGGTGGAGGAATGCAGGCAACGGTTGGTGTGTGTATGTTGTGGAAACGGTCAGAGTGTGGTGATGGTATTTGGATGGTGGTTAAGAGGGAGTGGGCTTCCTTTGTAGCTCAGTGGGTAAAGAATCTGCCTGCAGTGCAAGAGACCCGGGTTCAATCCTTGGGTTGGGAAGATCCCTGGAGAAGGAAATGGCAACCCACTCCAGTATCCATGCCTGGAAAATCTCATGGACAGAGAAGCCTGGTGGGCTGCAATCCATGGGGTCACATAAAGAGTCAGGCACGACTAACATTAACACTTACTTAAGAGGAAGTGGGATTAGAAAGAGTGGCTTCTTTAGTTCACGTGCTTGTTCAGACCCCAGAGAATGTTGATCAGTTCTCACTCAAAGTGATGTGTACACTCATGTGAAATATGTGTACTTTGAGGGGATCTATTTATGTTCCACCGGGAGTCATCCTTTCCTGTCAGGAATCTCACCTGCTGCTTTGTCTGTTTGGTCATATTCCTGGGACATTTTTGTTTCCTGTTGTTTAGTAAAGGTGCTTTTTCTGGGATGTACCAAACCTGGTGATTTTTTTGAAGATTTTTTTTTTTCCTTTTGATTCAATATATTGAGAAAGAAATGGGAAGGTCAGATCCACTCTAGGAGTGTTTCGGGTTGTGTGTTAAATAGCCATTCATTTTGAAACACAAGGACAGGATTGTAATAAAAGGACATGGAATGGTAAAAGCAAAAAAAAACCCAACAACAAAACAAACAACAAAAACCAAAGTGATGTGTCCAGTTCTACTGTACTCATGTTTGGCAGTATCTTCCCCGTACCATCAGCTCATCTCAGCTCTCCATTCATGCACATCTCAGAGCCTCACCCCAGGCGTTAATCAGGCAGGACTCTTTCATTGGCACGTGACAAAAAAAACCAACTTCAACTTCCTCGTGAGAAAAGACAAAAGCAGAGGAGCAGTTTCTTGGCTGTAGGTCTCAGAGTTACCGTCTTCAGTGAAGCTGAGTCCGCCATCGTCAGATGGATTGCTCACGTCCACTGTCCCCCTGAGTCTGTGGGCTCTGTTTTCTTCTCTCTTGACTTTATTCTCAGAAAGATTCTTTCCCTGGCAGTACGTCGTCCCCTGGAAGCTCCCTCTGCTGCTCACTGTCTCTTTGACATAAATCCTGGGAAGTGTGGCAGCGACCAGGAGCTCGACGGGTCAGAGGAGCCCATGGAACTCACACTCCTCGTCCCACCACCCACCGGAAAGGGGAACGGGAGTGAATGAATGAAAGAAAGAGGGGGCAGGAAAGAAACGAGGAGAACCAGCGGGCCTTTACTTGGCAACCAAGCCACCATCTAGGAAACCACCCTCTCAAGAGAAACGTGGCTCCTTGTTGACCTCCTCACTGCGTTAGAGACAGGAGGCTCTGTGTACCAGGCCCGTGCTGGGCTTTGGCAGGAGCGGGCAGGACACTGGAGCTCGGGGGAGAAGGACAGCTGGTTGCTGGTGAGGCTGGAGGAAGGCCTGGAGCAACTCCTTTGTCGCTGGGAACCTGAGCCTCTTGGGAGCAGTCACACGAGGATGGCCTTGGCTGGGGATGTGCAGAAACCAGCCAAGTTCACAATCAGCCTCCCTCAGCCTGGACAACCTTTGAGAGAGGCGTGTCTCTCTTGAATTTGCAGAAATGAGCTGCAGCAGAGGGGAGAACCAACGTTTCTCATGGTTGCAATGTGCAGACTGTGTCAAAACGTGTTGCTGCATCTATGTTGCTCCAACCTTGAGAAAGCAAGGCTCAGCTCAGCCATGAACAGAAGACATAATTGTAGGGTTGAGAACTTAAAGAGTTCCAGAATGGCTCCTCCAGATAAATTTATCTTTGCTAGTCATTATTTACTCCACTGCATTTTTCACTTTTTTTATTTGAGTGGAAATACACATTTTCCTGGTCATTAAAAAAATAAGACGTATAAGGTTTAAAATTCAAGCAGTACAGAAGGGTAAGCAATGCTAAGCAATGTTATGGATGCAGAGAGTGTCCATTATACAAACATGTACAGTCTTGCTCATTCATCTATATATTTGGTGTTTAGTTTAATAGCTAAGTCATGTCTGGCTATTTAGTTTAATAGCCCACCAGGATCCTCTGTCCATGGGATTTCCCAGGCAAGAATACTGGAGTGGGTTGCCATTTGCTTCTCCTGGGGATCTTCCCGACCCAGGGATCAAACCCATGTCTCCCGTGTTGTAGGTGGATTCTTTACTGCTGAGCCACTGAACGCTATTCCAATGAAAATGCCTTCAGAACATTTTTACAGCTAGACAAGGTGATGCCAAAGTAAATGTTGAAGGGTAAAGGTGCAAAAATTGTGATAAAATTCTGAAAAAGAAAAATAGGGTAAAGTTAGCCCTAGAAGATTGAAATATATTATAAAATTACCATTATTAAAAGTTTGCAAGTGACACAGGTATAGACAGATTAGTGGTATAAACTAGCTATTCAGAAATAGATCCAAACATACGTGTGGGCTGTATGTGTATAAGATAAACGTAGATATTTCTATCTAAAGATAGAATTTCAGGATTTGGGTGGTGGGGAGATTACTAATAAATGGAGTTGAAACATTTAACATACTATCTAGAAAAACAAAACTGGATCCCTACCTCATTCCTCATATACCAAAACAAATTCCAGATGTATCAAATGTGTTAGTGTTAAATTGCTTCAGTTGTGTCCTACTCTTTGAGACCCTATGGACTATAGCTTGCCAGGGTCCTCTGTCCATGGGATTCTCCAGGCAAGAATACTGGAGTGGGTTGCCATTTCTCCTTCAAATACTTTTTCAAATCCTTAGATGTTAAAAATAAAACCATAAAAGTAAAACATTGGGAGAATTTAAGAAAATAATCTTGGGTGATATCATGGGCTGAACTGTATTTCCTCAGTATTTGTATCTTGAAGTCCTGACCCCCAGGATCTCAGAATGTGACTGTTTGGGGAGATAGGGAAGGTAATTAAATTTAAAATAAGGTCGAGGCAGTGGGCTCTAATCCAATATGTTGCTGCTGCTGCTGCTACTCGGTCCTCAGTAGTGTCCGACTCTGTGCAACCCCGTCGACTGTAGCCTGCCAGGCTCCTCTGTCCATGGGGAGTCTTCAGGCAAGAGTACTGGAGTAGGTTGCCATGCCCTCCTCCAGGGGATCTTCCCAACCCAGAGATCAAACCCTGGTCTCCCGCACTGCAGGCAGACTCTTTACCACTGAGCCACCAGGGAAGCCCAATCTGATATAACCGGTATCCATGTAAGAAGAGATTAGGACATAGACACTCATAGAGACAAGACACAGGAAGAAGGCAGCTGTTTACAGCCAAGGAGAGAGACTTTAGAAGAAACCAACCCTGATAATACCTTGTTCTTGGACCTCCAGCCTCCACAACTGTGAGGAGATAAATTTCTGTTATTTAAGCCACCTTGTCCATGGTACTTTGTTATGGCAGCCTTGCAAGCTCGTACAGGTGACTAAAATCTTCTAAGTGGTGTATGACATTCGGAAGCTATAGAAGAAATGCTTGAAAAATTTGGCTACATAACAGTTTAAAATTTCTGCACACAGAAATAAAAACCTATGACAACAATGAAAAGCCTCCCCAAATTAAAAAGACACCCAAGGGCTAATTTCTTTTATTAAAAAAAAGAGCCCTTGATTGCCAGATCTTCCTTCCTTTCTTTCGTTTTCTTCCTTCTTTCCTTCCTTCTTGATGGTTTCCTGTTGAATCCTAATTTCAGTTGTAAGCACCCTGTACAACCTGACACTGTGGGGCTCCTAGTTTAGAACCTGTAGTCTAGACACCCACCATAGGGTGGTGGATCTTTAGCAGATCCGTGGACCTACATCCTTGTAAGTTCTCATGCCATTAAGAGATGGAGAATTGGGGTTTCTTCCTAGACACCCAGAATCATACGTACGCGTGTGCACACACACACCACGAATATTAACTCTCCAATACAGTGCTCTTTGGAGCAGCCTTATACTGAAGAAACCATTTTCTTGTAAGCACCGTGATGCTTACTCACCTGGGTGGGAGTAGCCCCCGAGTCGCGGAGCAGAGCCGAGTCAGCCACTTCCTTTGCTCTCACCTACGAGAGGCCCACCTGCCTGGGAAGCAGCCTTTGTGGAGCTGTGGTTGATGGATGGCTGCAGAGAGAGCCTGAAGAGGCTCTAAAAAAAACCCCTTCTCTGTGCTTTAGGCCGAATCACACTCCCAGGCAGAAGTCTCCAGAAGGGAAAGAGGAAGCAGGAGAATCTGTGATCCCCAGGATCCCCCTCCCCTGAACAAACGTGAGGGGAGGGGAGGGGCAGTGTGCTGTCTGTGGGGGGCAGGGAGGATGAGTGGGTAAAAATGCATACTTCACACAGTTAACTGTGGTTAATCTCAGGCAGGGAAACTTGGAATGATTTTGATTTTCTTCTTTTTAATTTTCTGTATTTTCTAGGGTAAAATTGGATTGCTTTTCTAACATGAGAAAGAACAATAAATGTTATAAAAATCGTTTTGTATGTGAATCTTACCTTCCTAACTAGACCATATAAACTCCGTAAAGTCTTGACTGTTTCCCAGACTGAAGTCACTTGGGCAGAAGATGCCTTGCCCGGGGTCAGAATGACCCATGGAGCCATCTGGGCAGCAGGATCGGGGGACTGGGTGTGTGTTACCTGCTTCTGATCTCAGAGGCATGTCATCATGCCCAGTGTGCACCTGGCCTCATGGTGCAGTGTTGCAGGGCTCCATTACTTGGTGGTGTTTTTTGTTTTATTTTATTTACTTTTGTCTGTGCTGGGTCTTTGTTGCTATGTGCAGGTTTTCTCTAGTTGTGACAAGCAGGAGCGGGGGCTGCTCTTTGTTGGGGTGCATGGGCTTCTCATTGCAGTGGCTTCTCTTGTTGCTGAGTGTGGGCTTCAGTAGTTGCAGCACTATGGGCTCAGTAGTTGTGGCTGGAGGGCATTAGAGCATAGGCTAAGTAGCAGCATGCGGCCTCAGCAGTTGTGGTGCATAGGTTTAGTTGCCCTGCAGCATGTGGAATCTTCCTGGACCAAGGATCAAACCTGTGTCCCCTGCATTGGCAGGTGGATTTGTTAAAACTGAGCCACCAGGGAAGTCTGGTGTAGTTTTAAACTTTGGGTGGTACTTCCTGGTCCATTAGAAGTTTGCCACTCACAGGTTTAAGACTGGTTGGTGTGAATATCATCCATCAACTTGAATGCTATTTTATGCAAGATGTCTTCTCTGATTTCCTCACAGAGAAGTAATCGTTCCTTCCTCTTAAGTTTCATCACATGTGATTCCTACCACCATAGCATCCATCACCTTCTAAATTTGTGTCAAGTCATGTACACACACATCTTATCTCCTCTCCCAAATGATGTGTTTCTTGAATCAGGATCCATCCTTCTCTTTACAAGGACACCACTCTATGAGGTGGGTGTGTTATCTTCACTTTATACGTGAGAAACCTGAGGACCCAGAAGGTTAACAACATCTAGTGCAGTAGATTAATATCTAGTATCTAGTATAGTAGGTCTTTGGGCTTCCCAGGTGGCACAGTGGTAAAGAATCCATCTGCTGATGCAGGAAATGCAAGAGACATGAGTTTGATCCCTGGGTCAGAAAGATCCCCTGGAGAAGGGCATGACAACCCACTCCAACATTCTTGCCTGGAGAATCCCATGGACAGAGGAGCCTGGCGGGCTATGGTCCATGGGGTCACAAGAGTTGGACTGAGCACACACAGCACACACATAATAGATCTTCAGTAGGTCACGCTGCTCCTGAGTGATGGAGGCTGGACTCACGTTCAGGTTGTCTGACCCGAGTCCGTGCCCTTCCTTCCTGGGCCTCAGCATCCTCCTGCCACGCTCCCTGCACCGCAGGCAGCCACAGTACAATAGACACTCGTCCAAGGAGTTCATTATTCCGTGATACAACAAGAAGACTGGGCAGCTGGTGGGAGACCCTTCCAATTTCCCACACCTCCTCTGGTGGCCAGCGTTAGGACACTTTAGACAGTAAAGAATTTCAGAATAAAGTCAGGGAATACTAAAGGGCTAGATCTGCCTCCAGACCACCATTAGACCAAGTCTGACCAATGTGGACATGAGTTGCATTAACCTAGGGCACTGCTTCACAATCATACGGAAACCTAGCTAAGCCAGTAACTTCCTAAAGAGGAGAGGTTACATATCTCAGAGAACTAAATTATGTCACTCTTTGAACCTTGGTGTTGACTGTGTGTTGGGGGTCGGGGGAGGGCATATATATTGTACATGTTATACACACATACTGGAGTAGAAAACATTCTTGCCTGGAGAGTCCCATGGACAGAGGAGCCTGGAAGGCTACAGTCCACAGGGTTTCAAAGAGTCAGACACAACTGAGCATACACTATACACACACACGTGCACACACACACACACACATATAGTGAGGTTTAATGAGAGCATGTGAAGGGCCCAGAACAGAGTGTGGTATACAGAGGAACTGCACACCTATGAGCCCTGCCCTCCGCTCCACCCTCATTTCCCAGCTAGGCTGCAGGAAGGCACACAGCCGGGGAGAGATGGGTGCTGGTGATAAAACAGATGAGGACAGCTAGTGATAAGAGAGATGCTGGTCCAGCTCCACAGGACTCAGTGGATGTGAATCAAAGGTGGTGAGGTCCACTGCCAAGACCCCATAGAGCAGCTTTTATTCTTGTGAGAAAGGTCTGTCAGGAGAGGGGTGAGGGAGAGGTCTGCTGGAGGAAAGTGGGGGCAGTTTTTTCCTGGCAGAGGGTAAAATTGGTTCCTGGGATGTCTTCCCTGTAACAAGTGACTGGTTTGTTATCCAGGGCTGGATTAGGTCAGGCATGTTTAGCCATCTACACCTCTCGCTGGGTCCTCGGTACCTTAGTGAGGAACAACAGGAAGATTAATTGCAGGCACCTGCCGGTCTGCTCATCCCACATAAACCAACCAACCCTGGATGGTTGCTCTCATTCCAGAACTGCTCAGTCTCCAGCCTCTGTGAAGTGTGTCCATCTGTCTGGAAGTAGGCAGTCCAGGCCATGTTTTTCCCAAGCAGTAGAAAAAGCCAGGCTGAACAAAGGAAGAAGTTTGTCCTAAGAAACTGGAAGTTTACTTAAGAGATATTTCAACAACTTATGTCTTTGGTAAGTCTCCCCTGAAACAGACTCCTAGGAGGAGACATGCATGCAGGGTGTTGGGGTTGTCTTTATTTTTGAAGTTTTTTTCTTTGATGTGGACTATTTTTTAAAGTCTTCATTGAATCTATTACAATATTGCTTCTGTTTTATTTTTTTGGCCATGAGACATGTGGAATCTTAGTCCTCCGACCAGGGATTGAACCTGTACACCCTGCGCTGGAAGGTGAAGTCCCAGCCACTGGACCACCAGGGAAGTCCCAGTTATTTTTGTTGTTCTTGTTGTTGTTTGGGAGGTGGAGTGTCCTCTCAGGAACGACACATGAATGGCAGTAAGGGAAGCAGGTTTGGGCAGAGGGAGGAGGTGAGTTTGCATGCTACAGCACCAGGGCCTCTGCTGAGCCCACGGTGGCTGGACAACAGTGCAGAGTTGTCCCCAGTAAAAACACGGTGTGGCCTTGCATCCCCAGTGACCAGCCATTGCATGCTGGCCGCCCCAGAGAGGGGTAGAGCCTTGTGCGAGGCAGTGCCCTCACCCTCCCTGACCCTTCGGAGAGGGCTCAGCTGTGAACCATCAGCAGCTAACACCTCAGCGGCTGGAACCTTCTCTAACCCACTGTGAGGTGGTGAGCCACGTTCAAAGTTCAAAATCTAGGGAACATGTCAAACTGTCAAGATTTTAGAGAGTAGTCATGAAGGAAAAATGAAGAGAAGCCCACTTAGGAGCGAAGATTTGGGAAGGGGAGGAGAAAGGGCCATTGTGTAACTGGCAGCTTTCCAGAGTGCTGACGGGCTAGAGCCTGGCCCAGGTGGCCTGACTACAGGCCAGTGAGGTCTGGGGTGTGATGGAGAAATCTGCATGTTCCTTGCCAATTAAGGAAGCAGAATCAATGGACTCCTACACCTGGGAACTTATCCCGTAGCCTAGAATCAGAGTAGTCACTCAACAGATGTCTTTTTGAATTGAATAGCGTTTCACTGGTTTGGAGTTTCTGTCTGAGGAATCCATTGGTGCTCTTAGTGGAAAGTGTGGGGTTTTTTCCCAGAGTGTGGATGCACCAGTATGCTCACCTTGATTTAACTGTATAGGGATTTAAAAGTCCTATTCATGACACGTGTCAAGCCCTAGGAAGAAAAGGTAAGAAGATGAGAGTTTGTTAGATCTTGACAAAGGAAAACAAAAAACCACAACTGAACAAACAACCTTATCCATCCAATGGCTCCCTCTGAGACTGACCCTTTACATGCCCCAAAACAGGCACCAGCCAAATCCAATGGACATGCATCTCGGCAATTGTTCAGCTATGCTGGTGCATATGGCTGAGTATCTCTTCTGCACACTGAAGGCTTCCAGTAAATGATTGTTGGATTGAATTTCATTGCTTTGGTAGCCCTGGCCTTGGCATCTGATGGCTTTCTTTCAGAAGTCAGGTTACTTTTTCTTGCCAAAATATGACCATGACCATTTTTCCTCCTTAAAATAATCCAATGGGAGTCGTCCTGTAATTTTGAAGAAATTCAGGGCAATCCATTCTTACCTGCATTGTCCAATGTCACTAGCCACACATTTAAGGTTGCTGAATAAAAAACAGGACACCAGTTACATTTGAATTTCAGATAATTAAAGACTAAATTTTTAGTGTAAATGTGCCCCATGCAATATTTGGGTTATACTTATACTACAAAATTATTGGTCGCCTACCTGAAATTAATAATTAACTCTGCATCCTATGTTTTGATTTGCTTTTTCATTCCAATCCCAAAGAAAGGTAATGCCAAAGAATGCTCAAACTATTGCACAATTGCACTCATCTCACACGCTAGCAAAGTAATGCTCAAAATTCTCCAAGCCAGGCTTCAATAGTATGTGAGCTGTGAACTTCCAGATGTTCAAGCTGGTTTTAGAAAAGGCAGAGGAACCAGAGACCAAAATGCCAACATCCATTGGATCTTCGAAAAAGCGAGAGAGTTCCAGAAAAATATCTGCCTCTGCTTTATTGACTACACCAAAGCCTTTGACCGTGTGGATCACAGCAAACTGTGGAAAATTCTTCAAGAGATGGGTATACCAGACCACCTGACCTGCCTCCTGAGAAATCTGTATGTAGGTCAAGAAGCAACAGTGAGAACTGGACATGGAACAACAGACTGGTTCAAAATAGGGAAAGGAGTACATCAAGGCTGTATATTGTCCACCTTGCTTATTTAACTTGTATGCAGAATACATCATGAGAAATGCTGGACTGGATAAAGCACAAGCTGGAATCAAGATTGCTGGGAGAAATATCAATAACCTCAGATACGCAGATGACACCACTCTTATGGCAGAAAGCGAAGAAGAATTAAAGAGCCTCCTGATGAAAGTGAAAGAGGAGAGTGGAAAACGGCTTAAAACTCAACATTCAGAAAACTAAGAAAACTAAGTGATGGGCATCAGGTCCCATCACTTCATGGCAAATAGATAGGAAACAATGGAAACAGTGAGAGACTTTATTTGGGGGGGGGGCTCCAAAATCACTGCAGATGGTGACTGCAGCCATGAAATTAAAAGACGCTTGCTCCTTGGAAGAAAAGTTATGACCAACCTAGACAGCATATTAAAAAGCAGAGACATTACTTTGGCGACAAAGGTCCATCTAGTCAAAGCTATGGTTTTTCCAGCAGTCATGTATGGATGAGAGTTGGGCTATAAAGAAAGCTGAGCACCGAAGAATTGATGCTTTTGAACTGTGGTGTTGGAGAAGGCTCTTGAGAGTCCCTTGGAGAGCAAGGAGATCCAACCAGTCCATCCTAAAGGAAATCAGTCCTGAATATTCATTGGAAGGACCGATGTTGAAGCTTAATCTCCAATACTTTGGCCACCTGATGTGAAGAACTGACTCATTGGAAAAGACCCTGATGATGGGAAAGATTGAAGGCAGGAGGAGAAAGGGATGCAGAGGACAAGATGGTTGGATGGCATCACCGACTCAATGGACATGAGTTCGAGTAAATTCTGGGAGATGGTGATGAACAGTGAAGCCTGGCATGCTGCAGTCCATGGGATCGCAAAGAGTTGGACACGACTGAGCAACTGAACTGAAGTCTGGTAACCCTACACAGGTGGCTAGCTAAACTTAAATTAATTGAAGTGCATAAAATTTTAAAATGTATTTTCTCAGCCTTGCTCGCTATATTTCAAGAGCTCAATAGCCATCTTGAATAGCACAGATATAAGAAATTTCTGTCATTGCAGAAGGTTTTATTGGACCCTAATTTGCCAAGCAAAAGATCACAGGAAAGGTTTCTTTTTACACACTTAAAAAAAGTTGTATTTGGAGCCTAGAGGAGGACCCCTTGTAACATAGCCAAGAAGCCTCAGTCTCCATTTGTTACTTTTACTGAACATGCAGGGTATTTATTTATTCCCAACAAGTGGGTCTCTATGACTGAAGCAGTTCCCGCACACTGACTTTTGTGGAGGCAGGCATCCTGCTTTTCTCCTGGGACTACCAGGAACTAAGTCAGCTCTCAGATCAGAGCAGATCAAAATTTAAAGTGTCCTAAATGAAAAAATGAATGTGTTGTTATTTGACTTATCACTCTCCTCACTCACAGATTTTTCTTAAATTGATAATCAGATGACATCATCACCTAGATTATCTGTTTATAACCCAAGTCTGAGATGAGCTTGGAAAACACAGAAGTCGTCCCTCCCTTAATTAGCCTTTTGGGAGAAAACCTGTTTTGCACTGCTGCCTGAAGTGCTGGGAGTCTTACAAGGAGCAGGAGTCAATTAAACTTCATAAGAGACACTTGCCAAAAGTTGATTTTTCACATATGACTCGGTGGATCTTAAGTAGAAACTGGCCAACATGCCAAATGTGACCAACTTAAAAGTGAGAAGACTATATCAACATAAAGGTCAGGAATCTAAAGGATTTTACATAGTCAACAGTTGTACACCAAAATATTATAAAAAACAAAATTGAAGACAAATGACTTAAGTTTCAAAATATTGCTACATGTGTCACAGAGTTGATGCCGTCTATATATGAGAAATTCTCATAGATCAATAAGCAGAAGACAAATACCTCAGTAGAAAAATGACCAAATGATTGGAAAGTCACAAAATAAATACAAAAGTTACAATACAAAATAAATACAAATAAATACAATACAAAATAATACAAAAATAAAAAAATAATACAAAATAAATACAAATAAATAAATACAATACAAAATAAATACAAAAGTTTAGTGTCTAGGATAGTGACTGTCACACAGTGGACACTCAGTAAATACCCACTGGATGAATGAATGTCTATGAAAAATGCTTGATTTCAGGAAAAATAAAAAACTGCAAATTAAAATGACAGTGAAATATCATTGGTTGTTGCTTGTTGGGTCAGTCTTTTAATGTACCCTCCAGGGCTTAGTGGTTGGTATCTAGACATGTGCATGCATGCTCAGTCACACAGTTGTGTCTGACTCTGTGACGCCATAGACTATAGCCCACCAGGCTCCTCTGTCCATGGGATTCTCCAGGCAAGAAATACTGGAGTGGGTTGCCATTTCCTCCTCTAGGGCATCTTCCCGACCCAGGGATCGAACCCACATCCCCTGTGTCTCCTGCCTTGGTGAGTGTGTTCTTTACCACTAGCACCACCTGGGAAGCCATACACAGACATGGGATGAATCCACATCAAGCCCTTTCTCACACCGAATTTTCCTAGTTGGAGAAGGAAAAGGAGGTCTGTCTTTGTCTTTGGCATGCTGGCTGTCAGGGTGAGCTCTAGAGCCAACAGTGGCTGTAACCCCCACTTGAATGTGGCCAAAATATAGAAGTAGAAATGAGACGGAAAAACAGAGGGAGAGAGAAAGAGAAAGTGCTCTGGTGAAACTTGAGTCGATATATCCAGTCAGCTTTAAGGCTAGTGTACTTTCTTCCTTTCTGTGGTTTTGTGAACCAGTTAATTCTACTTTTTTTTTTTTCTAAATTTAGCATGAGCTTGGACTTCCACTTCCTATCAAGATGGCGGTCAAAGGGACCAAAATTACCCTCCCGCCAGAAGCAACAAGAAAATCTGGAGAAAGTATTTTTTTAAGTAGCCATTTTCAAGATATTGGATATCAACACACTGCTATATTCAAAATGGAAAACCAACAAGGACCTATTGTTTAACACATGGAGCTCTGCTCAATGTTATGTGGCAGACTGGATGGGAGGCAGGTTTAAGGGAAAAATGAATACATGTATATGTAGGGCTGAGTCCCTTCACTGTCCACCTGAAACTACCACAACATTGTTAATCGGCTGTACCCCAATATGAAATAGAACGTTTAAAGTTTGAAAAAAAAAAAAAAGATATTGGACATCAGACCTGATGAAAGGGGAAAAGAATGAGTTAAGCCCTATGCGCGCCCAGCCTACTGCCTTGAGAGATTTTCCAGATGGTGACACGGAAAGGTGGAATCTGGGTAGAGCCTGGCAGATTCCCTGAGTTGAGAAGCTGAGCTAGAGTCCAGGGAGACCAAGACAGCCAGAGTTTGCAGGGCAGAATATCAGAGAGGAGAGCACTACACACACACACACAGAAAAATGACAACCACCACCAAAGTCTAGAGGTCTGCAGAGGGTCCCCCTCAGCTGTTCAGCAAAATTGTCACCAGCACATGAATGCGAGGGAACTGTTCAAGACTAGGAAAGAACCACCTGAAGGTATTGTAGGAACAGGAACTCATCCAGGGCCTGCAGAGTGCCTGTTCCCGCCAACCAGACTGGAAATCTTATAACTCACGGATCATTAAGCAAAGTACTCAGAAGGATTTTACCTCAGTTGTAGGGGCAAAGTTGGCTCTCAATTAAATGCAGGTCTGGTCCTGCCTAACAGATTTTTAAAAATAAGATGAAAGGATCAGATTGTTTCCAAATAACCGTGCTCCAGAACATACTCAAAAATTAAAACTACAAAAATATCCAGCACTCATCAAGGTAAGTTCATGATGAATGGCATTAATGAAAAATTACTGGGCATACACACAGATAAGTGGGGAATATGGCTGGTAATGAGAAAAGTAAATAATCAAACTGACTAAGAACTGATGCAGATGTTAGAATTAGCAGGGAAGGACATTAAAATAGTTATTGTAACTCTGTTCCATAGGTTCAAAAGGCTAGAGAAAAGATTGAATATGTGAAGTAGAAACATGGATGATATTTTTAAAAGATCCAAATTCAGCTTACAGAAGTACAAACAATAGTGTCTGAGATAATGGGTATATTGGGTGGGATTAATGGCAGATTATTCATAATGTTTTCAAAGTTTGTCCATGTTGTAGCATGTATTAGTACTTCATTTTTATGCCCGAATAATATTCCATTGTATGGATATACCACAATTTATTTATTGATTCATTGGTTGATGGACATCTGTTACTACCTCTTGGCTGTTATAAACAACACTGCTATGAAAGCTCATATACAAGTTTTTGTGTAGGCATGTTTTGTTTCTCTTGGGGATATACCTTGGAGTGGAATTTTCCTAAGCTTCTTTATCCTCAGTCCCATTTATCAAGTACATAAATAGTCCAATTCCAGCTGGAATTGCTGGAATTACACGGTAACCCTGTTTAACCTTTTGAGGGAGCAGCTGCACCACTTTACATTCCTAACAGCAGTGAAGTCCAGTGAATCTATTTTTTGCTGTTGCTGCTTGTGCTTTTGGTGTCATATCTAAGAAACCATTGCCTAGCTACAGCTCATAAAGACTCACTCCTAGGTTTTCTCCTGTTTTCTTTTACATTTGGATCTATGATCCATTCCGAGTTAATCTTTGTGTGTGGTATTCACTTTCTTTTTTGTTTGTTTGTTTGCCTGTGGCTATCTTATTGTCCCAGCACCATTTGTTGAAAAACCATTCTTCCCCATTGAGTGGTCTTGGCATTCTTGTTGAAAATGAACTGATCACAAATGGGAGGGATTATTTCTAGTCTCTCAATTCTATTGAGCTGTATGTTTATCTGTATGTCAGTTCCACCCTACCTTGATTACTGTAGTTTTGTAGTATGTTTTTGCAACCAGAAAGCTTGTTTTAATTTTATTCTTGTTTTTCAAGATTGTGTTTGCTATTCCCTTGAAATTCTATACACGTTTTAGGATCAGCTTGTCAGTGTTTGCAAAGAAGCAAGCTGGGATTTTGATAAGGACTGTGATAATCTGTAGCTTAATTGGAGAGTATTGCCAGCTTAACAATATTAATTCTTCCAATCAATGAACACAGGACATCTTTCTGTTTATTGAGGTCTTCCTTAATTTCTTTTTGTAATATGAGGACAAGTTTTACACTTCTTTTGCTAAATTCTAATTACTTTATTCTTTTTGATGCTATTGTAAATGGAGTTGTTTTCTGAATTCAGTTTGTTCATTGCTAGTATATAGAAATACAATTGATTTTTGTATGTTGTTTGTGTATCCTGCAAACTTGCTAAATTCGATATTAGTTCTTATCATTTTTTAGTAGATTCCTTAGGATTATCTATATCATGTCACTTGCAAATAAGCATAGTTTTACTTCTTTTCTAATCTGTTCTTATTTAATTGCTCTAGCTTGAAACTTCAGTACAATGTTGAACAGAACTGACAAGAGCAGACATTTTTGTCTTGTTCCGGATCTTAGAGGAAAGCATTGTCTCTCACCATCGAGTATAGTGTTTGCTGTGGATTTGAATTATGTTTACTTTTAATTAAGCATTTTGGTAAATTCATCCAATATTTTACACACAGTTTTGAAATTTACTAATCTCTCAATTACCTATTGAGAATGAACAGAGCTAGTTTTATCTTCTGAATGTGACTTACAAACACGTGAGCCCTTCTGCAGATTTGTTTCTATTTGGTGCTGGCAGTAACCAAAGAAAAAAGATATTTGACCTTACATTAACAATCCTCGAGGCTGTCTTAAGCCTGATGCTAATTTGGTGTAGTTGATAGTTAATTTTTATAATCCCTTTAATGGCTCTGTGGATGATCACAATGCTCTGTGCACAATAGGTTCTTGATAAATATTGATATATTGTTGGGAGTTAATTGATCATAGGGGAAGGGATAACATGGAAAAATAAAACCCAAAGATAATCCAATATTCAAATTTTAGCCACTAATTTTTATCCCAACATCGCGCTCCAATTTCCCCTCTAAACGTCTATATCCTTTTGTGCCCTTTATCGAATGTATAAGTAGCCTAGAAGATAGACACTCTGAGAAGAGAGGAGAAAGTTCTGATTAATCCACAGACACTCCAATTCGAATGAGTTATGAAAAGGGGTTTGTACACAAATCTGTGATCTTAAAACAAATCCTTATTATCAGGATTTGGCACTCAACAAATATTTGGCAGTTTAAAAAGTAATATTCTAGATTTAATATACCTGGATAGCAGACGAATTCTTGGGATGATAGTTTCCTTAGGCCATAGTTTCTACTTTTTAGAGTGGGGTGGGGTAGGGTAGGGTGTGGTGTGGTGGCGGATGGGCTTCCCAAGTGGCACTAGTGGTAAAGAACCCGCTTGCTGATGCAGGAGCCACAAGAGATGTGGGTTTGATTCCTGGGTGGGGAAGATCCCTCGAAGGAGGGCATGGCAACCCACTTCAATATTCTTGCCTGGAGAATCCCATGGACAGAGGAGCCTGGTGGGCAACAGTCCAAAAGGTCACAAAGAGTCAAACACGACTGAAATGACTTACCACACACACACGGGGTGGGGAATAGGACCAGATTATCTCTAAGGGTTTTTCAATTTTCTTCTAAGACCCTATTTTACAATTCTATTTAAGTCATCTTTCTTTCTTGAAAGCTACTGCTTTATATGCTCCATTAATTGTAACCAAAAAACACCAGGTAGATAAAAACACTTCTCATTCTTATTTGGGGGTGGTGCAAAGGGGCGCTAAGGAAATCTGCCTGACATTGTCAAGGATCAGGGAATGAAAAGAATGTTAAGAGTTGAGAGTCCTTCGATCAATGCAAAGAAATAGAGGAAAACAACAGAATGGGAAAGACTAGAGATCTCTACAAGAAAATTAGAGATACCAAGGGAACATTTCATGCAAAGATGGGCTCAATAAAGGACAGAAATGGTATGGACCTAACAGAAGTAGAAGAGATTAAGAAGAGGTGGCAAGAATACACAGAAGAACTGTACAAAAAAGATCTTCACGACCCAGATAATCACAATGGTGTGATCACTCACCTAGAGCCAGACATCCTGGAATGTGAAGTCAAGTGGGCCTTAGAAGGCATCACTATGAACAAAGCTAGTGGATGTGATGGAATTCCAGTTGAGCTATTTCAAATCCTGACAGATGATGCTGTGAAAGTGCTGCACTCAATATGCCACCAAATTTGGAAAACTCAGCAGTGGCCACAGGACTGGAAAAGGTCAGTTTTCATTTCAATCCCAAAGAAAGGCAATCCCAAAGAATGCTCAAACTACCACACAATTGCACTCATCTCACACACTAGCAAAGTAATGCTCAAAATTCTCCAAGCCAGGCTTCAACAATACATGAACCGAGAAATTCCAGATGTTCAAGCTGGTTTTAGAAAAGGCAGAGGAACCAGAGATCAAATTGCCAATATCCACTGGATCATCGAAAAAGCAAGAGAGTTCCAGAAAGGCATCTATTTCTGCTTTATTGACTACGCCAAAGCCTTCAACTGTGTGGATCACAATAAACTGTGGAAAATTCTGAAGGAGATGGGAATACCAGACCACCTGACCTGCCTCTTGAGAAACCTGTATGCAGGTCAGGAAGCAACAGTGAGAACTGGACGTGGAACAACAGACTGGATCCAAATAGGAAAAGGAGTACGTCAAGGCTGTATATTGTCACCCTGCTTATTTAACTTATATGCAGAGTACATCATGAGAAACACTGGGCTGGAAGAAGCACAAGCTGGAATCAAGATTGCCAGGAGAAATATCAATAACCTCAGATATGCAGATGACACCACCTTTATGGCACAAAGTGAAGAGGAACTAAAAATCCTCTTGATTAAAGTGAAAGAGGAGAGTGAAAAAGTTGGCTTAAAGTTTAACATTCAGAAAACTAAGATCATGGCATCTGGTCCCATCACCTCATGGGAAATAGATGGGGATACAGTGGAAACAGTGTCAGACTTTATTTTTTTGAGCTCCAAAATCACTGCAGATGGTGACTGCAGCCATGAAATTAAAAGACGCTTACTCTTTGGAAGGAAAGTTATGACCAACCTAGATAGCATATTAAAAAGCAGAGACATTACTTTGCCAACAAAGGTCCATTTAGTCAAGGCTATGGTTTCTCCAGTGGTCATGTATGGATGTGAGAGTTGGACTGTGAAGAAAGCTGAGCACCGAAAAATTGATGCTTTTGAACTATGGTGTTGGAGAAGACTCTTGAGAGTCCCTTGGACTGCAAGGAGATCCAACCAGTCCATCCTAAAGGAGATCAGTCCTGGGTGTTCATTGGAAGGACTGATGCTGAAGCTGAAACTCTAATACTTTGGCCACCTCATGCGAAGAGTTGACTCATTGGAAAAGACCCTGATGCTGGGAGGGATTGGGGGCAGGAGGAGAAGGGGACGACAGAGGAAGAGATGGCTGGATGGCATCACTGACTCGATGGGCATGAGTTTGAGTAAACTCTGGGACTTTGTGATGGACAGGGAGGCCTGGCGTGCTGCAATTCATGGGGTCGCAAAGAGTCAGACATGACTGAGCCACTGAACTGAACTGAACTAATGGTCATCCAAATCAATCTACCATCCATTGTGGGAATTCCCTTCAATGTCATGTACAGATCAGTCATCTAGCTTCTGCCTGAATGTTTCCTATAGCAGGGAGTTCACTGGCTCACAGGACAGTTGATCCCAATTTAGGGCAGTTTTAATTATTAGCAAATTCTTGCTTATGTTAAGCTGAAATATGTCTCCTTGTACCACCTACCAGTCTGGCCTTTGGAGACAGCCAGTTCATTTGCCTGGAGAATGCATGTGCTTAAACAACCTTGTGGGGCTTTTGTTGTTGTTATGTATTTGACTGCACCATGTGGCATGCAAGATCTTTGTCCCCGATCAGGGATCAAACCCATGCCCCCTGCAGTAGAAGCACAGAGTCTCAACCACTGGATGGCTGGGGAAGTCCCCCAGCCTTGTGTCTTAAAAATCCCAAATTCAGTGTTAAGGAAAAGTCTTGGATCATCATCTGCAGATGTAGTTTTCTCTCTCAGGATTTCGGCTCTGGTTCCAGATTGCATATCAGTCAAGGAGAATGAAAGAGCAAACTTGGCACTTGCTATTTGCCCAGAAAAGTTTTGTTTTCAGATAGGTGAGTGTCTTTCTCACTAGCAAATACAAAGGGAAAAAAAAAATTCATAAGATACACTAAGATCCAATGCCTTGGTCTAGCTAGATGTTATAATTTGGACATAAGAGAACCCACTGGTCACTGACTGGGTGACCAGGGCATCACGCTTTCCTTTCTGTGTATTCGTTTTCTCACCTGTTTTATCTGCACCCCTCACCCCTCCTCAGAGGAAGTTCAGGAAAATAAAAATAATAGTATGACTATGTGAAAAGCTTTGAGTTTGAAAGAAACACACAGACATGCAAACCCAGCTGGAAAACCATCTCATCCTAAATTAAATGTGAGGATTAGGACTGTATTCAGGTTGAGTCACATGGATTGCCCCTGCAAGTTTGGTGACTACTGTCAATTTTAACTGTCCAGTGGACTCTTGTCAGGATTAGGCAGGTCAGACTTTACTGGACACAACATTGACTATTCCTGGTGCCTGTATTTTTACCTGAAAAAAAAAATAAAGGTCTTTAAATAAAAACTCCAGTTAATAATAAATACTGAAAGATTACAGTGTGTTAGAAGCTGGCAAATATCATAATATCTAAATGAATTTATTGACCTTTAAATGGAGTTTGGCCCACATGTCTGTCACAATTTCCTACTTATTTCCTTCCCTACTTTTTCCCCATTGTCAACTTTTGTTATTCTCAGTGGTCATGGAAAAAGAAATATATTAGTTTGAAGGCCTTAATGTGATGAAAACAACATAGGCTGGCAGGTTCTCTCTCTTCCTTTACTGAACTATTTTCTTTCTTTCTTTTAAAATATAACTGACATACAACATTATATCAGCTTCAGGTGTCCAACATAATGATTTGGTATCTGTATATATTTCAAAGTGATCAGGGCAGTAAGTCTAGCTAACATCTTTTAAGAGCTATTTCTAATTAGACTCATTACAGAGCTTCTAACAGTAAGAATCAAAGGCTCTGACACAAGCTTGTACTGACAAACACAATCTCAGGAAGAAGTTCACTTTAGTTCTCTCCCCAACTCAAGAGAATGTGCTAGTGATGATATCCAGTGAAATAATATCCAGTGAAAATACTATGTATTTTCTATGTGTAATTACAATGCAACAGTACTATCAGATTGCATTAAGTTTGAAGTGTTCTTTTCATGAAGGAAATTGGCATTAGTATTAGTGGAGAGAGAAACCAGTTTTGGGGAAGGAGGAATGAATATAAAGATGTAGGGCAAAGTGGACAAGTGAGGTTAGAAAGGCAAATAAATTGAAGCTTTATGTCCTATAGGTAGTACTTAAATAATAATAATTTTAAAAGCTGTCTTAAGGGAAGTCTGTTGATGTGCTAGTCCTGGAAGAGAGGAAGGAGGTCTCTGTCACAGTGGGGTCAGCTCACATTTTACCCTCTCTCTATTCCCCACCACAGGTAGCTTCCCCTATGGGACTGGGGATAGTGACAGACCCTCCAAAGGCATCTTGTTTATGCTTGTATATGGGGGTTAAATGTTGGTAACAACTTCAAAGTCCAAAACTGAAGTTCAGCCATGTGATGAAAGATTATTCTGACACTTAAAATAATATTGTATATTTAAAAATTAGTGATAATTTTGATGGAAATATGATTAGTGTTAGGTTAAAAATAAAACAACACATACATTTTAAAAACGAAAAGTAAGAAATATACCAACAAATAAAAGCACAGATAAAATATTGGAAGCAAATATATCAAAACATTAATGTGGTTATTTCTCTATGGTAGAATTATGAATGGTTTTTACTCCCCCCCCCTTATATCTATTTTGTAAATTTTCTAAAAATAACATGTATACTCCTGGAATAATAAAAGTGAAGCTTGGTTTTTAAAGAGTATTAACAGATAAATAAAATGGTTTTCCATTCTTTAAAGAGATAATGTAATTTTAAAATATATGTCCTTTGCTGTTCCAATTGAATAGAATTTATTATAAACCTGGTTTGTTATGTGTGAGTATGTATAAATGTGTGTGTAAATATGTGTGTGTATAAATGTGTATAAGTGTGTATAAATGTGTCTGTGTGTGTATAAATGTGTGAGTGTCTATAAATGTGTGTGTGTTGTGGGGGTGATCTTGGATACACAGAGTTAAATTTAACCTTTCAAATTAACCACACAGTTGACATCTGCTATGACCAGGGCCCCTTCCCAGGTATTGTACAGGATACAGTTGTTAGGAAGCACATACCTTGTTTACAGAAGGCCGACACCTGATGTGGAAAAAAGGCTTAAATATGTGGGAAAGTCAGTAACAATCCCCATGGCAAGCTTATGGGTTCTTCTGCCAGTTGTTACATGATGTTCTGTTCATGTAATTTGATGAGCAGAAGATGCTTTTTTTTTTTTTTTTAGAAGATACTTCTTGAGAGAACGTGTCCACTTGAAAACATCTTAGTCAGTGTTTTTTGGGATGTTATCTGTCTTTAGGTAATAACCATGTGTCACAGGAATTTGCTGAGGTAAGACATTTTCCCCCATTTATAAAAAATTGAACTAAAATTGATTTGGCAATAAGATAGGGGCTAAGTCTTTACAAGGGTTTTAAATTTCTCTTCGGGCCAGGTTCAGCCTCTGGGCCTCCTTCTAATTACTACCTGTGACAATTTTTTTCTAACCAGGGCCTAGCACTTATGTCCTGATTCTTGGGTAGCTAATCCAACACTTCAATCTGTCCTGGTTTGTTATAGGCAGAGACAAGTGATAAGATTGCCCAGTCCTGTTCTGTCATAACTTAATACCTCTGTTGAAGCTCGGTGATCAGGGCTGCAGAGATGCGCAGATAGAGAGCTAAAATCAGCCTAGCAGTTGAAAAGGTCTGTTTTGACAAGCTGCTCCCAACATGTGCTAAGCTATGAAGCAATACTGTCTTGTCTTTTTCTAGGAAAGCCCTACATCCAAATTTAGATACCACATGCACATCCCTAACCCGGCCCTTAGTAGCACCATGACTTTTGTTACTGTTTAGCACCCTTATTCAATAATTAAAATCATATTGCACATAAAGTGTGAAATCAGACATACTCTCTCTCCAGTGGGAAGCTTATCAGGAGATGCACATAAAAGAAACTGGCAAGTGCTTTAGGGGGAGTGTGATGGAGGGGGAGTCTTGGAAGGGGAAAGAAATAATCATTTTAGGATTTTCTTAAGAGAAATTATAAACTTCACTGGAAGTCCAAAAGGAAATAGGCTGAAGTAACTTGCCACTCTGACAAAGGAAAACCAACTTGTTATGAATTCAGTTCAATGAAGAGTCCAGCTCTGCTAGAGTCTCATCCACTGTAGCCCTAGGTGGTCCAGGTTCCTCTCCCTTCATCTTTCCCTGTTGTTGCCTTGTGCATGTGTGTGTACTAAGTCGCTTCATTTGTGTCTGATTCTGTATGACCCTATGGACTATAGCCCGCCAGGCTTTTCTGTCGATGGAATCTCTATGCAGTAATACTGGAGTGGATTGCCATGCTCTCCTCCAGGGGATCTTCCTGACCGAGGGGTTGACCCTGCGTCTCTTGCATTGGCAGGTATGTTCTCTACCACTAGCGCCACCTTGGGATCCTTGTACTGTGTATAATTTTAGGAGCTTTGTGATTAAACTGGAGAAAGATGAGACTACTACCTAAGGACTATTAGTATTGTCTAAAAATAATGTATACTTTTGTCTACTGTAGATCATTACTCAATGTAGAACTTGGAGCTCTTTTCCTAATTCTCAGCCATCCTAAGAGAGCAAATTTACAATGTCTTCAATTGGTCTAAACGCATACAGACATTTGGAAGATGAACTATTATTGCTGTTGTTACTGAACTTGCTAAATATTCTTTCTAGTTACAGAGTTAATCTGACTGTGGAGATTAATAAGCAAATTATGTTCAGTAAAATCATCATCTTAAGAGAAATGTTATTAAATTATGAATGTTAAAGTAGCACATATACTTTTCCTTGATCATAAATGACTGGTTTGGCATTATTATATGCCACTGAAAAAATCTTCTTTGTGTAGTTTTTGTTGTTGTTCAGTCACTAAGTCATGTCCCATTCTTTGGGACCCCATGGACTACAGCACTCTAGGCTTTCCTATCCTTCACTATCTCCCAGAGTTTATTCAGGTTCATGTCCATTGAGTTGGTGATGCTATCTAACCATCTCATCCTCTGTTGTCCCTTTCTCCTCCTGCCTTCAGTCTTTCCCAGCATCAGGGTCTTTTCCAGTGAGTCAGCTCTTTGCATCAGGTGGCCAAAGGATTGGAGCTTCAGCTTCAGCATCAGTCCTTCCAACAAATATTCAGGATTGATTTCCTTTAGGATTGACTGGTTTGATCTCTTTGCAGTCCAAGGGACACTCAAGAGTCTTCAGCACCACAATTCGAAGGCATCAATTCTTCAGTGCTCAGCCTTCTTTATGGTTCAACTCTTACATCCATACATGACTACAGGAAAAACCATAGCTTTGACTATACACACCTTTAGTGGCAAAGTGGTATCTCTGCTTTTTAATATGCTTTCTAGGTTTGTCATAACTTTCCTTCCAAAGAGCAAGTGTCTTTTAATTTCATGGCTACAGTCCCTGTCTGAAGTGATTTTGGAGCCCAGTAAAACAAAATCTGTAACTGTTTCCACTTTTTCCCCATCTTTTTGCCATGAAGTTATGGGACCAGATGACATGATCTTTGTTTTTTGAATGTTGAGTTTTAAGCCAGGTTTTTTTTTCACTCTTTCACCTTCATCAAGAGGTTCTTTAGTTCCTCTTTACTTCCTGCCATTAGAGTGGTATTATCTGCATATCTGAGGTTGTTGATATTTCTCCCAACAGTCTTGATTCCAGCTTGTGATTCATTCATCCAGCCTGGCATTTCACACGATGTATTCTGCATATAAGTTAAATAAGTAGGGTTTCAGTATACAGCCTTGACGTACTCCTTTCTCAATTTTGAACCCATAAGGTTATTCCATGTCCAGTTCTCACTGTTGCTTCTTGACCTGCATACAGGTTTCTTAGGAGACAGGTAAGGTGGTCTGATATTCCTGTCTCTTTAAGAATTTTCCACTTTGTTATTTATTTTCTGCTTTTTGAGGTATAATTTATGTACAGTTAAAATTCACCTGTTTAAGGTGTACTGTTTAATGAGTTTTGAATGAATACAGCCCGTACAACCACCAAAATCAAGATAGAAAATATTTCCTTTACTTTAAAAGTTCTGTGTTCCTTTGCAGTCAGTCCCCTTTGCCCCTTCTCACCCCTGACCCAGGAATAGATCAGTTTCTATAATTTTACGTTTTCTAGATTGACATGTAAGTGAAATCAGTCACCTTTCACGTCTGACTTCTTTCAGCTAGCATCATGCTCTTGAGATTCATCCATATTACCGTACTCATCAGTGGTTTGTTTGTAAAGCATTCCAGTACATGGAAATACCACAGTTTACTTATCCATTCAATTCAATAGATATTTGGTGTATTTCCAGTTTTGGGCTATCATAAATAAAATTTCTCTGAAATGTCTTTGTGTAGACACACATTTCCATTTCTCTTGGGTGAGTACCCAGCAGTGGATTTGTTGGATTATATGGTTAAGTGTACATTCAACTTTATTACAAAGTCACACTATTTTCCATACTGGCTGTACCATTGGATGTGTGATAGAAACAGATGCTTTGCATTTTCGCCACCACTTGGTATTCTCTCTTTTTAATTTTAGCCATTCTAGTTCAGTTGAGTTCAGTCACTCAGTCGTGTCCGACTCTTTGTGACCCCATGAACTGCAGCACGCCAGGCCTCCCTGTCCATCACCAACTCCCCAAGTCCACCCAAACCCATGTCCATCGAGTCAGTGATGCCATCCAACCATCTTATCCTCTGTCGTCCCCTTCTCCTCCTGCCCTCAATCTTTCCCAGCATCAGGGTCTTTCCCAATGAGTCAGCTCTTCGCATCAGGTGGCCAAAGTATTGGAGTTTCAGCTTCAGCATCAGTCCTTCCAATGACTATTCAGGACTGATTTCCTTTAGGATGGACTGGTTGGATGATCTTGCAGTCCAAGGGACTCTCAAGAGTCTTCTCCAATACCACAGTTCAAAAGCATCAATTCTTCAGCACTCAGCTTTCTTTATAGTCCAACTCTCACATCCATACATGACCACCGGAAAAACCATAGCCTTGACTATACGGATTGGCTGCAAAGGATATAATCAAGCTCCTGGGTGCTCTAATTGCCACTTAAAATCCTTAGCTCTTGTGAAGGTATTTTTGCATGTGGATATTCATTCAAATTGATATTTCTGTGAGGTAGCAGTCATTGGAAACTTGTTGAAGTCTGAAAGTCAAACGACATGTTTTAAAATTTTTAATTTTCAATTGTCCATTGCTTGTATATAGAAATGCAATTGGTTTTTGTATATTGACCTTGTATCCACTATCCATGTTAAATCACTTAGTTCTAGTAGGGCTTTTTTTTTTTTTTTTTAACATTCCTTGGGCTGTTTCTTTAGTCTGCATGTATCTCATCTTTTTTCCTCTCAGCACATTGGGTAGGACTGCCAGTACCATGTTATATAAAGTGGTGGGAATGAATATTCTTACCTTATCTGCCATCCTAGAAAGCATTTGTTCTTCCACCTTTAAGCATGATGTTAGCTCTAGGTTTTTTGTAGATATACTTTATCATGTTGAAAAAGTTCCCTTTTATTTATAGTCAGCTGAAGGATTTTATATATATATATATAATGAACAGTTGTTGGGTTTTTTGTTTTGTTTTGGCTATGCCATGTGGCTTGCAGGGCTCTTAGTTCCCCAATTAGGGCTTAAACCCTCAAGCCATGGTAGTGCAAACCTGAGTCCTAACCACTGCACCACCAGAAATTCCTAGTAGTTGAGTTTTGTCAAGTGATTTTTATGCATCTCTTGAGGTGATCGTATGATTTTTCTCTTTTTTGTTTGTTGATAGGGCTTCCCTGGTGGCTCAGTGATAAAGAATACGCCCGCAATGCAGGAGACACCGGTTTGATTCCTGGGTTGGGAAGATCCCCTGAAGGAAATGGCAGTCCATTCCAGTATTTTGCCTGGAGAATCCCATGAACAGAAGAGCCTGGCAGGCTACAATCCATGGGGCCTCCAATGAGTCGGACATGACTTAGTGACTAAGCAAAAAAATTAAGTATTTTCATCCTTAAAGAAGAAGGAGATCCTGTTATATGCTACAAGATGGGTGAAACTTGAGGACATTATGCTAAGTTAAATGAACCAATCACAATAAAAAAAAAACAAAAAATGGCAAATCACACTGATTACTTTTGTTTTATGTTTACTGTTAAATCTTGAGATAAACCCAACTTGGACATGATGTATTACCCTTTTAAAAAAATATCTCTAGATTTTATTTACTAAAATTTTGTTCACGGTAGGTATTGAACTGTAGTTTTCTTTTTGTGTAATATTTTTGTCTGGTTTTGCTAACTAGATAATGCTAGCCTTATAGTATGAGCTCACAATTGCTTCTATGCTTCTGTTTTGGAAAAGTTTGTGTAGAATTTGTATTATATGGCTATATTTCCTTATGTGCTTGATATAATTCACCAATTAAGTCATCAGGTCTGGAGTTTTCTTTGTGAGAAGATTAACCATAAATTCAGTTTCTTTGATATAGGGCCACTAAGTTTTCTTTTTTCTTCCTTAAGTGAACTTTGATAGTTTGTGCTTCAACATACTTGTTCATCTTATTTGTCAATATATCAACATAAAGTAGTTCAGCATGTTCTCCAATTATCCTTTTAATTTCTGTAGGATTTAATATGATGGCCTCTCTTGTGGTCCTGCTATTAGTTAGCTGAATCTTTTCTCTTTGGGTATTGCCCAGACTTTAATACATACAGAAACATAATTTTAAAATATATATGATCTTATAATTATTCTGAAACTTGAGTTCTTTACTTACTATTTTTATGTGACTACATATCTATTTATTTTGTGCTCTTCTATGGCTGTATGGTATCAAAATTTATACCATACTTTATTTTCTTGTCAACATACATGCAGATTGTTTCACTTCTTGGTTATAGACAAAGCTGTAGTGGACCTTCTTAGAGTTATTTTTAGTGCATATGTGCAAGCATTTAAGGTGGGTACCAAGAAGGAAGACTACTGGGTCAATGGCTATGCACACTGCACATTTTAATAGGCACTAACAAACGGCCCTCAAAAATAGTCGTACTAACTTATGTTATCATTAGTAGTGCATGAGTTTCTCCACACCTCTGTCAAAGCTTGATATTATAAATCCGTAAAAATTTTGCCAATTTTTTTGAGGGAAAAATTTATATCTTATTTTAACTTGCACTTCCCTAGTTACTGGATTTGTGTTTTTTTTGGTCATATTCATTTCTTCCTGCCTCAGTTAATTTCTCCCCCTTTTCTATACAGCTATCTTTTTCTTTATATTTAAGGTGTTATTTATGTATTTTGGCTATTAGGCTTCTGGTATACAGGTTCCAAGTTTTTCTGCCAGCTCATCCTTGTGCTTTATCGATCAGCACTGTCAATTCTAACATAGTCAAATGTTTTTCTTTATGGCTCTTGGCTTTTTCTTTGAAGTCCTTTCCTATCCCATGTTTCCCTATGTTTTAAAAATTCAGAGTTCTTTTAAAAAAAAATAGCTCCCTGTGTGGATATCAATTTGTAAATGGTGTGAGGTAGATATCTAATTTCTTTTTCAAAGGAGTAACTAACTGTTCAAACACTGTTTATTAACCTTTTCCACTGACCTGAATCGCCATCTTCCTCATTTATGGACCTCCCATGCACCCAGTTTCTGTATTCTCTCCATTATCGGTGCTTATCACAATAAGCAGATTTAATCTTATGGTTTTCCAATATGCTCTGATATAGGGCAAGTCCCACCCCCCCTTTATTTCCTTTATAAGAAAAAAAGGTTTCAAAATCTGTTCTTCATTGTTTAACTGCCTGATTCTCCCTTCTTCCTTGGGTTGCAAGTGACAAAGAGGTGAAATAAGAATTACCATAGGCAAGACAAGGGAGCATGAAAAATGGGGAGAGAGAGAGACAAAAAAGCACAATTCTCTTAAGTTGGTATTTTTTTTGTTCCTCTACACTTCAAGATGCTACCCTATGAATATGCCAGATAAACATGAAATAAGTTTGTGTGTTAAGCCACTGTCGGAGTCATAGGTGGTTTTCATTGCTGTCCAGTTACCAATGGCAGGGACCACATAAACATCAAATGGGAATGGATGGGAACTAGAAAGAAACATGAATCAGGGTGAGAAAATGAACAGGGACTAAATGAGTAAAGAACATGGTGAGAGAAAATAAAATATTTGTATTATGGACCCATCTGCCAGGCAGTCCAGTGTCTGCTTAGAGCATCCACTGGGTTCTTTCTGCTACCTCTTGATGCTTTTTATATATGGATTACAGAGAGATCGATTCTTTACTGGACACCTGACGTTACAGAGAAAGGAAAAGAACGATTTGGGATATAATAGTAATGACTCATAGCAAACACCACTGAAAGTGGGTAGGTGTTAAAAAGGGAGCCCAACAAACAAGTGTGGTAGTAAAATATTCACATAAACACTTTAATCTTCAAATCTAACACTGTACCTGTTTTCCCGGTGAAGCTACCATTACACAAGTCAGAAAAGCCGTCACATGGGTTTTGAGTTAACAGTTAAATTATTTACAATGAATTTAGCTGTTCCTGACTGTCGATAGGGCCTGGTGGTTGTCATAGGGCTTGTGCTCAATGCAGTGTGGCCAGAGCTTCACGGTCCAGTAAGTACGACCAGGTAGTAACAAAGGCTTTCAATGGCCGTTCACATAGAAACATCCTCATTTTTTATGGTGCCAAAACACGAACATTGTTAGTTACTGATCTCCTTTTAACTCATCGATTTATAATCAATTGTCTCATGTTTTAAAGTAGGCTATTTTCCCTAGTAAAAAGCAACAACTGCGTCAAGTTCTAAGGAGCTGCCTCAAGAAGTCCCATGCAAGAGGCATTTCTCCCCTTTGCACCAAGTTTACAAATGAAGACAAACCACTTAATACACCGTAATGATATTTACCATTACCACAGCAAACGAGAGAAGGGGATAGTCTCTGAAACAATGGAATTCGAACACTAAGACTTCAGTGGCCCCTACTGAACTGTGTTTTAAAATGCTGATAATCTGCTAGCTTCATGAAACCTAACAACCCCTGGTTTTAAACTTTTTTGTATACCTACAGGGTAGCTTTTGATTAAAAACATTTAAAAAATAGTGTAACTGTTCTACGTATCAGATAAATCGCTCTGGATTGTAGAGCCAGACTTCTCTCTCTTAAGTGGAGCTCATTCAGCTAGCTTTGGGCATTTGCTAGGAAACGAAGCGCTAACGAATCTTCCGTCCGGCTGCTTCCAACCGCTGTTTTTCCAATGCGGCCGCGCGGCCCGTGCGCTCCGGAGCCGGTCCGCGGTGGGCTCGGGGCCGGAGCTGGAGCCCGGGCGGAGCGCACGCGCGCTCGGAGCGGTTGCGCACGTTTCAGCGCTTCCCGCTCGTACCGTTGGGCTTAAGACTTTCAACCGCCGTCTGGGTCCGGCTTCCTGCTCCGTCGGGTGCCCCCTGGTGCTCATCACCTGCACCATCTTGAGTGGCGGCTGCGCGGAGCAAGGGGTCCAGGGAGACTGAGGATGCTTTCGAGAAAGCCGCACGTCCAAAGCCGAGGTGTCGATCACACGGGCATACTCAGGCACCTCCAGAGGAAGAGGGAGGCTGTTTTTACTAAGCACCAAGAGAGACAGGAGCACATTAAGTTTCATCCAAGTCAACTCAGCTCCCTCAAGTTTGTGGTAAAAGCCGCAAAGATACGTAGACCTCGTTTCTTCTCGAAGCCACCCCCTCCCGAGCGCTGTGCGCTTTTTCCGGGCGGAGTTCGCTGTGACCCTTGACTGCAGTGGGGCGGCCCGTCTCTGCGAGTCAGAGGATCTGTCCTGGGCTTCGAGCCCAGGATGCGGCCTTAAGTGCCATGGAAGGAAGCTTCCCCCCTCCCCCAGACAATCAGTGTTATGCACAAAGTCTGTGGCCCGAGCGGAGGGGTCCGGCACCACCCGGCTCTCCGTCCACGCTCCGGTCGCGACACCGTATTTAAATAGGAACAGCAGCTCGTTTTCCATCCATAGCAGTCCCAAGAGCTCGCTCTCGCCTCAGCACAGCATGGTGGGAGCCTCTCCCCTCTTTCTGAGTCCTTCTCCTGTTTTCTCTTCCCTTCTTCCACAATTAATGCCTAAGTCATGCTTTTCCTAGCTAGCGCCCACTAAAGGATGAGGCTTAGCGACCCGCGGTGACGCTCCCATCCGCCTTCCAGAAGAGGCGGTTTGAAAAGGAACTACAGCTCCCGTGGGGCCTCAGGCTAAGCCACCGCAGGGCATCACGGGAGTCGTAGGCGCCTTCCTGCTCAGTCCCCTTCATTACTCAAGGTGTTAACTACAAGTCCCAGAGGGTCTCGGGACGAGACAGCCTGCGCGAGAGCCCGGAGAGCGGAGTGGGGGTGGGGCGCCCCGGGCGGCGGGGGGCGGGGCACGAGCGGGCTGTGTGGAGGCTTCAGATTCCCGGCGCCATTTAGCGCGGAGTTTCGCCGGCGGACGCGGCTCTTCTTCCGCGGCCTCTCTGCACTTATCTCCGTGACAGAAGGCGCCCGACCGGGTGACTGGCCTTACTTCTCCCGGCCCTCCTCGGCCCGGAGGAGCACCGGGCTCGGGCCCTCCCCTACCGGCTCTCCCTCCGTTAGCCCCCGGCCCCGGCCCGGAGAGGAAGGGGTCCGCCCGGCCCGGGGCGGGCGGTGAGGCCCGGGGCCGGGGGCCGCTCCTCCGTGTCGCGCTTCGGCCCCTCGCGTCGGGCAATGGGCGGCCTCTGAGGCCGTCCAGCAGGGCGGAGAGGAGGAGCGGCCTCCCGCCTGGCCGCGAGCCCCAGCGCGGCCTCGTCCGCCTCCGCGCCGAGCGGCCGCCGCTCGGGGGTCCAACCCGCCTCGGGCCGCGGCGGTGGAGAGCCGGCCGCCGCCTCCTTGACTCGGTGCGGGCCGCCGCGCCGCCCCCATGACCGCGCGCCCTCGGCGCTCCAGCCCGCCCGTCCGCCGCTTGCCGCACGATGGGTGCGGGCCGTGAGGCGCCAGCCCCCGTGCCTCCGCCCCGCCGCCGCCCCCGACAAGCGCGCCTCGAGAGCCGCAGCGGCCGCCGCAGCCGGGCCCGCGGGCCCGCCTCCCGCTCGGGCCGCCGAGTCAGTGCCGAGTGAGGGGCCGTCGCCCCGCCGCCCCGGGCCGGCCCCCTTCTTCCTCGAACTCGAGCCGCCCGCCTCGCTCCCGCTCCCACCATGTCTGGCGGCGCCGCCGACCAGCAGAGCAGCGCGCCGGGCTCGCTGTTCCTCTCGCCGCCGGCGCCTGCCCCCAAGAATGGCTCCAGCTCGGACTCCTCGGTGGGGGAGAAACTGGGCGCCGCGGCGGCCGACGCCGCAGCCGGACGGACGGAGGAGTACCGGCGTCGCCGCCATACCATGGACAAGGACAGCCGGGGGGCGGCCGCGACCACCACCACGGAGCACCGCTTCTTCCGCCGCAGCGTCATCTGCGACTCCAACGCTACGGCGCTGGAGCTGCCCGGCCTCCCTCTGCCGCTGCCCCAGCCCGGCGCGGCTGCAGTGGTCCCGCAGCGGAGCCCCCCGGAGCCCCCGCGTGAGGAGACCTTGACCCCCGCTGCCGCCGCCCAGGTGGCCCAGCAGCCGCCCGCCGCCGCCGCCGCCCCCGAAGAGCCGGTCGCCGCGGGCCCGGCCACCTCTTCGGCCCCGGGTAGCGCGGGCAGAGACCGCCAGGCTGTCCAGCCCGGCCCCGTGGGGAGCCGAGAGGAGCCTCCGTCGTCTAGAAGTGGCAGCGGCGGCGGCAGCGCCAAGGAGCCCCAGGAGGAACGGAGCCAGCAGCAGGATGACATCGAGGAGCTGGAGACCAAGGCCGTGGGCATGTCCAACGACGGCCGCTTTCTCAAGTTTGACATCGAGATTGGCAGGGGCTCCTTTAAGACGGTCTACAAGGGTCTGGACACCGAGACCACCGTGGAGGTCGCCTGGTGTGAGCTGCAGGTATACCCCCACCTTTCTCTTACAGTGCTGTGGGTCCCACATTTGGTTCGGCCACTTGGCCGAATTCTCCCTTTACGTGTCTTCCTCTTAACTGTTCCCTGCGAGTGGGGGGGGGGGGGGGGGGGGAGGCCAACTTTCGAAAGAGTCACCAGGATTTGGGGTGTTGGGACAGGTGAGGCGTTAGTATTTGTAGCCAGAGATTCGCTTCTAGGGAAGGAGTGGTGAAAGTCATCCGGATACCAGCGCACTGCCTCCTCGTCATTGTTTTAGCGTCTGGCAGGAAACGAAAAGAGCGGGGAAGTTTTTGAGTTCGGAAAGTACAGTCCTCCTGCCTTGTGTTCATCAGAGGTCTGCAGCGATGAGCTGCTGGTGTGTTCGATGCCTGTTTCCATTCCGGAGAACAGGCTGTCTTTTTAAATTAAGAACGACCTTGTTCACGAATGACCTTTTCGACGTATCTTAGTTGGTGGTCTCACCGGCATCTAATAAACTAAAAAAGGCTTCCTTCTCTGAATAGTTTTGAGACTAGAGAGTTACAGTTGGGTGTTTGATATCGTTCCTCCTAACGATGTTGAAGCAAGTTTTTGATAGCCGTGAGCTGACGTTGTTATTAAAACTAGTGTGTCTTTAGCCCACTCAGCTGTACTGTGGGTAATACAGGAGCTTATGTAAAATTGTATGTGTGCTTTGAGAGTTGTAATATCATTATCATTGTTTTAATCTTGTGAAAGATTTTTAAGCTAAACTTTCTCAAGGGTACAAAGGAGTGACAAAGGCTTCAATTTTAACCTCTAGGAGATTTTCATGGTGTAAATTAATGGTGTGTCATCCTGGTTGACAAGGATATAACGGGGTTTGGGCTACTTGTTGCTTGATCTGTAGCAGCTTGACTGAAGTTGTCCTCCCATAGGTTATTGGAAGAAGCGGAATTGAACTGAATGAAAAAACCGCTGATATTATATGTGAAAAATGCCAGTATCCATATTCTTCTGGCAAAGGAAATGAACCAAGCTGAAATAGGATATGAAAATACCTGAGTGATCTAGGAATTTATCTATTATCCGTGAACCAATATGTTAACATTTAACCTTTTGAATGTCACCTTCCAAATGACCAAGGTCATATCAAGTGTGAAGGAAAATTAACATGTGGAAGGAAGTAAACTTAAAAAACTGATAAGTTTTTTAGGAATATAATTTCTTAAGTTTTATAGTTAGTGATACAGAACTTCTAAAGGCATTGTGAAATAAAAACTACTCAATTTTGTAGTGTTTTAGAGTTGGGAAGGTGGTAGACTTTTTTTTAATTGTCAAATTATAACTTTATTCCTTGGTCATTCTTACTTAGAAATTTAGGTCTGATTTGTTTTGGTTTACAGGCAGAGTTTTAGTTACAAGCAAACAAACACCTGTTACTTTTTTAATACCTAAGGTGCTTATTGCTACTGATCCTGGATTGTATTTTTTATAGTTTCATATTTGAATAGGTGCTTTTTAATAATTTTTTCCCCTCAATTAGTTACCTTACTCTCAAGACTAGACCCAAGTAAGTGTTGAGCACTTTATGGATTAATTTTGTTAGTTTCAATTTTTAACTTTTAAGACTTCTCAGAATGTGTATTTTTTTTTGTCACCTGGAATCTTCAGATAGTTTATTATCTTGAAACTAATGATACAGTAGGGGAAAAAACCTCAATTTGTCTAATGTCACAATAATTTTGTCTGAGCTTCTCATTTTTTTCCTGGAACTCATGAATTTATGATTTTTGTTCTCTAGGCATGGTCATGGTTAAACAAAAGAATATCTTCTATGTGTACCATTGCCATATTATTTTTATGCTAGTTTGGAATTTGACTGGAGAACCGAATGAAAATGCATTGAGTGGTACCCTGCTTTGGAACCTTCCTTATATGATCCTACTTCTACAGTTTTTCATTTTTGTTTTTGAAATGTGATTATCTTAGTCCCAAGATCTTTTATAGCAGTAGTTGGACAGTATTTATGATGTTTTGGCCAAAACACTTGCCTAACAACCTACTCAGTAGGTTAGTGTTTGAGTTATTGTCTTTGGATCTAAATTAAAGGACAAGCCAAAGGATTACTAAATCATTGGGGGAAAAAACACTTTTTCCACTAAAGGTATACTTACTACAAATTTTTCTGTAGGAAGATTGGAGGAATATTGTGTTAAGTTGTTGACTTAAAAATATCATGTATTTATAAAACTGGAAGAAATCTTAGGCTATTCTGCCCAGCTTCTTATTTGATAAATGAAGAACCTGAGGTTATAGAGTTACTTGTAAATGACTTGCTTCGGTTGATAAGGAATAAAATTAACTGGTTAGGATCTAATAATTTGAGAAATGTTGAAGTATTTGTAGTCTAGTAGATGGTTAATTAGTAAATCTCAAATCAAGCAGTCCTGTTTTGATGTGGAAGTTACTGTCAGATTTTTGGAGAAATCTGATCCTGTAACCCTGGCAGATTCCAGACTTATGATATGGGTAGTGATTTTATCACTTCAAATGGAGAAATAAATAGGCTTTTGGGGATGAAGGATGGGTGAGTGTGGTATGCAAGTCAAATTTGTTTCCATCAAGCCTATTTTTAGAGTCACAATAGCCATAGTTATCTGTTAAAACAAATACTGACTCTTAATATGTGGGTAGTACTTTGATACTACAGGATCTTAAGTGATAACAGAGATTTATTAAGATGCATATTTCCTTACCTGGTTTTACTAGGCAGGTGATGTGCCTTAATATTACTTCTCTTTTGGCTTGATCAGAAAATGTTGTTACTGCTGGACTTTACAGAATTTACATTGCCTATTTTAGGGAGGGTTTGTTTTTTGTTTTAAAGAAACATAGTATAGTTGCTTTAATAAAACATAATTACACACTGCGATTCAAGAATGATTCATTTACTTTAAGCACTTTTCTGCCCATGCTGCTTCTAAATACAGAGTTCATTGGATATATTGATAAGATCGTTTCCAGATCTGCATGAAAGAAGTCAAATCATAAATTTTGATTAAACTCCAAAATACTTAGTGTGTACTTTTTTCTGGCTTTTAGCAAGTTAAGGCTCATGTCTCATCATGAGTATATGATATCAGTGCTTTATGACAAGTTTTTCAATGGTGTAGAAAATTGTTGTGGTTCTGTGATTAAGAAACCATAACTTATTCTTTGTTCTTAATTCATTGAATACTGTTCTTCCTGTTTTGAATAGTGAGGATTTTTCTTACCTTAACTTTTTAAATTTGTTCCACATTCCTTGGTTTTTAGGAATCTGTACTAACTTTTAGTCTCAGAAACTAAATTTCAGAGAATAGTCTTCGGAGTCTTTTTGTTTTTTAATTCTCAGAGCCACTGGTCTGTTGGAGTATGAGCAAAATTCAGGTAGCTCAAGGGTAGCTGCTGTGCAAATTAAAGAATGATTGGTGACTTGTTTGAAGGAATCCTTTGTCCCTTCTCAACAGGCAGAATAAGAATTAAAGACAGGATAATTTTGAC